>NC_058134.1:128327631-128419462 GCF_016433145.1 Gracilinanus agilis
AAATCTCTGATTGTGTGTGTGTATATATATATATATATATATATATATATATATATATATATATATATATATATATATATATATATACTTGCCATCCCTATTTGATGTTATTCAACTTTACTCTCTAGATTCTAGGCAAACTGATCTACTGGTTGCTTTTTAAAATTAAACATGACATTTCCTGCATCCATGCATTTCTAACAAGTTGTGCCATCATTTCAGAAATCTTGTATCTCTTCTTTACTTTTTAGAATCCTTATTTTCCTTCAAAGAACTGTTCTTATTGTTGTTCAACCTTTGTTTTTGAAGAGGACCAATGACACCATCCCAAGGTGATATCTTGCCTTGCACATGAATTGGATGTAAGTGAGGTAGAGTTTCACAATCATTAGCTTCCCTCTCTCTTTAAGAGTCACTGAAGGGACTGGGGGAGGTTAAGATGGCGGCAGAGTAAAAAGCAGCTGCTTAACCTCTCCTAACCAAAACATATAGGACTCCTCAAGGGGATGTAAAAACAAATCCAGATGAATGAAGGAACCCCACAACAGGGTGCAGCATTGAAGGTAAATGGAATTGGGACATTTCCATGCTATAAAGGGGTAAAACAGCTCTCACTACAGTGTGAGCTGAGCAACCCCCTCTCCCATCCCACACCACCTACAGTGCCAAGGCCAGCACACAAAAGTTAAAGCAGGTTTGGGGCATCCATTAAGTCATTGGCAGCTCCAGGGCCTGTTCCTGAGAGCAGCAAGACTTAGGACCCCAAGAGACTAAAGAACGCACATGGACTTCGAACACAGACCTTGAGCTCAGGCTCAGGTGAAAGCTTTGACGTAGGCATGGACAAGGACCTTGAGCGCAGGCTTGGACCTCTAGTGGGGACCCTGTGCAGATGGGTGCATAGCTGTGGAAGCAGCACCCTGAGACAGTTGAAGGAGCCCTGGGCAGAGGGGCAGACAGGGAGACCACCAGGAGGCTTGACTCTGAGAACAATGAGACCTGAGACCTTGGGAGCCTAGAAAGCTCAGACAGACCCTGAGTGTGTGAGGATAAAGCTGAGAAGGCACAGGGCTAAAAATGGGAAGCCAAAATCAGAAACCCCAGAAGAGAAAGATTATCAAGAAGAACTCTGTAACACTCGACAACTTTTACACAGAGAAAATCCAGACAACAGAGCAAACAGCAGAGGAGAACAAAAAAGTAATCATATCCAAACCTTCCCAAAATAATGAAAACTGGTCACAAGCTATTGAAGAGTTCAAATCTGAGATGATTAGAAAAATGGAAGAGATCAGGCAAGAAAATAACAGTTTAAAAGGCAGAATTTTGCAATTGAAAAGTGAGGCTCAGTAATCAAATGTACTGATAAGCAAATTGAACACCAGAAATGACCAGATTGCAAAGAAAAACCAAAAGATTATAGCCGAAAACCAGTCTCTAAAGGCTAGAATTGAGCAATTAGAAGCTAATGATCTCTCAAGACAGCAAGAACAAATAAAACAAAGTCAAAAGACTGATGAAATAGAAAGAAACATGAAATATCTCAATGAGAAAGTGAAAGACCATGAAAACAGGTCTAGCAGAGACAATCTGAGAATCATTGGTCTTCCTGAAAAAGCAGAAATTAATACAAATTTGGACTCCATACTAAAAGAAATTAGTTAGCAAAATTGCCCTGAAGTTCTACAACAAGAGGAAAATATAGACATTGAAAGGATCCATAGATCACCCTGTACACTAGACCCTAAAAAGACAACCCCCAGGAATATAAAAGCCAAATTCAAGAACTTCCAAGTAAAAGAAAAAATCTTACAAGAAGCCAGAAAGAGACAATTCAAATATCAAGGAACACCAACCAAGATCACACAGGATCTGGCAGCATCCACACTAAAAGACCACAAGGTTTAGAATATGATATTCAGAAAGGCAAGAGAACTGGGCCTTCAACCACGGATCAACTACCCATCAAAACTGACTATATACTTCCAGGGATAAGTATGGGCATTCAACAAAATTGAAGATTTCCAAGTATTTGCACAGGAAAGACCAGGACTAAATAGAAAGTTTGATATCCAACCATAAAAATCAAGAGAAACATGAAAAGGTAAATAAGAAAGAGAGGGGAAAGAAAGGGAACTTATATTTTTTAAATTTGCCTCTTTAAGGGCTTCAATAAGATCTAATTATCTGTATTCCTATGTGGAGAAATGTTATGTGTAATTCTCTGTAGTGAACTCTAATCACTATTATAGTTTTCACTATTATAGTAATTAGAAGAATTATTCATAGGGAGAGGTAGGAGTACTATATAGTCTAAGATGTCTAAGATGATATGGGGACAGAAAAGAGGGGGGCAAATAGTAGAGGACACCAAGAGAAACTTGAATGAATAAGAAAAATAGGATATTCTATTACATACAAAGAGGGCATGGGAAGGAGAGGGGATGAATACTATTATAAGAAGGAAAGGAAGAGAGCAATAAGAGGTAATTTTTAAACCTTACCCTCAGTGGAATTAACCCTGAGAGGGAAGAGTAGCTATATCCATTGGGATTTAGAACTCTATCTAACCCTACTGAGAAAGTCAGAAGGGATAAACCAAGGGGAGCAGGAGAGTGGGGAGGTCAAAAAAGGGAAGGGAGAAGAAGGGAGAGGGAATTCATTAGACCTTAAAAATAAAAATAGGGTAATAATAAGGGAGGGGGTAGAAAGGGAAGTTAATCAAGGGAGGGGATAAGGGATACTGGCTTAAAGCAAACCACTGGTTTAAAAAGAAATAGAGTAAGAAGAAGGGGTAGAACTAGGAGAGGATACCAAAATGTTGGGAATACACAACTGATAATTATAACTCTGAATGTGAATGGGATGAACTTGCACATAAAAAGGAAGCAAATAGTAGAGTGGATTAGAAATAAAAATCCTACCATATGTTGTCTACAAGAAGCACATATGAGGTGGGTGGACATACACAAGTTTAAGGTTAAGGGCTTGAGCAAAATCTTTTGGGCGTCAAATGAGAAAAAGAAGGCAGGAGTGGCTATTATGATCTCTGACAAAACCAAAGTAAAAATAGATATGATTAAAAAAGACAGGGAAGGTCATTACATCCTAATTAAAGGCTGTATGAACAATGAGGAAATAACAATGCTCAACATGTATGCACCAAGTGACATAGCATCCAGATTCATAAAGGAGAAACTGGCAGAGCTCAAGAAGGAAATAGATAGTAAAACCATAATAGTGGGAGATCTAAATATTCCTCTGCCAGATCTAGATAAATCAAACCGAAAAATAAATAAGAAAGAGGTAAGAGAGGTGAATGAAGTCCTAGAAAAATTAGATTTAATTGATATGTGGAGAAAAATAAATAGGGACAAAAAGGAATATACCTTCTTTTCAGCTGCACATGGTACATTCACAAAGATTGACCATGTAATAGGGCATAGAAACATTGCAAATAAATGCAAAAAAGCAGAAATAATAAATGTAAACTTCTCTGATCATAATGTGATATAAATAATAATTAGTAAGGGCACCTGGGCAGGTAAATCAAAAACTAATTGGAAATTAAATAATATGATTCTCCAAAACCAGCTAGTCAAAGAAGAAATCATAGAAACAATCAACAATTTCATTGAAGAGAATGACAATGAGGAGCCATCCTACCAAACTCTGTGGGATGCAGCTAAGGCAGTACTCAGGGGGTAAATTTATATCCTTGAGTGCATATATTAACAAATTAGGGAGGGCAGAGATTAATGAATTGGCCATGCAACTTAAAAAACTTGAAAGCAAGCAAATTAAAAATCCCCAGATGAAAACTAAATTAGAAATATTAAAAATCAAGGGAGAAATTAATAAAATCAAAAGTAAAAGAACTATTGAATTAATAAATAAGACTAGAAGCTGGTATTTTGAGAAAACAGATAAAATAGACAAAGGACTGCTCAATATAATAAAAAGAATGAAAGAAGAAATCCTAATTGATAGTATCAAAGATGAAAAAGGAGACCTCACCTCCAATGAAGAGGAAATTAAGGCAATCATTAAAAACTATTTTGCCCAATTATATGGCAACAAATATAGCAATCTAGGTGATATGGATGAATATTTACAAAAATATAAATTGCCTAGATTAACAGCAGAAGAAGTAGAATACCTAAATAATCCCATATCACAAGAAGAAATTGAACATTCCATGGAAGAACTCCCTAAGAAAAAATTGCCAAGGCCTGATGACTTCAGAAGTGAATTCTATCAAACATTCAAAGAACAACTAATCCCAATACTATACAAATTATTTGATATGATGAGCAAAGAAGGAGTCCTACCAAACTCCTTGTATGACACAAATATGGTACTGATTCCAAAGCCAGGGAGATCAAAAACAGAAAAAGAAAACTATAGACCAATTTCCCTAATGAACATAGATGCAAAAATCTTAAATAGAATACTAGCAAAGACTCCAGTAAGTAATCAAGAAGATTATCCATCATGATCAGGTGGGATTTATACCAGGAATGCAAGGATGGTTAAACATTAGGAAAACCATCCACAAAATTGACCATATCAACAATCTAACAAACAAAAATCACATGATTATCTCAATAGATGCTGAAAAAACCTTTGACAAAATACAGCATCCATTCCTACTGAAAACACTGGAAAAGTATAGGAATAGAAGGACCTTTCCTATAAATAATAAATAGTATATATCTAAAGCCATCAACAAGCATCATATGCAATGGGAATAAATTAGAAGCCTTCCCAATAAGATCAGGAGTGAAACAAGAATGCCCATTATCACCTCTATTATTTAACATTTTACTAGAAACAGGAGCAGTAGCAATTAGAGAAGAAAGAGAAATTGATGGTATCAAAATAGACAATGAGGAGACTAAGCTATCATTCTTTGCAGATGTTATGATGGTCTACTTTAAAAATCCTAGAGAATCAAGTAAGAAGCTTGTAGAAATAATCACCAACTTTAGCAAAGTTGCAAGATACAAAGTAAATGCACATAAATCATCAGCATTTCTATATATTTCCAACACATCACAGTAGCAAGAGGCAGAAAGAGAAACACCATTTAAAATCACACTAGACAATATAAAATACTTAGGAATCTAGCTACCAAAACAAACACAGGAATTATATGAAAACAACTACAAAACACTTTGCAAACAAATAAAAATAGATCTAAACAATTGGAAAAACATTGATTGCTCATGGGTAGGATGAGCTAACACAATAAAAATGACTATTGTACCTAAACAAATTTACCTATTTAGCGCCATACCTATCAAACTAACAAAATATTTTTCACTGAATTAGAAAAAAACTATAACAAAGTTCATTTGGAATAACAAAAGATCAAGAATATCAAAGGTAATAATGAAAAAAAATTGTGAAGGAAGGTGGCCTAGCAATACCAGATACTAACTATACTATAAAACAGCTGTCATCAAAATGGTATGGTACTGGCTAAGAGAGAAGGGAGGATCAGTGGAATAGCCTAGGGGTAAGTGATGTCAGAAAGATAGTGTATGATAAACCCAAAGAGCCCAAGTTTTGGGATAAAAATCCACTATTTGACAAAAACTGTTGGGAAATCTGGAAAACAATATGGGAGAGATTAGGTTTAGATCAACATCTCACACCCTACACCAAGATAAATTCAGAATGGGTGAATGACTTGAATTTAAAGAGGGAAACTATAAAAAAATCAAGTGAACACGGAATAGCCTACCTGTCAGATCTCTGCGAAAGGAAAGATTTTAAAACCAAGCAAGAGTTAGAGAAAATTACAAAATGTAAAATAAATAATTTTGATTATATTAAATTAAAAAGCTTTTGTACAAACAAAAACAATGCGATCAAAATCAGAAGGGAAACAACAAATTGGGAAAAAATCTTTATAATGAAAAACTCTGACAGGGGTCTAATTACTCAAATATATCAGGATTTAAATCAATTGTATAAAAAATCAAGACATTCCCCAATAGATAAATGGGCAAGAGACATGAATAAGCAATTTTCAGATAAAGAAATCAAAAGTATCATTAAGCACCTGAAAAAGTGTTCTAAATCTCTAATAATTAGAGAAATGCAAATCAAAAAGACTCTGAGATATCATCTCACACATAGGAGATTGGCTAAAATGAAAGAAGGGGAGAGTAATGAATGCTGGAGGGTATGTGGCAAAATTTGGACATTAATGCATTGTTGGTGGAGTTGGGAACTGATCCAACCATTCTGGATGGCAATTTGGAACTATGCTCAAAGGGCTTTGATCCAGCCATACCATTGTTGCGGTTGTAGACTTGTACAAAAATATTTATAGCTGCGCTTTTTGTGGTGGCAAAAAACTGGAAAATGAGGGTATGGCCTTAAATTGGGGAATGGCTGAACAAATTGTGGTATATGCTGGTGATGGAATACTATTGTGCTCAAAGGAATAATGAACTGGAGGAATTCCATGTGAACTGGAAAGACCTTCAGGAACTGATGCAGAGTGAAAGGAGCAGAGCCAGAAGAACATTGTACACAGAGACCAATACACTGTGGTAAAATTGAATGCAATGGACTTCTGTACTAGCAGCAATGCAATGACACAGGACAGCTCTGAGGGATTCATGGAAAAGAACGCTACCTACATTCAGAGGAAGAACTACAGTAGAGGAAACGCAGAAGAGGGCCAACTGCTTGAACACATGCATGGGTCGGGGTGGACATGATTGGGGATGTAGACTCGAAACTACCACACCAATGCAACTACCAACAATTTGGAAATTGATCTTGATCAATTACATGTGTTAAAACCAATGGAAATGCGCATCGGCTATGTTGGTAGAGGGAGTCAGGGGGATGAAGGGGAAAGTAAGAGCATGAATCATGTGACCATGTTAACTTTTCTAAAAAATAAAAATTATTAAATGGAAAAAAAAAAGAGCTACTGAAGTCCGGTGGCAAGACAAAAGTCAGAACAAGTGGGAATGTCCCTAGGATGCAGTGGGTGGCTTGGTATCTTCGATGTCTGACCAAAGTCTAAGCTGAGTCTTAAAGGAAACTAGAGATGCCTAGAGATTGAGGTGAGAAGATTGCATTCCAGAACTGCGGAACCAGTAGAAACTCTTTTTAAAAATTAAGTTTATTAAAAAAAAGAGGGGGCAGCTGGGTAGCTCAGTGGAATGAGAGCCAGGCTTAGAGATGGGAAGTCCTAGGTTCAAATCTGGCCTCAGACACTTCTGAGCTGTGTGACTGTGGGCAAGTGACTTGACTCCCATTGCCCATAAAAAATTAAGTTTATTTAATTAATTAACCCAGAATAATTTTCCATGGTTTCATGATCCATGTCCCTTCCCTCCCCTCCACCCAGCACAAACCTCCTTCTCCCTGCAGCCAAAGAGCAATTCCGCTGGGATTTACATGTGTCATTGATCAAGGCACATTTCCACACTGTTAATATTTGTAATAGAGTGATCATTTAGAGTCTACTTGCTTCCCTTCTAATTTTGGTTGCATTGGTTTTGTTTGTATAAAAGTTTTTTAGTTTAATGTAATCAAAATTATTCATTTTACATTTTGTAATGTTCTCTATTTCTTGTTTGTTCTTAAACTATTTCCTTTCCCATAGGTCTGACAAGTAAGCTATTCTATGTTCACCTAATTTATTTTTCATTTACTTATTTATATTTAAGTCATTCACCCATTCTTAATTTATCTTGGTGTAGAATGTGAGATGTTGATCTAAACTCAATCTCTCTCATACTGGTTTCCAATTTTCCCAGCAGTTTTTGTCAAATAGTGGGTTTTTGTCACAAAAGCTGGGATCTTTGGGTTTATTGTACACTATCTTGCTGATGTCATTAACCCTAAATCTATTCCATTGATCCTCCCTTCTGTCTCTTAGCCAGTACCATATTGTTTTGATGACTGCTGCTTTATAGTACAGTTTAAGATTTAGTACTGCTAGGCCCCTCTCCTTCAGATTTTTTTTTCCTTATTTCCCTTGATATTCTTGATCTTTTGTTATACCCAATGAACTTTGTTATATTTTTTCTAATTCAGTAAAAAAAGTTTCTTGGTAGTTTGATAGGTATGGCACTGAATAAATACATTAATTTGGGTAGGATTATCATTTTTATTATGTTAGCTCTTCCTATCCATGAGTAATTAGTGTTTTTCCAATTGTTTAGATCTAATTTTAATTGTCTGGAAAGTGTTTTGTAGTTGTATTTGTATAATTCCTCTGTTTGTCTTGGCAGATAGATTTCTAAATATTCTTCACTGTCTAGGGTGATTTTAAATGGAATTTCTCTTTCTAACTTTTCTTGTTGAGTTGTGTTGGAAATATATAGAAATGTGGATGATTTATATGGGTTTATTTTGTATCCTGCAACTTTGCTAAATTTGTTGATTATTTCCACTAACTTTTTAGTTGATTCTCTAAGATTCTTTAAGTAGACCATCATATCATCTGCAAAAAAGTAATAGTTTAGTCTCCTCATTCCTCATTGCCCATTTTATTTTCTTCTCTAATTGTTACTGCTAGTGTTTCTAGTACAATGTTAAATAATAGAGGTGATAATGGGCATCCTTGTTTCATGCCTGATCTTATTGGGAAAGCTTCTAATTTATCCCCATTGCATATGATGCTTGTTGATGGTTTTAGATATATACTGTTTATTATTTTTAGGAAAGGTCCTTCTAGTGTTGTCAATAGGAATGGGTGTTATATTTTTCAAAGGCTTTTTCTGCATCTATTGAGATAATCATGTTATTTCTGTTGGTTTGGTTGTTAATATGGTCAATTATGTGGATGGTTTTCCTAATATTAAACCATCTTTGCATTCCATCATGTGGATATAAATCCCACATGATCATAGTGAATAATCCTTTTGATCACTTGCTAGAGTCTTTTTGCTAGTATTCTATTTAAGATTTTTGCATTTATGTCTGCAGTTTTCTTTCTCTGTTTTTGATCTCCCTGGCTTTGGAATCAGTACCATATTTGTGTCATAAAAAGAATTTTGTAGGACTCCTTCTTTGCTTATTTTGTCAAATAGTTTGTATAGTATTGGGATTAGTTGCTCTTTGAATGTTTGATAGAATTCATTTGTGAATCCATCTGGCCCTGTGGATTTTTTCTTAGAGAGTTCTTTGATGGCATGTTCAATTTCTTTTTGTCATATGGGATTATTTAAGTATTCTAGTTCCTCTTCTATTAATCTAGGGCAGTTTATATTTTTGTAAGTATTCATCCATATCACATAGATTGCCATATTTGTTGCCATGTAGTTAGGCAAAATAGTTTTTAATAATTACCTTAATTTCTTCTTCATTAGAGGTGAAGTTGCCCTTTTCATCTTTGATACTGTTAATTTGGAACCAGTAGAATCTTGTATGTAGAACAAGGACAACGGTATAACAGGAGTGCCAAGTAGAAAGTTGTGTCATATTTAAGAAGACTAGAAAGGTAGAAATGACCAGCTTGTGAATAAATAAATGTTAAAGGAATTTATATTTAATCCAGACGCTACTGGGAGTAATTGGAACAAATGCTCCTGAACTGAGATAGCAAAAGTATTTTGTGGCATTAAGAAGACATACTATTTTTTCCTCCCCTCCTGGATGGAGTATCTATTTGATATTATGCTAAATTGTTCTTTGAGAAAATCATTAAAATGTTTTTATCTTTAAGTTTTTAGTACAAATTTGAATCCAAATACATTGCAGCAAAACAGTCATACCAATAAAGATCTGAAATTCCTCAGTTTCCTTGTGTCATGAAGCATAAAGTAAAGAGTGACTTGCAGGAAGAGAACCTGGAGGTTATTAGATTATACTCTTCTCTTGGGAACTTTCATTATCAGTGATAAGAAGTCAGCTCTTGCTGAGTCAAAGCAGACATTGCACAAGATGCCAATGTCTAAAGTAAAAACTGGGGGTAATGGTAATAGAGATATAATCACTATGGGGCATATTATTACTCTGCTTTTCAAAACTGACTGTCCTAAAAATGCCTGTTTGGGATGTAAAGGTTCTTTGAAACACGAGTATCTTACTGCCATCTCTTCAATGGGGGAAGTGATGAAGAGTAATGTGTTTTCAGGACAAGCTTTATGTAACATTAAACACCATGAAAACATGGTTACAAAGAACACAGTCCTCCCATCCCTCTCCCCTTTCCTCTTCAAACACAAACAGCAACAAAAACTTGACACACTGGGAAATGGCAAGTTGAAAAGGAGCTGGGGGAGCACTAGTGTCTGGCAGCTTATGCATCCAATTACTGAGATGTCACCAGAAATATGTGGGGAACAAGTAATGAGATGGCAGTGCCTCTGACAAAGACCCACATTGTCTCTTTGTATCTGGATCACCACTCTCTGAGCTATGAGGGAATCAGCCTCCAATGCTAATTAACCCTTTGTAGAAGTGGCACAGGAAGCATGGCAGAAGATTCTGATAAATTGGACCTTGGCATTCGGGGTTCAATGCCAAGGGTCACAAATCCTTTGGGATGAGAACTCTTGTGCTCTCTGGACATTTCATTCTTCTTCTTTTCATTTTGAAATTATATTTGCTCAATTCCAGTGAAGTTTTGATCAGTTCTTTTTTGTTTTAAGTAGAAATGAGAAAACGTAATTGAACTTAAGGAACCCACCCATCCCACCTCTACGGGGTGTAAAAACACAGTTTCTATCCAGAGCTACAGACAGAATCCTCCTCCTCAAATGGTTGCATTATTATATGAATAACTTCTCATTCTGGCTTTTGTGAAAAATATGACTTTCACTTCATAATTATGAGTATAGGGTGTATGGAACATTTAGGGAGGACTTTGTACCTCTGGTATGAGGGTTTGCTGAGCCCCTTTCAGGCTTGGTCATCCACTTTTAGTGTCCACCATTCAGTCAACTCTTAATTGTGGTTGCAAGAAGCTGTAGCAAGCTCAGCAGTCATACCTCATTAAAACCATTTTGGTTTATGGGCTAAATAAACCAGACTGAGAGTAGCCAAGGGGCCTCAGACATGTCATCATGTTAGGAGGCCATCTATTCTCACTCATGTGAAGACTTCCCTCCAGGGGAATGGGAGGATGAGAACAATTTGCTCCAATTGCCACAAAGGTGGCTGAAGCAGGCACTGTGGAGGGCGTAGAGCTTGATTGGATCTTGCAGAATTCAAGTTCATCCATTCCAACCTGAGCCATCAATCCGTTGTCCTGCCTTTTGTCTTGCTACTGGACTTCAATGACTAGAAGATAAAGTGATGGAAGGCAGAATGAGGCTGATGACTTGGTACATATTTGCCTCACTTAAATCCAATGCATGCACAAATCAAGACATCACTCCAGGATGATGTCATCGGTCCTCTTTGAATGAAAGATGAAGAACAATGAGCATCGAGCTAATGTGCTTTTGCTCATCACAAAGATTGCAGGATTATAGCATACTTAAAGATCAAAACATGCATTTAAAGCTAGATCTAGAGCTGGAAGGAACATCAGAGGCCATTTAGTCTAGCCCCTTCATTTTATAGATGACAAAAGAGAGGACCGGAAATGTTAAGTGACTTTCTCAAAGTCACAAAGCTATGAAATATTGAGGCAGGATTAGAGCATGGGCTCTTTGTCTCCAGAGATACTGCTTTTAAGGATTTTTTTTCTTTTTTCCAGATTACATGTTGATAGAATTTTTAATAATCATTTTCTAACATTTTGAAATCTATTTTGCCTCCCTCTCTCCCCTGCCCAATGAAGGCAGGTAATATGATTTAGGTTGTACTTGTGCTGTCATAAAATATATATTTCCAAGTTGATCATGTATTGCTTTTTTCATAGTACATTCATAATACTAAGAAGGAAATTTGGCAGTTCAATCTAATCCTCTCATTTTTCCCCCATGAGTTAATTTTTTTAAAAATAGGAGTGAGGAAGATGGCAAAAGAACTTTCCTCTGAATGTTTCTTGACTTTAATTTTTTCCCAATGATCATATAACTATTTTTTCAAGACCAGAGTCAAAAGAAAAAAATAATACTACTGTGACAGAGGTATCATCCTGAGGTCAGAACTAAATTAATATGTAATTGGGAAATATTTAATAAAATAAATAAATATACAATGAAACATGGATAATATCACATGTTAAAACTAAGTCAATAAGTGACCTATTGGGATCTTTTTGAAAATAACTAGTGGCCCAGTTTCTATTTGAGTTTAATATCATTTTGCCAGCTCCACACCAAGATATGATATCATTCACTCACCCACTTACTCACTTACCGTATTCTTGAATACAGTATCCATAAATGAGCATATACTCACTCACTTGCCTTGATTCTCAGCCTTTGATTTGCACCTGAATCTGCCCAGTTTCTCTGACCTCAATGTTGTTTCCTTCCATTCCTCACACATGAGTTTCCACTCTGCACACATATGCACACATATTGTCACAAATCACTGAGTCCGGATCTCATGTCACTACTCCAAACAATGATTCGCCACATCAGGGAGCCTTTTAATAATGCCTAAGAAGCCACAGAATTTTACAGACATAATTTATAGCTGTGGAATAGTGGTGTGCAGGAGTCATCTCCAAATAGCTAGAGAGACCCAATTATGAAATTTTTGGTGTGAGCACTCATACCTTATGAATCAGCAGACTCTATAAGTCAGGGATTGACTTATTGGTTTGTTAATTGTCTAGTCTTCAGAAAGTGATGGTTAAAAAATTAATAACACAGATTCAACTTAAAAATATGTTGTGGGTACATTTTTTCCAGAGAGGTGAAAGTTAAAATGTTATTTAAAATCCCTTAGATGTGAGTAAAACTTTCAGCTCTCTTTTCCCATAGAGCTGAATGATTTTCAAATGAAATGTCACTAGTCTTAACATAATCCCTAATTTTGCAAATTAGGAAATGAAAGCAGAGAGAGTTTCTATGAAAGAGACTTGGCTAAAGCCTAGAAGCTCATTACTGACAGAGTCAGGACTAGAATTTAGGTCACTCGATGCCTGGCCCATTCCTCTTTCTACTCACTTCAGAATAACTTGTTGGAGTTTGCAAGTATTTCCTTGTTATGTATTTATGAGGCAGATGGAGTAGGGACTGCAGCTATGTAATCCTCCTTCTGCCCTAGAACATTGCCACATGCAAGTAGACATTTAAATGCTTTGGGTGAGCATATGCCATATCAATGGAAGCATCAGGTCCCATATACATATTCATATAGCACAAAATCCAATCATTTTCCATAATAAAGCATCAAAATTCAGAGAAGCCAAGCTACCACCAACAAGATGGAAACATCCATTTTCAGAACATTAGCGATGTCTGCCTAACGTTCTTTATTTCTTAGAATCGAAGAGTGATGATGTAGCCTTTAAAAGATCCAGTATTGGTTTCAAAGGAGCTGATGGAATATGCTGTCTATCGACTACCTATGGTGAATAGAGAGCTAGCTTGGAGTTAGGAAAATCCATTTTCAAATATAATCACTTAAATGTAGTAGCTCTGAGTATCTAGCTGTGGTTCAGTTGGTCTCAGGTTCTTTGAGACTCTATCATTGGTTTTCTTGACAAAGATACTGGAGTGTTTTTCCATTTGCTTCTCAACCTCATTTTATGGATGAGAAACTGAGGCAAATAGGAGTAAATGACTTGCACAGGGTCACACAGCTAGTAAGTGTCTGAGACCAGATCTGCATTCAAGAAGATGAATCTTCCTGACTCCAGACTCAGCACCATCCATCATATCATTGAGCTGCCCCTGAGGCTCTAGGCAAATAGCTCAATCACACAGGTTAGACCACTACCTGGGATTTATCTACTAAGTCATACATGTGGTTGCTGGAGGCATTTCTCATACTGAGAATATATATATCTTTTATGTTTTTGCAGGCAAACTCCAACTGGATCCTATTAAAAATATCCTTTTCTCTATAACCATACCTTCTCATTTGATCTCAGAAGCAAAATAGCAATGAACCTGGTTAATACTTGAATGGGAGCCTGGCATGGAATAAAGGTGATAGAGGCTTTAGTTTTTAAGAAACAACTTTTCAGGGGGCATCTAGGTGGCTTGGTGTATGGAGAGCCAGCAGGAGGTCCTGAGGTCAAATATGGCCTCAGACACTTCCTAGTTGTGTGACCCTGGGCAAATCACTTAATTCCCATTGCCTGGCCCTTACCCCTCTTCTATTTGGAACCAATACACCATATTGATTCTAAGATAGAAGGTAAGGGTTTTTTTTAAAGAAACAATTTAGCATAAGATTGAAAGTGGGGTCAGGAAGACTTTGGATCAAATTCTGCCTCAGATCCTTATCAAGCTATGTGACCCTAGGAAAGCCATTGAATTCATTTGAACCTCAGTTTTCATATATCTTAAATGAGGGGGTTGGACCTGATCACTTCTGATCTAGGATTTTATGATCTGGTGTTATCTACCCACCTTTCTATGACTCCCCAAATAAGCTCTTCTTCCTCAGCTTCCTTTAACACTCACTGTTTTTGGTATTTCCACCAGACAATGAATGAATCAGTAAGTATTTGCTAAGCACCTGCTCTGTGCTAAGGCCTTTTACTTGATTCTGGGGTTACAAAAACAAAGAACAAAGTGATTTTACTCTCAGCTTTACATCTTTCCATTCTGCACACCCTTGTGTTATTATTGAACTGTAGGAGCAAATCCTCAATGCTCTGTTTGACATTTGAAGATCTCTATGACCTAGCCCCCTCCCACCTTTCCCATCTTCCTACAACTTACTTCCCAGCAAGGATTTTTTATTCCAATGACAGTGGTCTCCTGGCTATGCAACCAACAATGGTGTTCTCTCTAGTTGTCTCCCATGCCCAGAACACTCTCCTCCCTCCAACTAAAGACCTCCTTGACTTTAAGTCTCAACTAAAATCTGACTTTCTACAGAGAACCTTCCCTAACATCTCATAGCTTTCCCTCCCTTAATTATTTCCTGTTTATCCTTTATGTATCTTGTTTTGTATAGATTTGTTTGCATGTTACCTCCACCATTCGATTGGAAGCTCCTTTAGAGCAGGAACTGTCTTGTTTTTTTTTTGTTTGTTTGTTTGTTTGTTTTTTAATCCCCACTTCTTAGCACAATTCCTGGCACATAGCAGGCACTTAATAAATGTTCATTGGTTGTTTGAATTATTTCCTATATGTGTACCTTTCCACTCTAATAAGATCATAAGCTTTTCAACTTTATCTTCTCTCCCCCCCACCAAGAAACACATCGAATGTTGAAAACATGGAATTAGTTAACTCTTTATTGAAAAAAATGTAAGATGATTTTGAAGGAGAGGCTATGGAACTGGGAAAGTCTTTCGATACTGCCATACTTTTGCCACATCTTGGAGTAAGAGGGATGCTATGGAGTGGAGGTGAGGGGGAAATTCAATCCAGGCACAAGGAACAGCTAGTGCAGACATGAGATGGGAGATGGAAGTATCACATTTGAAAAACATCTAGCAGACCAGTTTGATTGTACCAAAGTGTGGAATGAAAGAGTCATGTATAAGAAGGCTAGAAAGACTGCATCTAAATTATGAAATTCTTTAAATGCCAAACAGAGGAATTTATACATCAATTCAAATGAGACAGCTAAGATATTCAATGATAGCTGGCTTTCTGAAATAAGTTAAATATCATTCCTGAATGTCTTATTAATGATATTAATTTTTTAATGAAGTTTTTCTTCATAGACTATTCAAAGGTATGAATGTTTCAGTCCATCTCTGGTGAAATAGAGGGTGAGGGTATTAAAGTGTAAAGAACATGGAGTCAGAGGACTTGGATTCGAATCCCATCTCTGTCTCTTATTACCTGTGTCATTTTAGGTAAGTAGGAAATTGGATTCCATTGCTTCCAGTATCTCTTTCAACTCTAATTTTATCTGACAACTACAAAGATGATCACAAATCATCACTCAGATTTATATCATGAAAGTAGGCAACTCCTGCATTCCCTAACTTAGCAAAAGTATTTCTCAGAACAATGACCCACATGTCGTGATTTGGCAGGATCTGAATGAGTGGCTTTACATTTATGTGTTTTATTAAAGAGAGTTTAGAGCTAGGGAAGAGCATTTCTCTTTAATAGTTGGAAGCAAACTAAGTAAAAACGTCTGTATTCTGTGTTCATAGACTTTCTTTGGTCTCTCTAACAAAAGGTGTTTAACTTTTTCTGTCTTGTTCACAGTCACTAGTTATTCACTAAGAGAGGAAGAGCTCTTCCTTTCCCTTTGTTGGACCATGGTATCTCAGGTTGGGGGTCATTCATTTGCATTGGCAGGAAATCAGGGTTGGACTACCTCCACTGGAAAAATATTATACCAAGTTGCCATGTCGCTGGAGTTTCTAGGGACCAGGTTTCTGGGCTTTGCTGAAGCATTGTGCAAAGTCACTAAGGATGTGGCATGTATCAATTCTGGCCCCATCTTTAAAACACTTCTAAACTACTATGGGTTAGCCCATGTTTGTCCAATGGCCTTTGAGGGCTGCTGCAAATTGAATACAGAGAACTTTGAAATCTAGCCAAGCCTATTGCTATAAAATTGGTCAATTGTTATGTGGAAATGTGTCTTTTTCTCTACACTCACTCTTGAGTATTGGAGGAAAATGTTTATGCTTCCTCTCTTGCTATATCTTTGCAGCAATGTATGAAAACTAATTAATGTTCATTGGCTAAATGGAACTGGAGACATAATCGCTAGTAGTTGAGAATATAATGGAGTTTTTAACTTATAGAAGTAAAGGAAGCCATCCTATATCAACTTCTTAAGAGTATTCCTAGAACTCTGAGGGGTTGGCTATCTGACCCTGCTTTGGGAGAGTGTGTTTATAATTTTTCTACACAATCTCTCACCTTCTCTAAACTATTATAGCACATAATGTTAGTATCACATGATTTAGCACAATTAGCTAATGGATTGTATTATTCTAGAATTGTTTCATGTGTAATTTTTCCTAACTATATTTTAAGCATTTTGTCTGTATTCCATCTTAACTTCTGGGGTTCATTTAGTCCCCTTCACCATATTGTTTAGTAACTCATTCTAGTTTAATTAAATAATGATTAATATTCCCATGAATGCAGCTGCTGATTCTTCTGTTTTCTTTCAGTCCATCTCAGTTAAAGATTGTGATGAATATTTTCAGGGCTTATCTCAATCCACTATGTTTGTAAGACGTATAATTAGTCTAATTAACATTTGAGTCAATATATAACATGGAAATCTGATTTTTCTTGATCCTAACACTACAGTTAAAAATTAGGATTAAATATCCACCTGTTTTTAAACCACTAGGATGTTCCTCCTGTTTGTCAGACATTCTCAACTGTAAGGAATAGAGAGAATTAGGAGAATGACGTTTTCAAGAATGCCATTCTTCCTAACACAAAGTAGAATAAAAATTCTCAGAATTTCACTTTTTACTGAGAGAAAACAATCAATATACATTATGCTATACAGACTTTACAAAAATAAATATTAATTAAGTAGCCACGGAATGCTCAGCACTGGAGGCAGTATAAATTTTAGGTAAGAACTTGGCCCCTGATTCAAAGAGTTTGTACACTAATAGGGAGATAATAGGATAATGAAGATAGCTTGATGCTTAACATTTCATAAGAAAGTTTCAAAGAATTGAATGCTGGAAACAAACCTTAGAGATAATCTAGTACAACCCTTATATTTGATAGTTCAGAAAACTGAGACTCAGAAAAGAGCAATGACTTGCTTCAGGGCCACATAGGTAATAAATAGCAGAGCTGATATTTGAACCCAGAGCCTTTCTAAATTGAGAGTTCTTTAAACCATATAGTCCCTCATAGTCAGATTATGTTAGACAATTACAAAACCAAAAGTTATAAAAATGATGTATTAGAATTCTTTCCTAATTTCCAAATTCATAAATCAACAACATCTATGTGTTTGCAATTATCTCAGATTCCAGCCCTTAGTCAATTGCAAAATTCCCTGAAATTATAATTAGGTTACCCATATATTCTAGTGGACAGGTTCCTCAAATTTGTCATCATAAATTTCCTTTTCAATTTTTTAAATTATTTGCTGTCCACATTTGTAAATTTATAGATTTGCCATATTATAATATTTTTAGGAGAAGATAAGGATATTCCTTTCTAAAGATGTTAAAATCATTGGAAGACAATTAAAGGAGAAGTCAATTATTCTGATAGATCATTTAATAAAATTTCATGAATTCAGAATGATTTTGTGTGGGGAAACTTAACTAATTATAGAAGTATTTGTTGTAATTGTTTAGTTGATTAGTCATGTTCGACTCTTTATGATCCTATTAGGTGTTGTCTTGACAAAGATTGGAGTGGTTTTCCATTTCCTTCTCCAGCTCAATTTATTTATGAGGAAACTGAGGCAAACAGGGTTAAGCGACTTGCCCAGGGTCACACAGTTAGTATGTGTCTGAGGCTGGATTTGAGCTTGGGTTTTCCTGACTCCAAGTCCAGCTCTCTAATCACTCTGCTACCTAGCTTCCTAGAGAGAGTATATCTTATAGAGTATTTGAAAAAATTTCAGTTTTGCTATTTTCACAAAAAATCAGGCTAAACACTAATAATGTCAAGATCATAATTACCAACTTGGGATAGCATGGGTCAGTTTGATTCAGCAAACATTTATTTAGCTCTTAATGTATACGGAGCAGCAAGATTCTGAGTATATAAAGACAGAAATGAAACAGTTGATACCCTTGAGGAGCTTATGTTCTATCTAAAAGGTATACAACATGTGCAAAATGACATATAATTTGAATATATTTAAGGGAGCTTAGCACCCTAATAACTGGGGTCATCAGGGAAGGCTCTGTAGAGAAACTGTCCTCAAGCTGAGCTTTGAAGTAATATAAGGATTCTGGAAAAAATATATGAACTGCTAGTTCATTCTTGGTATGGGGGACTATAGTCCAGTATGACCAGAATATAGACTCCATAAAGAGGAATTGTATGAAATAAGGCTGATGAGATAGTTGGGAGTCCAATTAAATGCCAGACTAAGGAGGTTTTCCCCTTTTTTTCTGTAAGTGACTGGGAGCCACCAAAAATATTTGAGGAGGGAGGTTACATAATTCAACAAGCATTTATTATGCACCTATTAGTTATACCAAGCATTATGCTAGGTTCTGGGATATAAAAGCAAAATAAATTAGTCCTTGCTCTTAAGAAGCTAGCTGGGGGTACAAAGTATTCATATATGTAAAATTTAAAATATTTTAGAATATTTACATTCAGAATAAATACAAAATAAATAAAAAACAGTTAAAAGCAAAATTAACGAGAGAAAGCATTATCATGAGGGGAGTTCTGGAAAGGTGTCCTGCAGAAATTGGTGCTTGGCCTGTATCTTGAAGGAAGGTAAGAATTCTGTGTGTTGGAAAGAAGTTAAGGAGAACATCCTAAGCATGGGGCTTGGCAAGTCAGGCTTCAGTCTAGTCCAGTGGTTCCCAAACTTTTTTGGCCTACCACCCCCTTCCCAGAAAAAATATTACTTGGCCCCCTGGAAATTAATCTTTAAAAAATTTTAATAGCAATTAATAGGAAAGATAAATGCACCTGTGGCCATCATCACTCTCCTGGATTGCTGCAGCACCCACCAGGGGGTGGTAGCACCCACTTTTGGAATCACTGGCTAGTCTATAAACATTTATTAAGCTCCTATTATTTGCTAAGCACTGTGCTGTGTTGGAGATACAAATATGAAAAAGAAAGACTTGGCCTCAAAGAGATTATAATCAAATAGGAGAAGACAACACAAAAGGAAACCAAAAAGTGGAGTGGGTAGAGAGAATGGGGGGAATGCCAGGGAAAATACCCCCAAAGTCAGAGAAGTTCCAGAAGAATTTATTCAGATGAGAAAAGAGGGAGTTTTATAAGCTGAGATCCTCCTTAAATGAAGGCTTTGGAGTTCATGGTTCCATCTTCTAATCAGTGGGTCAGAGGCAGAGTACCAAAGCTGGTGGGATATTGCAGGAGGATAAGGTTATCTCAATAATGAGTTTCTTGGAGGATGGTAGAAGAGTCAGAGAAGTATCAAAGGTGAGAAATGAGATGTTCTGAGCCAAGTTTCCTCCTTAAAAATACTGGTGACTCAGGAGGATTGCATTGGCATTAATGAAGAGATTAAAGTGATTTTATGCATCGATTAGTCATTTGCAAATGGATTTTCTAAAACTATTTTTGTCTTTTTAAAAATATCTTTACCCCTGAAATCTTATTTATGCTTCAGACAATTCAACTTCTGCCTTCTCATATGCAGCCTTTGGGTTCTCCTTAAACATTCTCTTTTCTGTGTAATTACTCTAAAGAATCAGAGCTTTTTTGGACAGTTATCTCTCCATATATCCCAGGGTTCCTTCCACATGACTTTTCTAAGGGCTATTACTACCACCACCTCTACCATTTACTATTACTACAACTACTATTACTATTATTTGTATTATTTGCATTCCTAGTATTTCTATGACTACCATCCCTTCTTACTATTACTATTATTTTTATTAATATTATATTATATTTAACACTTTAGGTTTTCAGAGTATTTTGCATATATTATCTTACTGGAGCCCTTTTTATGAGAGGGCATTGGATTTGTTGAAGATATGAGGAATGTTTAGCTTGGAGAAGAAATGACTTCAGAGATGCCTTCAAATAGTTGAAGTACTGTTATATGTGAAAATTTGGCTCTAGAAAGCACAATGACAAGAACAAGGAGTTTTCAGTTTGAAGAGATATTTCCTTATAATTAGAGCTATCCAAAATGGAATGGTTGCTGGGGGTAGTAGCACATCTCATATTGAAAATTTCCACACTGATGCTAGGCTGTTGTAAACTCCCTTGTGGCAGTGTAGTAGAGGATATTCTTGTTTTAGGATGGTTAGACAAGATTCCTTCCACCCTTGAGATTCTCTGAAGAACCATGACAAAACTGGGTAAGTCAATATGATACCAAACACTTCCTTTGCTGATGTTTCTGTTGCTGTTTTTTAATCTCACATCATGGTATCTTTTGTACCATGTAATCAAAGATCCTTTGTCTTGTTGTTTGTCAATTCTTTCTTCTTATTTTTAAAAATCTCACTTCTTTAAGGCCTTCTTATGCACAGAAAGTCACCACATAGCCTCACTTGAATTAAAATTACTTAATGAATCATTAAAAGCCCAATAGCACATATTATCCAATGTTCAAATTAATAAAGGAATTAAATATATGATATCATTGTCAAAGTAAATGAGCAAAGGTTTGTTCCAGATTTTATTCTTGTGTGTGTTTATGGGTGTATTTTTCTTTTTTCCTCTTTCTGAAAAATTACTCAGCAAATGTAAAATCTAGTCATCTGCTTAAGGTTGACTTGGTCATGTCATTAGGACAAATAAGCTCATTTCTATGATTATATACTTGTAGAAAAAGTATAATATTTAATTGCTGTTGAGGTTTTGCCACATGATCCTTTTTTTTTCAAACTGAGAAAGCAAATATAATTTTATTAAGAAATTTTTAAAGAATATGAATGTGTTCCTTGTAAAGGAAAGCATTATTATTGTTAGGACTATCATTTTGTCCAAGAATCACTTTTAAGTGTCTGAATATTTCCCTGCACATAGGCTGGCTATTATCCTATTACTGGATAATAAAATATCGCCCATACATAATGTGATTTGATGTTCTGGCCTTTGTGATAGCAGGAAACATTTTAGACAAAGTGCCCTTTCAGTGAAATTTGCAATATTTCGACTAGTAATTACCGAATGCCAGAATTAATTTTTCTCTGATAATTATTCCTTAACCAGGGTTGACAATCTCAGGCATTTAACTCATTCATTAAAATGCAATAATGATTTCTCCAATGGTTTTCACTCCCAGTAATGACATGCATTATTATGCATCACTAGTTTCCATGAAGAACAATGAGGTACTATTTTATTGGCATCTAGAATTACCGTAATGTACTTTACTACAGTCTTTGTGAAACAACTAGGAAAGGATACAGTCCGAATTAACCTCTTCTTTTATTTGCCAACTATCTAAATATCCATCTAAATCACTACAGCATTTTAAAGATGCTCCTAAACATTCTAATTTTGCACATTTCATATTAATAATTAGAATGAATATTCATCTAATGAATGAATGTTCATCTAACTGGAAACCATTAAAATTCTTTGCCTGGAACAAAAAAGTCATTTAGAAAATTCTTTCAGTTAATGTCTGTGTGGCCACTAAAATTTGAAAAATTATTAAGATTTCAAAATAAAAATAGGTGCAGTAGATAAATAAAATTGTTAAAATACATTCTTGGATATTAATAGTATAATGGAAAGATTTGGGTTCCAGTCAACTTTGGATACAGACTTCCTTTGTGATCCTAGGCAAGTCACTTAACTTCTCAGTGTTTTTAATAACTGTCAAAGACTATAAGTTACAGAGAAGTTGACAATTTCCATTGATAGAGAGTTTCCTTAATCAGTGTGGGGTGCTATAAGAACCTGTTATATTAATAAATCACAGCTCCAATCACTTTCCCTTTCAAAAGATTGCTAAAGCTATTCTATCCAATTAGGAATTAATTGCTAGTTAATTATATTTTTAAATAATTGACTGAATGGAAGCACTGGACTTGTGTTGTTTAATCATTATGAAAAGACATGTTAGAAGTTTTACTGGATATATCTTTCTAATAGCCAGCTCAAATGACATCATGCTATTGCTCAAACTCTCTTCTGTGGCTCCTCACTACTTACCCAGTAAAATCCAGACTCCATTCCTGGTCATTCAACACACTCCATTCAGGTCCAACCTGCTTTCTTGCTTTCTTAGTCTTATCTCATACGACTCCCCACAATGATCACTACAGTCCAGTCAGAATTATTAGCTGGTCTTGTTGTAGTTCAGTCATTTTAGTTGTGTCTGAGTCTTCAGGACACCATTTGGGTTTATTTTATTTTATTTTTTTGCAATGATCCTGGAGTGATTTGGCATTTTCTTTTCCAACTCATTTTACTGATGATGAAACTGAGGCAAAAAGAGTTGTGACTGGCCCAACATCATCCAGCTAGCAATTTTTTTGAACTTCTGTCTTCCTACCTCCAGGTCTGTTGCTCTATCCTTTGTTTCTGTCCTACCCACTCTTCCTATCTCTTAAATTTCCACATTTTTTACTGTAACCCCTGCATGCTTTTGCTCACACTGCTGCTTACCCCTAGAATACCCTTCGTATGTTTCTACCTGTTGATATTGGACCTATTCTAGGTCCTGGCCAAAATCTAACTCCTTTATAAAACCTCTCTTGAACTTCCCAGATGGAAATATGACTGGAAGTTCCTTGAGAGCAGGGTTGTTCCTTTGCTTTTCTTTGGATCCCCCGGGCTTTTAGCATAGTGCCTAGCAAAATAATAGGTACAAGTAAGCATTAAAGACTTATTGACTGTTTTGCTTCCCTGAGTGCAAGAATTCTTAATCAATTTATTTTTGAGTCTGGAACCCCTATTACAATCTGATAAAGTCTATAGATCCCATCTCAAAATAATATTTAGAAATGCAAAAAATAAAATATGTACCATTACAAAGAAAATCAATTCTAATTTATTAAAATATTTTAGAAAACAAGTTCAGAGTAACTAGATTGTGAATCTCTATCTCAGGGGAATCTCAGAATTCTTTGAACTCCTCTTATGAATTTATTGTATTCTAATTTAGATTCGAATGCTTTTTTCCCCCACAGTGATCCTCCTTTTTGCGGACCACTTTTAGTCATCTCTAAATAAGTCATTTTGATCACACAGTAGTAGAGTAGCATTTTTTGACATAGCCTATTGGAATTTTTTTGTGGAGTGATTGTGGAATTTTTAAAAATTTGTTTTGTTTGCTCCTGTACTTATTCTCTCAAAAGTTGCCCAGGTATATGTAGAGTGATGCATTTTTTTGTTTTTCTTTAGTCAGTTAGTCATGTCTGATTCTCTCTGACTCCATTTGAGGTTTTCTTGGCAAAGACACCTAGAGTAGTTTGCCATTTCTTTCATTGACTCATTCTACAAATGAGGACCTGAAGCAAACAAGTTTAAGAGACTGGCCCAGGGTCACACAGGTAGTAAGTGTCTGAGGCTGACTGTGAACTTGGGTCTTACTGATTCCTGGGTTGTTACTCTATCCACTGCACCACCTAGCTGCCCCAGAGTGATCTTTAGTGGCATTATATCAGACCTTTCATTTATGAGGAGACAGCTTATCAGTATGATCAACACTATTCTCCTCACAGTTCTTATGACAAAAGTTTATAAAGAAAGACAAAAGATCTATGATTTTGTCAATATAGGGAATTCCTCTCCATCAATGCAGCTCGTAGCCTATCTTTTATTTAGGTGAAAAGTCCTGGGAAGTTGCTTAAGTCATACAGAGACTGAGTGATGTGCCCTTGTTTGCACAGCTAGTATCAATAGCAAGACTTGAACCCTACTCTTAATGACTTCAAGCTCAGCACCCTCTTGACTATGAATCATATGCTCTCACAGACACTTTGTCCTCCACTACAGTCCTATACTGAAACCTCATTATAGCATAAGGATAGCCTGGTATTCTTAAAAGCAATGAATGGTAGCAGAGCCCAAGCTCTTGTGGCAATAGCAAACTGGAACAGCTTCAAGTAAAGACCCTGGGATAAATTATTGTATATGACTATGGCTTTCTTTCTTTTCTTTTTTCCCTCCTTACCTTCCTCCCTTCCTTTCCTTCCTTCCTTGATTTCTTTTTATCTAAATTATAGAAGAAATGTAATATGTGTCATTGGTGATGTATCTGTACCAATATATATGTACCAAATACCAAGGTATCTGTACCAATAAAATAATAGATTCTTGAACTACTGAAGTAAGTATTATATTCTCTATGTATTTGGTCTTTTACATCTACTTGATCATAAGCTGATTGAAGGTAGAGACAGAAAATTATTTTTTAATCTCTCAGCACTGACACTGAATTTCATTACACACAGTAACCCCCAATATTTATTGAATAATGATCATAAATGATTTTCCAAAAAGTGTTTTATTTCTTAATTGAACTTTTGAAGTACAATATAAAGGAAACAGGAGTGGATTAAAGTTAGAAGATCTGGGTTTCATTATTATTGTTCTGTTATGAGTTCATAGGAGCAGGAAGGAGCCTCAGATATCATCTTACTCAACCCTCTTTACTTTACAAGGATGTAAACCGAGTAATGTGTGTGTGTGTGTGTGTGTATGTGTATATATATGACTGTATGATCCTGGTCAAGTCACTTAACCTCTCATTGCCCCTTAAGTAACTTTTAAGGTTAAAAATTTGTAGAAAAGGAACCAATATTCATTGGCAAAGGAAATTCTCCATTAGAAACTCCTTATATTACCTGAATTCCCAGGTGATGTATTCTTCCATCCAGTAGTTCTAGGCACGGTTATTTTATGAAAAGTCACTCCATCTCTAAACTCTGGGTATTTTCTCTGGCTATCTCTCATGCCTGGAAAAGTCTCCCTCTTTCACTCACTGACTTCCTTGGTTTCCTTTAAATCCCAGCTAACATTCTTCTACAGGAAGTCTTGCCCAGCCTCTCTTAATTCCCGTGCCATCCCTCTTTCATTCCCTATTTATCCTGATTATAGCTTGCTCTGTATATATTTGTTCCCATGTTGTCTTCCTCATTAGATGTTAAATTTATTGAGGACATGGATTTTCTTTTGCCTTTTTCCCTCCCTGACATCAAGTGCTCGGCAGGTAGAAGGCACTTAATAAATGTTTATTGATGAATTGATTTGTTAATAATATACATATATGTGAGTACATACATATGTCTATTTATTTTATTTTATTATTTTTTTAAACCCTTAAGTTCTGTGTATTGGCTCCTAGGTGGAAGAGTGGTAAGGGTGGGCAATGGGGGTCAAGTGACTTGCCCAGGGTCACACAGCTGGGAAGTGTCTGAGGCTGGCTTTGAAACCAGGACCTCCTGTCTCTACGCCTGACTCTCAATCCACTGAGCTACCCAGCTGGCCCCTGCATATGTCTATGTTGGACTAGATGACCTCTACTATCCCTTACATATTGGAATCGATGTTTCTTTAAGTGATATACTGGGTGTCCCCAAACTCCTAGTGCATTCAAAAGCCCCCCACCCCCCACCAATCTTAAAAATGCACTAAGATTTTTGGGACACCCCATGAGCACATATGTGCATGTTTTGCTAACATGGCTAGAAAACACCTTCATTAAAAAAATGAATTAGAATTACAAAGTACGTTAAATTTCCATTTTTAGTAACATCTGATAGAGAATACAGCCAAAGTGGTAGCATATGCACCGTGGCTGAAACACTTGTTCAGATGGAAAATTATTCGTTAGCATGCAAATATTTCACCTGATCATTTGGGTCTCACTCAAATGCAAAGTCTCCTCTTGAAGATCCCAGCTTCCTCTCTGCCAAAGACACGCTCTCTGAGCCCTATTTATGTGAAGCCACGATGACACGCAGGAACTTATTAACTTAAATCACAGATGTGTATGCCTGAGGGAAGTTCGCAGTAGTGGCTTTCCTACATAAAGGTGAGAGCCAGAATTCAAATGACGCCCAAACCAAAGCCACAGCTGTCCCCCCACTTTTTTTTTTTTCCTGGCAGTTCAGTGATTAAATTGGAATAGCAAAGAGGAAATGAGTTGGCACTTACAAATATTTTATGCTTGTATGTTTATTCCTAAACTTAAAAAAATAATCACTGAATGCTCTCACGGACTGCCTTTGACTATGTAAGCATCAGCGGCAAGGGAGGGTGGAATTCTGGGCTACTCTTGAAAATTTCAAAGGCGACAGTCAGCCATACACAGGACAGCATGATTGGGATGAGTTTTTTTTTTTTAATTTCTCTAAGGAAGAACATACAAACTCAGTTTGACATTTACTAGTTGGACTTGTGAGGCAGGCAGCTTCCCTGGAGTCGTTCCATCTTTTCATCCCACCTAACTTTCACTCCTACTCCCTCATCAAATAATCACCACATTCTTCCCCATGCAGAATAGGCAGATGGTTTCTACTGTCATTATTTGTAATAGAATTGAAGGGTTCTTTTTAAAAAAAAATGGAAAGAAACCCTCTGCAATTCAGGTTCTTAAATTTACTACTTTCCTTTTTCTTAGAAAGGGTTGTGTTAATGTGGAAAGACCCCTAGATCCATCCTCTTCAGCTCATTCATTCATAGGGCTGCTGGGCTTATTAGGGCCCTAACACAGACAGGCAGGAAAGTTTTGGGGAACAAAAGAGCATTTTTTTTCTTTTAGAAGGGAATGTCATCAACACTCATAGAAAATCATTTTCCCAGAAGTACTACAGGAACATGTGCCATACAGACAGAAGTCTGAAACAAACTAAAATTTATCAAGACACTTCTTTGTAGAGATTTGTAATTAATTCTTGCAGTTTCCAAGAAAAAATAGATTTTGGAAAATTTCAGGCTGTAAATTAAAGTTCTTTTTAAACGTTTTTTTGACACAGAAAGGGCACTTCATTTGATGTCAGAGAACCTGGGTCCAAATATTTCCTCAAGTGTTTCCTACCTGTTTATTTGGTAAGTTATTTAACTTGCTTCGGCCCTTTCCTTCTCTGTAAAGTGAGAGGTTTTTACTAAATAGATTCTGAGATCCCCTCCAGTTTTAATTCTGTCATACCATTCTTCCACCATCTTGTGACTTGTGTAGTCAGCCTGACCCAGCATGCCTTTTAGTTCAGATTGAAGTTCAATGTTCAGATGAAATGAGGGACTCATGAGTTATTGGAAAAAGAAGTTTATTTTGGGGGGCAGGAATAGAGAGAGTCAAGGAAGTCAAGAAAATTTTATCACAAACTCTAATAATCCAGATTCACAACTTAGTCTGGATACTTTCCTTTTTTAATATTTAGCCATTTTATTGTTTAGTCATTTCAGTCATGTCCTCTTCATGACCCCATTTGGAGTTTTCTTGGCAAAGATACTGGAGTAGTTTTTCATTTCTTTCTGAGAGAGATTAAGTGAGTTGCTCAGGGTCATGCAGCTAGTGTGTCTGAGGCCAGATTTGAACTCAAGAAGATGTATCTTTCCTTACTCCAGGTCAGCTCTTCAATCCACTGTGCCATCTAACTGCCCTTATATTTAGTTGTAGGATCATAAATTTAGAGCTAGAAGGGATTTTAGAGTCTGCTGAGTTTCTATCCATATATAAAATAATCAAAAAGCAAAAAAAAATAGTATTTTAAAATAGATATAGTCTTACTATTGATGTTTAGATTCCCCTACATGGATACCCTTGGGCAATGGGTTCATTTTAAATCTCTGAGTCCAAGTTCCCTCATTTATTAAATGAAGTCATTGGACAAGATAGGATGGTCCAACTGGTTCCTTTCAACGCCAATTGATGATCCTATTAAACTATCTCAAAAATGTCTTTCTATCTTCATTCCCTTATTTTTATTTTTATTTTTATTTTTTTATTCCTTCTTTCAAATATCAGATGTAGAAAAACAAATTAAAAAGAGAATCTGGGACAATCCTTCCTCTCTTGTGCCCCTGGGGCCAATATACACAGAGGGTTAACTTATCTGGCCTGCTTTAATCAGGGTGAGCCCTTCCATGTAGATTGTAAGATCTTCCTGTTTTATTGAGTAGAAGGCCTTCATGGGCTGTCACAGACGGAAAACAACGCTGACCAGGTGGTTGATTTTCTGGTGATGAACCTCTCCCGAAGCTGACCTCAGAAAGCAAACAAAGTGTCCTCTGCTAAGCTCACACTCAGAACCTTTTCTTCCTTGGCACCATCATCTCCCGGAGCTCCTGCTCCACTGACATCTCCACAGAAAAGGCAGGCAGGGTGATCTCCCAGCCACAAGGATGAGATAGAGTAGGCCATCGGTAGAGCACTGCTGGGAAAGCATTTAGGAAGTGATAAAGTACCTCATCCATACTAAATAATAACAGTAATCTTCAGTGAATCCAGCCTCTCCACTCCTTCCCATAAGGGTATATGCTTCATTATTTAAATGAGTTTAAAGACCAAATACATGCATCCTATTAATTCAGTAGCATTTACTCTAAATTACCTCATAATTGGAGTCTATTTTCATTTGAAAAAAAATTGCTTGATGCATCTAAAATAGAAGCACTTAGGGTTAAGTGGTCAGTACTTAATAATGGTTGTCTGGTAGTGGTTCTTGGTCATTTTTTTAGGAGTTCCTGTTTTGTTTACCAGATACATGCTTGGGTATAAAAAGTGATAGTTTCTCAGGCTGTATTTTATTCATAGTAGATTAGAATATTCCTGATAGCAATCAATTAGAAAATGCACATTTTAAGGGGCAGCTGGGTGACTTAGTGCATTGAGAACCAGGCCTAAAGACAGGAGGTCTGGGGTCAAATCTGGCCTAAGATATTTCCTAGCCTGCTCTGTGACCCTGGGCAGGTCACTTAGCCCCCATCACCTAGCCGTTACTGTGCTTCTACCTTGGAACCAATGCACAGTATTAATTTGAAAATAGTAGTCCAACCTTCTCATTTACAGACAATGAAACCAAGGGAAAATGTGGCATGGTGGACAGAGGGCTGGCCTTGGAGTGAGGAAGACCTCAGTTTAAATCTTGCCTGAGACACTTATTAGCTGTGGGATCCTGGAGGACTTACTTAATCTTTCTCAGCTTTCCTCATCTGTAAAATGGGGATAATAATAACAATTCCTTCACAGGGTTGTTGGAAGTTTTTTTTTTTTTTGGAGGATCAAATGAGATAACACCTAAAGTACTTTGCACACTTGAAAATGTTAAATAAATGCCACTTAATGTCATTATAACAGAACATATCATTCATGATGATAAAATGAGATATTTTTTTAAATACTTAGCATAGTGCCTGATGCTTAGTAAATGTTTAAATGTCTTCGCTTCAATACTACTACTACTACTACTACTACTACTACTACTACTACTACTACTACTACTACTACTACTACTACTGCTGCTGCTGCTGCTACTACTGCAACTACTGCTACTACTGCAACTACTGCTGCTACTGCTTTTGTTGCTGCTGTTGCTGCTGCTGCTGCTGCTGCTGCTGCTGCTGCTGCTGCTGCTGCTACTACTACTACTACTACTACTACTACTACTACTATGATTACTATTACCCAAAATCACACAAACAGTTAAGTATTAACCAAACTACAACTAGTTATGTTTAGTTATATCATCCAGGGCAAACTTCATAAAACATTCCTAAATCAAGCAGCAAAAATGAAATTTTATTTATTTTAATTTTTTTATTTGAAAAACTTTAATTAATTTAGAATATTTTCCCATGGTTACATAATTCATGTTCTTTCCCTCCCCTCCTTCCACCCCCTTCCCATAGCCAATGAGCAATTCCACTGGGTTTTACTTGTATCATTGATCAAGACCTATTTCCATATTATCAATATTTGCACTAGGGCGATTACTTAGAGTCTACATCCCCAAATATATCCTCATCAACCCATGTGATCAAGCATTTGTTTTTCTTCTGTGTTTCTACTCCCACAGTTTTTCCTCTGGATGTGGATAGTTTTCTTTCTCATAAGTCCCTCAGCATCGCTCTGAATCCTTACATTGCTGCTAGTACAGAAGTCCATTACATTTGATTGTAACACAGTGTATCTGTCTCTGTGTATAAGGTTCTCCTGGTTCTCCTCCTTTCACTCTGCATCAATTCCTGGAGGTCATTCCAGTTCACATGAAATTCCTCCAGTTCATTATTCCTTTGAGCACAATAGTATTCCATCACCAACAGATATCACAATTTGTTCAGCCATTCCCCAATCAAAGGGCATCCCCTCATTTTCCAATTTTTTTGCCACCACAAAGAGCATGTCTATATCTACAAAAATGAAAATTTAAATTCAAATCTAATTATAGGGGGAGAGACTGTACAGCATTACTCTGTGGGAGGGAAAAAGAAACCTTTGGTGTATCTGCCTGTCCTATGTGGGGTTCCTGTATAACCAATTGATTTAGAATATTTTCCCATGGTTACATGATTCATGTTCTTTTTCTCTCCTCCTCTCACCTCCAAATGTGATTGGACTGGAGAGTGGAATGTACACAGAGTACAAGTTTCATTGAATATCAGAACTTCTTGAAGAGAAGGGATTTGGGTTTTTTTTTTGCTTTTTAACCCCAGTGACTGTAACAATGAATTCTTGAGAGTCACTGACATTTATATTTTAAAATTCCAAAAGAAATTTGTGTTCGTTAACTCATTTGATCCTCAAAAAACATTTGTGAATAAATGCTATTATTATCTCCATATAATACAGGTTAAGTGATTTGCCCAGGATCCCACAGCTACGAAGTCTTTTAAGGAGGATTTGAATCAAGACCTTTCCTACTCAAAATCCAGTGTTCTGTCCACTATACTTGAGTTAATACAGATTGGCAAGAAGGATACCTATGGTAAAAAGGAGGTGAAGAGCTCCTTTAGGGAAAGCAAACTCACCATGCTAGAGTTTGTGAAAGCCAAGGAAAGGAAATATTCTGATATCTTCCCTAAAACCTTAGAGAAACAGATTTTAAATGTTCAGTGTAGTGATGGATGTGAATTCATCTCTTGCTACTCTCAAAAGGAAGGCAGCTCATAAAGAATGGGAAACTTTCCAAATGGCATTCTGATAATGCAATCAAGAGTGTTTCTGAAGGGGAAAAAGGCAGTGATACCTAGAGAGATGAACAAAGCTGCTGAACTCAGATTTTAAAGGGATATGTACAAAAGATGAAAAAAGAGTATATTTAATCGAGGTCCTACACAAAAGGATTCCTTAAGATTACAAGGAAAGTATCAAGCCTTCTATCATGCAGAGATAGGAGGGAGAGATTGAGACACTTGTTAATAAATTTTAATAAAATAGTGTAAAGAAGTTTAAAACTCCCAAGGAAACTTTGGCTTTCAGAAAGGGCTAAGGCAAGATATATTTAGATTTTTAAAGATGTTTGAAGAAAGAAGAACAAAGAAAAGATAGACCCAATCCCTGGGATAAATGACACAATGTTCACAGACAATTTATGGAAGGCAGAACCATTCAACCCCTTGGCTTAAATTTACACTGTTGGTCATCACGGAAAATGACTTGGTTCCATGAGAAGACTTGCAAGTTTACAGACAAGGAAAATATATTTTGATACTTTGATAAAGTTGGGATCTCATTGATATGATAGCTCCATACAATGTTGCAGATCACAACGTAGCTTCCTTCTTATAGTGTGTAACTTCTTTCCATGACCTCCTTTAAATCTTAGACATGGAATCCACTCAAAATCTTCTAAACAGCTAGGTGGTTCAGTGTCCTAGAATCAAAAGACCTGTGTTCTATCCAGCCTTATATCCAGCCTTAGACACCAACTAGCTTTGTAACTAAGGGCAAAGCACTTGGTCTCTGTTGGCCTCAGTTTCCTCACCTGTAAAATGAGGATAACAATGGTATTTATCTCCCAGGGTTCTGGTGAACATCAAATGCTGCAATATTTTAATAATTGCTTAGCATAGGGTCTGCCACATAATTGTTACTCAATAAAATGCTTATTCTCTTCCCTTTAGACTAAAGCTTCTTAACCTTAACTTATGTATGTATAAAATCAAGAGTTAATATTTTTCTAATGGCTTTGTAATATTTAGAATTGTCTGGGAACATTAGGATAAGTCTGGTAAGGAATGATACGCACCCAGGAAATAACTTTGAAATATTCCTGACCACAAGAAAAGGTCGGAGTGCCCTGGATAGTACCTCATTTGCCTCTATTTTATCAAAGGTACATCTTGGTTTATAATCCAAGCAGTGGACAATATAGCTTTTTATGCTGGGCAGGAGTTTTCTCCTTAGGCCTCCTCATTTTTTTCTTGAAACACTATAAAAGCTGTAATCTACTTCTCCTCTTTGGGCTTGAGTCTATCCAACTCCCACACCTGTGTGTGTGTGTGTGTGTGTGTGTGTGTGTGTGTGTGACTTCTTTCTCTCAATGGAAACAAACATCTTTGCTGCAGAGCTGTTTGCCTGATTATTTTATTAGAGTAACATAATTGTTTCTTGTTCAGTTCTAAGATTGACTCTATATAAAAATACTAAAATGCATATATATATTTGTATCTATACAATCATATTTCAATCAAATAGGAATTTCTGTAATTCTAAGTATTTTAGTGTATTAATTTAAAAACTTAATTCTGAGAAGAGATTCATAGGCATCACCAGACTGCAAAAGGAGCCAATGATAAACAAAAGGATTGGGAATCTCTACTCTAGGATTGTGTGGATATTAGCAGAATATATTCACTACTTGGTTGGATCACCTTCTTTTCTAATCAAATCTACTCAAATGTCTCTGATGATAGCCTTGCTACTTCTTTTCCTGCACATTTTTTCATAGATAATATGCTACAGTTTACTCATTCCCACCATATATTTCTCCATTGTCTGCTGAGTGAACTTCAACTTCTTGTCTTCATACACTTATATTTTTTGATTTGTAGCAATAAAAATAATATTGACATTAAAAAGAGAAAACCTTAGGGCCATTAAAAACATTGAGAAATGCTTTATTTTCTTTTTCAATTCTGTGCTCAGGTCCTTCTCCATCCATAGTGTCTGTTCAATGCATATGCATAATGGACCAACCAGTTCATCCAACTGTATATTTTATTAAAAATGGTCATTATTTATCCATAAGATTTTTCTTAGGTGGATATATAGGCTTAGCTCTTTTGAATGATAATAGATATCATTCCATAATCCATATGCCTACTTATTTCTAGTACTTTCACATGTTTACAAGTTCTTAAGGAATTCCTGATGAGGATATATAAGATAAGAATAGATCTGTTTCCCAATTAGTCAGTCAATTAACTAGCATTTATTAATGTTGTTCTCTCTACCTTGACCTGGTCAGTTGGAAGTGAACAATATAAACTCTCTCAGTGTGAAGACTCCACACTTCAACTGTGAATTTTGGCTAGATGCAACTGACATAGAACCTAGTATCACCAAAAGAGAGTGCCAAATTTGCAGATATGTCTAATTCTTGTCCCTTGGTTGCCTGTTGAAGGAACAGAACCTCTAGAAGACCATATGTTGTAGAGGAAACTGTCATTTTGGTGATCATGTCTTGGAGGAACAACTCCCCTATGCCCTATTCCCTTCTATCAATCAGTCACTCAACTAACATCTACTATGTGCTAGAGACTTTGCAAGGTGATGGGGATACAAAGAAAGGGAAGAGGCAATCTCAGCTCTCAAGGACCTCACAGTTTCAATGGATAAGCAATATTATAAACAATTATATATATGTAATAAATCAAGAGTAATGTCAGAGAGAAGGCACTAAGATTAAGGAAAGCTAGGAAAGGCTTCTTTCAGATGGTAGGACATTAGCTTAGACTTGAAGCCAGGGGGACTAGGAGATAGAGATAAGGAGGGAAAACATTCCAGGAATGGAAAGCAGCCAGTAAAAATATTCTGGAAAAAAGTGTTTTATGTGAGGAACAATAAGAAGCCCAGTTCTGGATCACAGAATAAATGGAGAAGAGTAAAATGTTAGGAGATGTAAAGTCAGGAAGGGTCAAGTTAGTGAAGCATTTGTTAAGTATTTATTAAATCATAGTGTGGGTGCTGGCTATTCTGGCCCGAATGCTTACCAAGCCTTTATCAAAGCTACTCACCCACCTTCAGAGTCTTTCTGGTACTCAGCTCTCATCTGTATCCCCAAGAAATTGTAGTGTTGCAGTGTTGCAGATGGGCTAAACCACCTTGAGGGTAAACCATGGGCTACTTTTTTGTTGAGTTGGGGATATTTATCCCAAACATGTAAAGACTTCTTTGGTGGAAGGGGTGTAGGAGAATAATTTGTTCTACTGGCCATGAAGACAATCCACTACATCCCAGGTCATCCCCAATAATCCAAACTTTTGTCTTGTCACTAGATTTTGATGACTCTGGAAAATAGAATGAGGCTGATGACTTTGTGCAACAATGCTTCACTTATAGCTATTTCATGCATAGATCAAGACATCCACCAAAGATGTCATTGGCTCTTTTTGAAAATGAAGGACATAGGTGGCTCCATAAACAGAGAACCAGACCTGAACATGGGAGGTCTTGAGTACAAATCTGACCTCAGACACTTCCTAGCTGTGTGACCCTGGCAAGTCATTTAACTCCCATTGTCTAGCCTTACTGCTCTTCTGCCTTGGACCCAACACATAATATTGATTCTAAAACAGAAGGAAAGGGTTTTTAGAAAAAGAAAATAAAGAACTAAACAACTAAGTTTTAGGTGCTGTACTGAGCACTAGTAATATTTGAAAGGCAAAAACACAGTCCCTACCTTCAAGAAGGTCACATTATGATAAAGGATAGAACATACAAACAGCTATGTACATATAATATGGTATATATGTGAATACATGTGTATACACACATATTTATGTGTGTGTGTATATGTACACACACTCATATACAAACGTATATGTTAATGAGAGGTAATCTCAGAGACAACCCACTACAAGGGAATTAAGGGGGAAATGGAGGATAGGAGAGTGGCCAGAAATGCCACTTGCAGAAGCTGAGATTTGTGTTGGATCTTTAACAAAGCCTGTCAAGTTCCAAAAATGATATTCAACAATTGAAAATAATGTTCCAATCATACAAGTGACTAAAATTAAATTTAAAATTCATGGAATGCGAGATCCTACTAAACTTACCTTTGTTGATTATTTTAAAAAATTATTTGGTAGAGAAAAATATTATCCTCTTGGAAAGCCACAAGAAGATATCACTTATGTATATGTTAAAATGAGAAGATTCCCTGAAAGAGATAGCAACCAAAATAACTTAGATAACACTTTGATGTATGCCAAGGAAAGCATAAAATAGGTTTGCCAAAATGGTTAGCCAAGACTATCCAGGGAAGATCCCAAATCAAAGACATTCCTTAAACATGGTGATTTCTCCCAGGATTTGTGTCTGTGGATGACATTGTATTGACTACATTATACCTTAGAATACTGAAAACCCTCCTAAATGTGATCCAAAAATATTATCATAGTATCTTAAATATATAAAAGATTTCAGAGGTCATTGAGTTAAATTCTTATCACGAACAAAATTCCTTAAAAAAGACATTCATCTTCTGCTAGCAAACCTCCGATGTTGAGGACCTTTGAAGCCAACTATTTTTTGGCTAAACTTGGGCTGAACTTCCCAAAAAGCCTTGAACTAGAGGTGAATGAAGTAGGTCTAGCAAACTACAGACCAGTTATCTTGGCATTCCACATTCTGGAAACAAACAGTTCTTGAAAATCGAATTAAATCAATTGTTCATGAACATTTAAATGTGAAAAGAGTAATTATCAAGACTCAACCTTATTTCCCCCATGATAGTCTTTTGAAGACATGGCAAATTTATAATTCAACAAAGATTGAAGCCCATCTCCCATGACATCTTTGTAGAAGAGATGAAAAGGATATAAAAATAATAGTTCATATCTTTATGATGATTCACAGTTAACAATATTCTTTCTGTACAGATCCCAAAGACAAATTTATTCAATTCAGGCAAAGTATCAGTTAGCAATTTTAGGGTCCTGTAGAAGAGTGGTGTCATATTAAAATAAAAACAGGCCACCGATCCATACATAAGGGTCCCTGAAGGCTACATTGTGATTTAGTTTTAAAATATAATATTATCTATGCTTTATTATATTTTTACTTTGTTAAATATTTCTCAACAACATTTAATCTGATTCAGTCAGTACTCAACCATTTTCCAGCTACATTTGGCCTACAACACCTATGTTTGATATTTTTGCTGCAGGCAAATCCTGACTGATCTTTCACACAAGACACTCCAATACATTGACAGGTATGTGATTTCATCCTCGTGGGTATTCCCTTCAACAGTGCAGATTGCAATCTATCCATATCTTCTTTTCCTGAAGGACTCTTATCTTTGTCCTTCCATATATCTGACATGGGAAGGTTCATCTGACATTGTAGAGGCATTCTACCAGATCCCTTAACATTGCTTGGATACCAGTTGAGTACATGGACTATTGGTTAGTTCTTTCTCTCATAATATAACTCCAAATTAGATATTTTGGGATAAAGTTTGTAGAAGCAAAGAAAATAGATTTTGCATATGGAGTAGGAGTGAAGAAGCATTCAGAGTAGGGGTCCAATGAGAATTAAGGAAAAAGGTGAGAAAGGTGAATGCCAAATTAGTTTTCAAAGTTTGGGGCTTTTACTTACATGCTTTAGTTTTTCTTAATAAATAAAAGAAGCTGATGAGAAAATTTAATTAAAATAGTCAATAAATGTTAAGTGCCAACTGTTAGCCAGGCATGATGGACTAAACACTGAGGAATACAAAGAAAGGCAAAAGATAGTCTCTATTTTCAGGGACACCACAGTCTAATGGGGTACACAATATACAAACAACTATGTACATAATTAATATATAAGATAAATTACAAATTCTCAAGAGAGAGAAGGTAGTAGAACTAAGGAGAATTGGGAAAGGATTTTTGTAGAAGTTGGGATTTTGGCTGGAACTTGAAGGAAGCAAATGAAATCAGGAATCAGAGATGACAAGGAAGAATATTCCATGAATGGACAGTCACTTAAAATGCTCAGTGCCAGCAGATAAAAGTTTCTTGTTTGAAAATCTGTAAGGAGACAAGTTTAACTGGATTACAAAAAAAATTGTGTATGTGAAATATGTATGAGGCAGGAAGATAACATTTATGTTGTTGTTCAATTGTAACAGATTCTTTCTGACCCCATTTGAAGTTTTCTTGACAAAGACACTGGAGCAGCTTGCCATTCCCTTTTGCAATTTGTTTTACACATGAGGAAACTGAGGCAGGCAGAATTATGTGACTTGCCCAGGGTCTCATGGCTAGTAAGCATCTAAGGCCAGATTTGCACTCACAAAGATGAATTTGCCTCACCCTAGTTCTGGCACTTTATCAACCACACTGCCTGGCTGGCCAGCATTTCTATGGCACTTCATGATTGCTAAGAGCTTTATGTACATTATTGAGTTATTTAATACTTACAACAACTCTGTCAGGAAGACAAAGGAGCTGTCGTGGTTCAATTGTAGAAACAAAGACCCTAAGGTTCAAAAACTTGAAGTATCTTGTCCAAGAGGCCAGAGATTTTAAGTGTCGGAGCCATGTACCTGGTACCCAGGTCTTCTGGCACAAAGTTCAATGCTCCTTCTACTATGAATGACTTAAGGCAACATTTACAATTCCATCTCCCCATTATTCTCTTCTTAATGCTGATTGAGAGACTTTTTTTTTTACTGCTTCCAAGATTTTAGCCTTTTGTGCATCTTCACTGGACTAGAATAATGGTGACACTTTTTTATTTGATGGGTCTCGCTAACTCCATTTGCTGGCCTGGGGGAGAACTGATGAAGAAAATCTTCTGTCAGCACATTAGAGAACTGAAGAACACAACTCAGTGTACAGCCTTGGTGCAGTCACCCAGTCATTAGCTGCTTTTAAAATGTCCTTACAGTTGCCAGTGGCTAGAATTGCAAATAACAAATAATTGGTTGAAAACTTTTTTTTTTAAATTACCTCTGAGGTTTGGCAGGGACTACTAAATGGATTGTTTTTTCTAGGGGGTTATTTTTCTCTGATGTCCATTGGTGTGAGGGAATAGTGCAGTATCTGGGACCCTTGACAGAAGTGGTCATGGTGGGGAAACTAGATTTCATTTGTATTGAGAATTCAAATTTGCCAAGCTCATTCTTCATAACTGTCCGATAAGGTAGTTGGGAAAAATGTTATTTTCTCCACTTTATGGATGAGGAAATAGAGGCTAAAATGTCTTGCCCATGATCATACTGTCAGCACGTCCAGGAACTAGGATTCAAACCCAAGTCTTCTAACTTCTAAGATCAGTGTTTTTCCTACTCAAACATGCTTTGATGATGGTATACTGAATGTGACATACTGAAAAGAGCTCTGAATTTGGAGTTACATAGGAGTTCTTGGCTTTTTTTATATGATGGCAATGTGGTGAAGTGAATGGATCCATTTTCAGAATAATATTCTTAAATACTTGAAGGAAATGTTAAATTTTGATTAGAGAGTAATGAAAATGAAGTTGTGTTTTTTTTCCCCAAACAAGTTTACTTATCTCCTGAAATCTAACTACAGTTTCCTAGGGGGGTTTTAAACTCTTGTTAAGAACCCCTGAAGAAAAAAAGACATGGGTTCAAATCCTGGTTCTGGTCATTCCTAGCTGACTGACTTTGGAAAAAATCATTTAATTTCTCTAGGTTTCAGTTGGTTCATCTGTAAAATAAAAGAGTTGGTCTAGATTGTCTCCACGGTCTCTTTGAGGTCTGCATTTATGATGATGTTTCTCTTAAAGGCAAAAGATAAATAGTGGGCTCCTTTGGGAGTCAGTGCTAGAGCTGCTCTTATTAAGTAAATTTATGCACAAGTTTGGTGAGGAAATGCCTAGCAAGAAAGTCATTTTTGCATATATTACGTTTTTTCAGATAGTGAGACTATCAAGCTGAGAAAGAAAGATTTTGAAAGACAAATTGGCTAGACAAGTGTATATGAGCATCGAGGTGGATAAATGCATGTTAATGGGGGGAAATGACATCAACTATCCTAATAATAGGGGGGTGAATGACACCAACTATCCTTATAGTAGGATGTACTTTGAGCTACAATGGAAAAGCCTCCTGGGAGGAATTGGGTTGGTCTCTCAGTTCTGCCACTTATTGTCTATGTGATCTTAGACAGCCCAGTAAATTTCTTCAATCTCAGTTTCTTCATCTACAAAATGGAAGGGTTTATAACAATCCTTGAGATCTTGTTTCCAGTTTTAAATCTATGAAACTAAGCTGTGGCTCAAGACAAAAAAGCAATGAAGGTATTAGAATCCACCTTTTATGTTGGCTCTTTTACCTTGATGGATTAATTAAATGTAAAGTATTCTTATTTTCTAATAAACTCCTCTCACATTTTCATATGTATATATACATATATCTGTATATATCTATATCTATATCTATATCTATATCTATATCTATATCTATATCTATATCTATATCTGTGGGTCTAGTACCTCCCATACTCTGACACTACTTCCTATCAAGGCTGCCATACAAGAGAATCTCAAAGGGACGACAGCTCAAAACCAAATCATTGTCTTGGCCTTGTCCTTGACTGGCCATTGAATTCAGCCAATATCTCTCAGCTCCTCACACATTCCTCTGTTTTCTGGGAAGGAAAGAAGGAGGCTGATGGCTTGGTAGCAATGGCAGCTTCAAATAAAGTGAATACTACTAAGAAAAGGAAAACCATGTCTCAAAGCTTATGATGGCTTTGCAGAGCCCTCATGATAAACAGGGAGATTCACTTAGAAGTATCTGTCACCTTGTGGGATTCCCTGTAGGAATGAAAATTATAATTGTGATATTATTCTTTGGTAGTTCAGAAAACCCTACTAATAGGTAGAAAGTCTCAGAACTTCCCATTGCTGGCAACTAGAGTTTAAAGCAGGGGTCGGCAACCTTTTTGGCCGTGAAATCCATAAACGCCACATTTTTTAAAATGTAATTTCATGAGAGCTGTACAGAGCTCACAGTGCGCTCCTGTAACAGCGCCTGAAAAAAAAAATTGACTTTATGGCTCCTGCAGAAAGAGCCATATCCGGCCCTCAAAAGAGCCAGATATCGCTCGAGAGCCATACGTTGCCGACCCCTGGTTTAATGGATAATGAAATCTGTGAATGGATGGAATGGGGGGGGGGATTTTGAAACCTTGTGTTTTTTAGCTAACTCGAGAATGTAATCTGAATCAGGGGGTTTCATAGGAAGATGTTTGAAACATTTCTATCATGCATTCCTGACTCGTGGCAGAAATTTTTGAAGATAAAATAATCAAAATTAAAAAATAGTGCAAGGGGCTTCTCTCATGGCCTTGACTGCCTCTGGTTGCCTGAAGACTCCATAAATTATGAGGGCATATTTCATGTTTTCAAAATGCGACCTTCCTCCTCCCCCCAGCTCTGGTTTTGGGTTCTCTGGCTTTGCATCTCTCCCTTAACTGATTCTGTTCCTCAGTCTTTGGACACTTTGACTAGTTCTTGCCTCTGGTGATTAGATATTCCTTAGGCTCTGGATGACCGTGGGCTTTTTTCTCAGCTGCTACTGATCATTTTCAGTTCCATCTACACTTCAACCTTAAATGAAGATTCTTTGCTTAATAGTAGAGCATTTGGGAAACAGTTTACCAAGACAGTCAGTCAACAAATAGTTACTAAGAGCTTACAATGCACCAGGCAATGTATAGTTAACTCTGATGATACCCCAAAAGACCAAAACAAACTCTAAAACCTGCTGCTAAGCAGGGCAATTAGATGGTGCAATGGTTAATAAAACACTGGACCTGGAGCCAGGAAAAACTGAGTTCAAATCTAGCCTCAGGCAGTAACTAGCTGTTTCACCCTGGACAAGTCACTTAACCTCCATTTACTTCAGTTTAAAATAGGGATAATAATAGCACCCTCCTTCCAGGGTTGTTATAAGAATCAAATGAAGATGTTTTCAGAGCATTTAGACCAAGTGCCTGGTACATAACATGTACTTAATAAATATTTGGCTTTTTCCTTTCTTTCAAGGAGTTAGATTGCAGTTTCAGACATCCTGGCAGAGTGTAAAAAGCACAGGGATTTTGTACCAGCGGGACTGGGTTCTTATCAGCTCCAATTCTAATAACAATTTAAATGGTAATGGCATTTACTATATAATCTGAGGCAGCTAGGTGACACAGTAAATAGAGTCCTGAGTCTGGAGTCAGAGAGACTCATCTTCCTGAGTTGAGATCTGGTCTCAGACACTTACTCGCTATATGACCCTGAGCAAGTCATTTAACTCTGTTTGCCTCAGTTTCCTCAACTGTATATAAAATAAGCTGAAGAAGGAACAACCCCAAATGAGTTTATGACAAGTTGGACACAACTGAAATAAGTGAATAATAATAACTGTAGCATCTCCTTTCATCCTCACAATAATACTGAGAGGTAGTTACTAAAGGTATTATTATTTCTATTTTACAAATACAGAACATGCACTAGAAATTTATGACTTACTAATAGCAGGCATGTGTCTTACATTTGATGACTTGCCAACTACTTTACACACGAGCCGTGCTTCTTGTATGACCACAAGCTATTACTTATCCTTTTAATGGCTTAGATAACTTTTTAAGATAATAAGTTGCTGGTGAGTAGCTGATCTGCTAAGTGAAGGGGGTCTTCACGTCAGAAGTTCCTCCATATACCATTGGCATAATAGATCTGAACAAAAACAAATTAACAAACAATAATTTGCATGACCTATTTTATGAGATTGTTGTGAGGAGCCAATCTAAAGTGTACTAAAATTATGCTTGTCCCCAGGCTTGAGGGGAAGAAGGGACCTGAGAAGTGATCATGCAAGCCACTCATTTTGAACCTTCTTATGGAAGCTTAAAAAGCTTCTATGAGTCTTTTAAAATAGATGTCAAGCTTTTGGGGAGGTTTGAGGAAATTACTCTATTTTTCCTTAGTTTTAGGATGGTCATGTTTAGGAATTTACTTCTTTTCTCTCTCTAGATTAAACAGTTATCTTTTCCATTGTAATTGAAAATTATCTTTTTAAATTGCATTTGTTCCCAACCACAATGAGAAACCACAGCAAAAAGGGAATCATAGTTTTAGAATTGAAAGGGACCTGAGAAGTCATTCAATCCAGCCTCCTACCCTGGTTGGAATCCCTTCTAAAATAGCTTTGTCCACTATCTAGCCTTTGCGTCTAACACTTTGTATTTAACACTTAAAATCAAAGCAGAGACCCCTATCTTATAAGATAGCCCATTACATTTTGGAATAGCTCATCTAATTGGAAAGGTGATTCTTAACCATATCTGCTCATCTGTCTTTCTAAATGGTATGTAGAACAAATTTAATCTCCTTCAATGTGATCATTGTTCAAATATTCAGAATCAGTTCTTCTGCATTCTGGTATGAGTATACAGAGTGACTCAGATGGTGTCTCTCCTCATGGAGAGACTGAGAAGCTTGCTTCTGGGAGAATTGTGATAATGTATAAAAAAGTCCCTGGGAGAGACTGTGGAGCATGATTAGACATCCTATAACTGGTTCTAGTCTGATAACCATACAGTTAAGGGCAAGTGGATTCCTGGTGGTCCCCAGTGATCCTTTCTCCTCTTCTTTTTACCCCCAGCCTCCAAAGTCTTTCCACTAAAACTCAACAATTGATAATAAATAAAAACTTTTTAACTAGCTGTGTCACATCAACAAGGGACATCTTCAAAAATCTAAAGTTGTTGAATTAAACCATTAGTTTTTCTTTCCTTGACTGCAAAAATGGTTCAAATTTTCTACTCTCAGTGTCCTGTGAGAGAACTAACTGTAGGGTAGAGATCTTGGAGCTTTCAACACAATAAGGTCCTATGGGTCAAGAAATGTGCCTCAATCCTCTACATATTTCCTTTTGGTCCTAGATTAAAAGTATCTCAAATCTTGTGAATTTTGAACGGTTTGGAGAGTGCCTTGGCATTCTAGGATTCCCTGATCTAGGTGCTGCTTTCTCATCAGCATTCAGACAAGTCCTATAGCCAGTACTACATTGATGCTCTAAGGAGCAAGGAGTGACTTTCTGGACCCAGGCCAATAGAAGCTTGGGATGAAGTCTTATTCATCTACTACATCTTTCTGCATCTCTTATATCTGGGCATGGACTTTGAGGGATCAGTGGTATGGAGGAAATGATCTAAGTTGGTTCTACATAGGTTCCAAGTTGACCTCACTTCCCCAGAGACTCAGGTGATATAGAAGAAAGTATGCCTGTCAGATATAAGGAGAAATATTTTTTTCTTTTCTTTAATTTTCTCTTCTTTTCTTTTCTTTTAAGTAAATATCCCTTTGTAAAAGGTAATTGATGGTCCCTAGTTCAGTTGCTGATCTCTGGTCCTACAAGTAGGGGAACACACATGGTAGAGGCTCAAGTTAATGGCAATAGAGAAAAAATGGTCCACCAATCTTGAGTCCTATTGTACTCTGGGGAGGAAATGTAGACAGCTTGGCTCTGGATTAGTGAACTAGAGTATATGAGACCATGAGTTGGAAGGGACCACAGAGGCCATCTTTGTTCAGCCACTTCAATTATATAGGAGGCAACGGAAGCTTATGAGGCTTTCCTTAATATCCCACAGTTAGTAATGTTCAGAGAAAGGTTCTAAACACTAGTCTTCTGACTTCAGAGCCAAGGTTCTTTCCATTGAATCACACTACGTTCATGTCCAATTCCTTATGCCTTCCTTTTTTTCTTCAGGAAAATATCCAGATTCTTTAAACATTTCCTATATGATGTGGTAAATCCTTACCACCATGGTTGCCTTCCCTTAGAGTGTAAATAACCAGAATTAAGACTGTTACCAATAATCATAACTATGTTTCTTGATCCCTTTAAGAGTTGAATACAATACAGTGTAACATAAAAAAATATTGGACCTGGAAAACAGAGAGATCTAAATTCAAATCCAGGCACTGATGTTTACTGGTAGTGTGAGCCATGGAAAATCTCACTTTCTTAGGTTTCACTTTCCTGATTAAGACAATAATAACACTTGCACTATCTACCTGATAGTTATCATTAGGAAAGTATTCTTTAATCTTCAAGGTGCTTTAGAAGTGTGAGTTATTAATAATAATTGCATATGCATAGCACACCTCACAATTTATGAACCATATTTGTGTATCATATCATCTTATCTGATCCTCACAATAAGCCTGTGAGGGTACATGATATGTCTATTCCCATTTTATAGACTAGGAAATAGGTTCAAATGACACACAACAAGTAAGCGAAGAGCCAAGGACTCAAGACTCAGATCTGAATCAAAAAGGAAGAACTCATGTCCACAATATTTTACCACATCTTTGCCAATGTTCCTCAGCTTTCAATTTCCAGTTTAGTTGGTTTTTTATCTGTGTCTGACTCTTCCTGACTCCATTTGAGGTTTTCTTAGCATAGATACTGGAATAGTTGGCCATTTCCTTCTAGCTTTTTTTATAGATGAGAAAATGGAGGCAAACAGGATTTAATGATTTGTCCAGGGTCACTTAACTTTGAAGCCAGATTTGTATTCAGGAAGATGAGTCTTCCTGACCCCAGGCCCAGTACACAATCCACTGAACCACCTAGCTTCCCAGAGCTAGGCATAATAGACCAGAGATTGTCTGATTAGTCCAGATTTTAATTGATGTAACATGGAAAATGACAGGGTGGAATTCCTGCAAGATAAAGGATCAAGCCTCACCCAAAATTCCAGGGGACCCCCCTGGAGAACTCTGGGTGAGGGGACAGTTGGAAAGGAGTTAAACAGTTGATTCTTGGGGTTGAAGTGAGCAAGTCTCTCTGCTTGCTGTTCCTGGTTTGAGTTTGCCTTGGTGGCCATAGCGGCAAAAGCCATTTTGGTTTCTACTCAGGAGTTTGCCTGTCTAGTGGAATTAGACCTTCATTGCAATAGAATTTTGTTATTCATTTAGTTATTTAGATATTTGAAGTGATTATTATAAGCTTTGAGGGCCACCTAGATATAAAGTCTGCCACTCCCTCCTGGGGGGGAGAGGCAGCTTCTACCTAATAGTTCAGGGCTTCCCAGATCTTATTCAATCCTTGATATCCCTTCCCTGCCTATCCCTTCCTTCTTTTATCAGTATAAACCTTCATCTTTTAGTAGTTGTGCCTGACCATTATTTAGGGCATACTCACAGCTGTCATAAAGCTTGTTCCTTTCAGTTGCCAGCTAAAGAAGTCAGATTCTCCTCAGTTCTTGATAACAAGATATTAAGCTTCTCCTTTGTCCCTCAATCAAACCTGTGGGGAATATACAAGTTGAGAAAGTGAGCTTCATTAGAGATTTGCCTTTGCTGAGCCTTGCCTGAAGACACTGCCCTGCCTCCATTTTCAACTGAAAACCAACTGCTTGGTGGAAGGGATTTGAGAACAACGAGTACCTACCTCTCCCTACTCACTCAAGCCTGTGTGTAAGGGAGGAGAGAATCCTGCAGGTTCCTAGCTCAGGCCAGCCCATTAGCTTCCCAAAAAATTCTGTTATTATAAAGATAACAATTGGCCTGTTATCTTTTGTTCTTGACACTAGCATTAGTGCAGCTAAATACCATATTAGGGTTTTTTTTTTTTGGCAACTACCTCAACTACTGGCTCACATTGATTTAATTGTCAGCTTAAATTCTATGTGGTTTATATTTTTCACATTGTTTGTTTTTAAACAATTTAAAATAAATTCTCTCCCATTCTGTAAGTAGGATCTTTGAACCTGTGTTATATATTGTTATCATTGTTGACTTTTGTCTTCTTAAATTTCTTCCTTTCCTTCTAACCTATTGACAGCCTTTGTCAAATTTTGCTTCTGTTTTCAGCATATTAGCCTTCCATCTCATCATCATGCCATTTAAATATGACTTCCCTCAAGCTACTGATAAAAATGTTGAATATAGGGATAACTGGATATTGAGTCATTGACATGGTACTAGGATGGATCATTGCCAAATAAATTTGGGGTACAGTTGCATAAGGGGCAACTGGGTGGCACAGTGAATAAAGCACCAAGTTTCAAGTGAGGAAGACTCATCTTTTTAAGTTCAATTATGGCTTCAGATACGAGCTGCGTAATTTTGGCCATGTCGCTTAACTGTTTTCCTCAGTTTCCTTATTTATAAAATGAGCTGGAGAAGGAAATGGCAAACCACTCCAGCATCTTTGCCAAGAAAATTCCAAATGGGATCATGAAGAACCAGACATGATTGAACAACAACAATCTTTATGAAAAATTATAAATACACTGTTGTCTTCATATTTGCCCAACTAACATCTTCCAAATAAATTCAATTTAATTCAATAAATATTTGTTAACTTCATAGTGTAGGCAAGACTCTTTGGATAAGATGTGGAGATATAACAGCAGTGACAGAATAACAAGTAACACTGTGATCACAAAGCTTACATGTTATTTTAGAAGAATAATAGGAAAGACTCTCAAATGTCATCCATCTTCAGTATTCCTGATTGTGACATTTCTTAGGTGAGTAACTGGGTTCAATTCACTCAATCTCTCTGAGACTCAGTTTTGAAATCTATTAAATTGAGTGAAAGAATATGCTACCCAGTTCATAGTGTTGTAAGTCTTTGCATAAAATATAGAAGCATTAGTCATTATGGCTATTCTTTGACTCTATCAGTTTTGGACCCCTATCAAGAAAGGAAATGATTCCATTGATGTGACTCATTCTAGATGATCTCAAGGCTACTCTAGTGATCACTGCTTTATTTTCTAACTTCTCAGAAGCCATCTGTTTAATGATGTACTCTAGAATTTTCTTGGGGATTGATGTCAAGTTCATTTGACTATGATCTACTTCTTTGTGAAATGCAGGACAGTATTTGCTCATCTCCAGTCTTCTGGAACATTTCCTATTCTGCATCTTTCCTAAGAGATTACAGACACTGGTAATGTGATAAAAAAACAGTCTTTCAATACCTGGAATTTAATTTACTTAATCCAGAAGATTTGTACTCATTTAAGACAGCAAGGTTATTATTTCCTCTCCTGTCCTGCTTATTTATTTTCTTCCTTGTACTTCAACTTCAAATTCCACCTGCTATAATAAACCTCTCCTGAACCCTGCAATTGCTAGCATCTCTCCTCACAACACATTGTATTGTATTTTAAATATATCTTTATGTGAAGAGGGCTCCTATGGTTTAATATAAGCTGTTTGAAGGTAAGATGGGAGCTTTTCCCTTTTTTCATTCTATGCTCAGTACTTATTATAATGGTTGGCTCTTGATAATTACCTATTGATTAATTGAAAATGATTCTTTTCTATTGACGAGACAAAAACCAGAAATAATTAGTAATTAGTTAGTAATTGAAATACCTATTTGTACCTAGAATATGGAGATTCAAATTCAAGGGATTCAAATAATCAATATGAAATAACACAAAAATGAAGTTTTTGATAAGTTGTATAACTTCTGTTCTCAATCTTTTTGTCAAAGCTAGTTCCATGCCTTAATGTTTTTTAAAAACTGTTTCTTACAGTAAAGTTCCCAGATATCTTTCTCTCTCTTTCACCTCTCCTCATTACTGAAGGTATATTTGGACAAAAAGAAGTATTTCTTGCTTATTTCTATTTATTAGTTATTTCTCTGGAGGTGGACATACACAAGTTATTTTTCAAACAATATTTCTGTTGTTGTCTATCATGTTCTCTTGGCTCTGCTCATCACACTTCACAATTTCATTAACTACATTAATATATTGTTGTTATTTCAATCTTCTCTCAATTAAAAAGATCATTGGCTTCAAAATTATATACAAAATGCATCATGCTACAGTATCAAGTATGATTTACCAGGCAAAGGAAGATGTGATTCAAATCCTGGGTCTGACAATGACTAATTTTGTAACATTAATCAAGCTACCTCATTTCTCTTGTTGCTTAGTCACTTTTCAGTTGTATCTGACTCTATGACATCATCTGGGTAATTCTTAGTAAAGATACTGGAACAGTTTACCATTTCCCGTTCCAGCTCATTTGGCAGATGAGGAAATTGAGGCAAACAAGATTAAGTGACTTGCCCAGGGTCACTTGCGAAGTGTCTGACGCCAGATTTGAAGTAAAAAAGATGGGTCTTCCTGAGTTCAGGCCCTGGACTTTATCTATTGTGCTACCTAACTGGGATTCAGAATCTTCATTTTAAAAATAAAAATGATTCCTTCAGATTCCAGTAAATTCACCAAGTCTCTGATTACTGTCTCTTAAAATTATTTTATTTATTTTGTTAATACTTTACTATGTGATTGAGTTTTTTTTAACTTTTTTAAACGTAAAGGTTAATGATATCAAAAGTTTGAAATCATTTGGGGGTGGATAGAGACAGCTTTCCTGTCTCTATCTACAGTGTGTTTTTTTGTTAGAATAAACAGACAAAAATTAACATACTTTATCTTTAAAGCTTATATAAATTAGAAATATGATTAACTTTGAAATAAGAATTTAATTTGGAAGGCATTAAAGGCTTAATGAAGACAGATGAATGTAGAATTATAAAGAATAAATGTTAGGAAAAATCATTTTAATTCACTAAAGGAAAAGAGTGATGAGGGTAGGAAGGAGAACTTAATGATATTTAAGAAGAATGCCATAAGTTTAGATTCTTTACTATGGACCAGAAAGAATAAAAAATAAATAAAAAAAAGCTCTCTCATGAGTTATCAAATTAATGGCCAGAGACAGTAGAGTTTTATTCTTAAATGGGTCTCCCCACAGTTCTGGGGAAGCTAAGTCAGTGAAATCCATTCTGCAGAGAAAATAATGTTTTCTTACTAATATATAAAGAAAAGAGGGGCTTAATAACCTAATGACTACTCACTCAGGAATCTAATAAAGAAATCATAATTGCTTCTTAGAGTTGGTACAAATGTGTTCTTCTATATGTCACGAGTTCAGATTCTAAGAATACATCTTTTTAGATTATCCTTTTTATAGACCACATGACCTGACAATTTTAAAAGACAAAAAAATGGAAAAAAATGAGCATAGAGCATATGTTCAGTTAATAATAAACATTTTTGGCTTAGGCCAGTATAGATTAGCTATGAATATAATGAAGGCTGAATAAAATTCCATACTGCTTTACTACTATCAGTCATATATAGCAGAATAATCAACTAATATCCCCTTCCTGTTGTGTTGTTTTTCAGTTGGGTCCAACTCTTCAGGACCTCATTTGGAATTTTCTTGAAGTGGTTTGCCATCTCCAGCTCATGTTACAGATAAGGAAACTGAGGCAAAAAAAATAATTTCACGGTTAACAAGGGTCTGTGCCCAGATTCCAACTCATGAAGATGAATCTTCCTGAACTCTGGCCCTTTGCTCTGTCCATTGTACCATCTAATCTCCCCTTCCAGGCTATGCTTAAATGGAATGGTGAAACTCAGATCATGCCTGAAAAATGAAATGGAAAAAGAAAAATTGCTTGGAGGGGAGCAGATTTGTTCATTTGGTTATATCAACTTTACATTGATTCTTCCCAATAACTCAATATATTTTTGTTGAGGCTTAACAAGGCTGGCACTCTATTCCTGGGGATTCCAGTAATGAAACAATTATTTCTCTCAAAGAGCTTCCATTCTCCTAGGAGAGACAGCAAGTTTATACATATATACTCATATATTGTATATATATATAAATAGATATGGGGGTGTTCACCCAGATAAATAAAGAGAATACTTGCAAAATTTATAAATAAAAGATAATTTTATATTTTCAATAAGTAGCTCTCTAAAAATTTATAAAATGCAGTTTGTTTTTAAACTAATTAAATTATAATTAAAAAGATTTTTAAACTTTTTAAAACTCCATCTTAGAATCAGCACTATAAATTGGTTTCAAGGCAGGAGAGTGGTAGGAAGTAGGTAATGGGGGTCAAATGATTTACCCAGGGTCACACAGCTAGGAAGTGTCTGAGGTCAGATTTGAACCCAGGATCTCTCATCTCTAGGCCTGGCTCTCAATCCACTGAGCCACCTAGCTACCCTCACAATACACTTTTATTTGTATGATATGTTTTTAAGTTTAATCTGAATTAATAACTTTCTCTATCATCTTTTTGTCTAGTTAATCAATGAAACAATAAATCAAGATCTAATTTGTAGCATTTGTTGATTTTCAGAGGATAAATGCTCACATTGGAAATTTAATAATCAGCTCTCACTAGCTAGTTTGCTCTGGCTCCAGCATGGCATTAGAGGTAGGACACTAGCAATTATGAGAATTCTGAAAAACTTTGTGTAAAAGGTGGTGCTTTAAACTGAAGAGGAAGTGAGATCAAGGACTGGGGCATAGCCAGTACAAAGGCATGAGAGTGGGAGATGAAATAGTGTGTATGAGAAAGAGATACATCCCATTGGTCAGATCTTGTGAAAGAAATTCATAGGGAGGTCAGAAATGTAGTCTTAGATCAGGTCATGAAGAGTTTTAGGAAGCAAAACAGAGGAGTTTATATTTTATCCCAGATGATATAGGATTCATTGCAGGTTATTGAATGGGGGATTGACATAGTCAAAAATTAAGGAAAATCGCCAATCCAGAGAAACTTGGATCTAGCTGAGATGTCAGAAGGGTCTGAACTAAGGTACTATCTATTAGAGTAGAGATAATGCTAAGAGAGGTCCACTCTACACTTTTCAAACACTAAATTCAAATGTGAATCATTTTTTTTCTCTCCTGAAAATCTTTCCTTAAAAATGAGAAGAAATGGCTATTTTAAATTCACATTGGAAAATGAAGCAAAAAAAGTAAATACAGTGAATTTCACCAATCTGAGTTAATGCCCTTCTATGAACCAGGCTTTTTATTGTGCAAGTATGCTTTGGTTAATGTCACTAATTTTTTCCACAAATATGACATAAGATGAAATAACATAATGAGAGAAATTTAGTTTCATAGAGCCAATGTGAAAAGTAAGTGATAGAACAAAGAATGCTCCAGTGGGTTTTAAAAATGTTACAGTGAAGGACGTCTTAAAATATATTAATAATTAATATGATTATATATTATAATGTTATAATATATAATCATATACATTATAATAAATAACTTAATAATATTAATAATCAATAATAATGTCTTCATGAAACAACATGAAGTTGTAACTAGGGCAGAGTGATCACATTTTTTTCCATGTTGAAATGTAGAGAACCATAATAATACTGATAGTAGTTTGATATCACTAATTTATAGTTTCCTGCACATGTCTCTTTTTGACCAAAAACTATATATCCAAAGTCATCTTCTACCTTCCCTGACCATATCCCAATGCCTATTGTCTTCTTCCACTCATATTTTGTGTTATTTGCCTAGGTACAAAAATCACTATTTATGGCTTTCGTTTATAATTGTATCAATTATGCAGCTTAGGCCTATGTGGAGTGAGAATGGCCAGGTTGCATTTTGAAGGTTATTCTCTTATTGATTTTTCTCTGAACTTTTCCAATAACAAAATTTGAATGGTTGTAAATGTGACTTATAGAAAGAGGAAAACAATTAAATCTTTAATCCGCGTCCCAAAGCTACCAAATTATGAAGGATAATATCCTTGCCTCTAAGTTAAAAGTTATCATTTGCATTCTGCAGACTTTGAAGCATTAGCACGTACCTGAGAGTTCTAGAAGAGGATTTTTCTCTTTGCTTTCTTGTGTGAATTAGTAGAAGTACTCTCTCCTGAGAGCCTTCATGCATCAGGAACCCACTGTCACTGGTCTCACATCACCAAATGTCCATTGGATATTTCAAACTGGATGTCTTTAGACAACTTGAATTCAATAAAGACTGAAACAGAGCTCATAATGATTCACTCTGATCCCAACCACACTTGGAATTTCCCCATTATTTCCAGGGGCACCATCATTCTTTTAATCATCAAATTTCAAACCTCTTTTGCTCTTTGATTCCTTACTCTTACTTGTTCCAGACATCCAACCAGGTGCCAAATCCTGTTATTTCTTTAGCTATGATATCTCTCATATATACCTACATCTCTTTCTACTATATCTATAGTATATCAACCAGAAATTCAGGATTTCATGTTCTCTTCTCTTGACTTTTGAGTTTGCTTTCTAATTAGTCCTATCACAAATCTCCTCCCTACTCTAATTTATCCTCTACCCAGCTGACAACATGATTCTTCTAATGCATAGGTATGGTCATGTCATAATCCCACCACATAAATTCCAATGGCTTCCCATTGCATCTAGGTTCCAACATAAGCTCCTATGTTTGCACTGTTTTGTTTTCAGCCTGGAACTTTCCTATTTATAGACCTTCAACACATTTCTTAACTTCCACACACTTTACAATGCAGTCGTATTGACCTACTTTCTGTTTCTCATAAAGAACATTCCAAATGGAATACTACTGTGCCAAAAGAAATGACAAATAAGACGATCATAAAAAACCTGAAAAACTTCTATGAAGTGATGCAAAATGAAAGGAGCAGAAACAAGTGAATGCTACACCCCTTAACAAGCAATAAAATAAAACGATCAGCTCAAGTACCATTTTTTTCACATCTTTTCCTGGTCCACACAGAAGGTAGTACCATTTTTAAGCTACCTTTTTGTCTACTTGTTATTTAAATTGTATGTACCAATTTATGTATATATAGTCTCTCTCATTAGGAGGTAAATTCCTTGAGGTCAGGGTCTAGTTTTGTTTTTCCTTTGTTTTTGCTTCATTTAAAATAGTTCCTGGTTCATAGGAAGTGCTTAATAAGCAACTGTGGAGAAGGAAAAAATAAACACCTCTGTAGAGTAATGTCAGATATAAGCCATGACCTATCATTACTGGATTTTGTTCAAGATCATAAAGTTCATTTTAAGGAAATAAAATAGATTATTCTTGTCAGATATCATTGCCAAGAAAAAGCAATGATTCAGCCAACTAAAAACAATTGGTGTTATCTTCTTTTTTCCCCCTATGAATGGAGAGACTGGGAATGGGAAATGCAATAAGATGCACCTAATTTAACATGCCTTGTTATTACATGGATATGGATACACTGAAGATTAAATCTCATCTTCAGCAATATAATTAGCTATGAAGGTCTGATTTAACTAAGTTGATCTACATTGTGTTTCAGTCATTTTTCTCAGCCACTTCTGACTCTCCATAGCCCCATTGGGGATTTTCTTGCCAAAGTTACTGGAGTGGTTTATCATTTCCTTATCTTACTCATGTTACAGATGAGGAAAGTCTCAAATAGGGTTAAGGTAACTTGTCTAGTGTCACACTAAAAAGTGCCTGAGGCTGGATTTGAACTCATGAATATTAGTCTTTCTGATTCTAAGCCTAGTGCTCTACCCACTACTGCCCAAGTTAATCCATAGCACAGCTCATGGACACCTCCTTATGAAAGTATGCACAGTATTTAATATTTTGCATAATAATGGCTCCCAGGTGGTCAGTTTGGAAATTTATTTTAATTGACTTTTGTTCTGAGTTAGAGAGTGGAAGAATGAGAGAGTGGATTTTGACTGATTAAAACAAATATTATATGTAAAAAATAATAATGGCTCCTATTTCTTTGGGCTTCTGTATTTACAATTCACTTCTTTCATAATGACTTTGTGGTGTTAACAATGTGAGTATTATTAGAATTTTATAGATGAGGAAAGCAAACCTTTGAGAGGCTAAGTAATTTATTCAGTCACACAGCTAGTAGGTGTCTGAGCCAGGATGGGAATCCACAACTTCTTTCAAGGTCCTGGATCATCCCATTACATCACAATCTAAAGTTTAAAAGAATTACAAACGTATTTTGTCAAAAAGTTATACGAGATTAGCTAAATCTCTTGTAAAACCATTTTTAGCATTAATTTTGAAACTAATGATAATGATTAAAGTGCTTGAACCCCAGAGGCACATGATAGAATAATCTCCTTCTCCCACTAATGAAGAAACCAAGGCTAAACAGAAAAGTGGAGGGATTTGTTGTATTATTGCTACACATCACTGGATTTCACATAAAGCTTTAAAGTTTGCAAAGTTCTTTATATACATGATCACATTTGAAACTTAAGATAGCCTGTCAAATAGATACTATTACTTATTTATTTATTTATTTTATTTATTTATTTTTTTAAACATTTATTAATATTTGTTTTTAACATGGTTACATGATTCATGCTCCTACTTTCCCCTTGACCTCCCAAACGCCCCACCACCCATGGCTGACGCACATTTCCACTGGTTTTATCATGTGTCATTGATCAAAACTTATTTCCAAATTGTTGATAGTTGCATTGGTGTGGTACTTTCAAGTCTACATCCCCAATCATGTCCACCCCAACCCATGTGTTCCAAGCAGTTGTTTTTCTTATATGTTTCCTCTTCTGCAGTCCTTCCTCTGAATGTGGGTTGCGTTCTTTACCATAAATCCCTCAGAGCTGTCCTGTGTCATTGCATTGCTGCTGGTACAGAAGTCCATTACATTCGATTTTACCATAGTATATCAGTCTCTGTGTACAATGTTCTTCTGGCTCTGCTCCTTTCGCTCTGCATCAATTCCTGGAGGTCTTTCCAGTTCACCTGGAACTCCTCCAGTTTATTATTCCTTTGAGCCCAATAGTATTCCATCACCAGCATATACCACAATTTGTTCAGCCAGTCCCCAATTGAAGGGCATACCCTCCTTTTCCAGTTTTTTGCCACCACAAAAAGGACAGCTATAAATATTTTCGTACAAGTCTGTTTATTTATGATCTCTTTGGGGTACAAACCCAACAATAGTATGGCTGGATCAAAGGGCAGGCATTCTTTTATAGCCCTTTGAACATAGTTCCTAATTGACAGCCAGAATGGTTGGATCAGTTCACAACTCCACCAGCAATGCATTAATGTCCCAGTTTTGCCACATCCCCTCCAACATTCATTACTCTCCCCTTCTTTCATTTTAGCCAATCTGCTAGGTGTGAGGTGATACCTCAGAGTTGTTTTGATTTGCATTTCTCTAATTATTAGAGATTTAGAACAATTTCTCATGTGCTTATTGATAGTTTTGATTGCTTTACCTGAGAATTGCCGATTCATGTCTCTTACCCATTTATCAATTGGGGAATGGCTTGGTTTTTTATACAATTGATTTAACTCCTTGTATATTTGAGTAATTAGACCCCTGTCAGAGTTTTTCGTTATGAAGATTTTTTCCCAATTTGTTGTTTCCCTTCTGATTTTGACTACATTGTTTTTGTTTGTACAAAAGCTTTTTAGCTTAATATAATCAAAACCATTTAATTTACATTTTGTAATTTTCTCTAACTCTTCCTTGATTTTCAAGTTTTTGCTTTCCCAGAGATCTGACAAGTATACTATTCTGTGTTCACTTAACTTATTTATAGTTTCCCTCTTTATATTCAAGTCATTCACCCATTCTGAATTTATCTTTGTGTAGGGTGTGAGATGTTGACCTAGACCTAATCTCTCCCATATTGTTTTCCAAATTTCCCAGCAGTTTTTGTCAAATAGTGGATTTTTGTCCCAAAAGTTGGGCTCTTTGGGTTTATCATACACTGTCTTGCTGATGTCACTTACCCCAAGTCTATTCCACTGATCCTCCCCTCTGTCTCTTAGCCAGTACCATATTGTTTTGGTGACTGCTGCTTTATAGTATAGTTTAATATCTGGTACTGCTAGGCCCCCTTCCTTCACATTTTTTTTCACCATTTCCCTTGATATTCTTGATCTTTTGTTATTCCAAATGAAATTTGCTATAGTTTTTTTCTAATTCAATAAAGAAGTTTTTTTGTAGTTTGGTATGGTACTAAATTGGTAAATTAATTTGGGTAGAATGGTCATTTTTATTATGTTAGCTCGTCCTACCCATGAGCAACCAGTGGCTTTCCAGTTGTTTAGATATAGTTTTATTTGTTTGGAAAGTGTTTTGTAGTTGTTTTCATATAATTGCTGTGTTTGTTTTGGTAGATAGATTCCTAAGTATTTTATATTGTCTAGGGTGATTTTAAATGGTGTTTCTCTTTCTACCTCTTGCTGCTCTAATGTGTTCGAAATGTATAGAAATGCTGATGATTTATGTGCATTTATTTTGTATCCTGTAACTTTGCTAAAGTTGTTGATTATTTCTACAAGCTTCTTAGTTGATTTTCTAGATTTTTTAAGTATACCATCATATCATCTGCAAAGAGTGTTAGCTTAGTCTCGTCATTGCCTATTTTGATACCTTCAATTACTTTTTCTTCTCTAATTGCTACTGCTAGTGTTTCTAATACTATGTTGAATAATGGAGGTGATAATGGGCATCCTTGTTTCACTCCTGATCTTATTGGGAAGGCTTCTTATTTATCCCCATTGCATATAATGCTTGTTGATGGTTTTAGGTATATACTGTTTATTATTTTTAGGAAAGGTCCTTCTATTCTGATACTTTCCAGTGTTTTCAATAGGAATGGATGTTGTATTTTATCAAAGGCTTTTTCAGCATCTTTTGAGATAATCATGTGATTTTTGTTTGTTAGACTGTTGATATGGTCAATTATGTGGATGGTTTTCCTAATGTTGAACCATCCTTGCATTCCTGGTATTAATCCCACCTGATCATGGTGGATGATCTTCTTAATTACTTTCTAATATTCTACTTAAGATTTTTGCATCTATGTTCATTAGGGAGATTGGTCTATAGTTTTCTTTCTCTGTTTTTGGTCTACCTGGCTTTGGAATCAGTACCATATTTGTGTCATAAAAGTCATTTCGTAGGACTCCTCCCTTGCTTATCATATCAAATAATTTGTATAGTATTGGAATTAGTTGCTCTTTGAATGTCTGATAGAATTCACTTGTGAATCCATCAGGCCCTGGTGATTTTTTCTCAGGGAATTCTTTGATGGCTTGTTCAATTTCTTTTTCTGATATGGGATTATTTAGGTATTCTATTTCTTCTGCTGTTAATCTAGGCAGTTTATATTTTTGTAAATATTCATCCACATCTCCTAAATTGTTATATTTTTTGCTATATAATTGGGCGAAATAGTTTTTAATGAATGACTTAATTTCCCCTTCATTAGAGGTGAGGTCTCCCTTTTCATCTTTGATACTGTCAATTTGGTTTTCTTCTTTCCTTTTTTTTTTTTATTAGATTGACCAGTACTTTGTCTATTTTATCTGTTTTTTCAAAATACCAGCTTCTAGTCTTATTTATTAATTCAATAGTTCTTTTACATTCGATTTTTATTAATTTCTCCCTTGATTTTTAGTATTTCTAATTTAGTTTTCATCTGGGGATTTTTAATTTGTTCGCTTTCTAATTTTTTAAGTTGAATACCCAATTCATTAACCTCTGCCCTCCTTAATTTGTTAATATATGCACTCAAGGATATAAATTTCCCCCGAGTACTGCCTTGGCTGAATCCCACAGAGTTTGTCTCATCATTGTCATTCTCTTCAATGAAATTGTTGATTGTTTCTATGATTTCTTCTTTGACTAATTGGTTTTGGAGAATCATATTATTTAATTTCCAATTAGTTTTTGATTTGTCTGTCCAGGTGCCCTTACTAATTATTATTTTTATCACATTATGATCTGAGAAGGTTACATTTATTATTTCTGCTTTTTTGCATTTATTTGCAATGTTTCTATGCCCTATTACATGGTCAATCTTTCTGAATGTACCATGTGCAGCTGAAAAGAAGGTATATTCCTTTTTGTCCCTATTTATTTTTCTCCACATATCAATTAAATCTAATTTTTTTAGGACTTCATTCACTTCTCTTACCTCTTTCTTATTTATTTTTCGGTTTGATTTATCTAGATCTGAAAGAGGAATATTTAGATCTCCCACTAGTATGGTTTTACTATCTATTTCCTTCTTGAGCTCTGCCAGTTTCTCCTTTATGAATCTGGATGTTATGTCACTTGGTGCATACATGTTGAGCACTGTTATTTCCTCATTGTTTATACGGCCTTTAATCAGGATGTAATGACTTTCCCTTTCTTTTTTAATCATATCTATTTTTACTTTGGCTTTGTCAGAGATCATAATAGCCACTCCTGCCTTCTTTTTCTCATTTGACGTCCAAGGGATTTTTGCTCAAGCCCTTAACCTTAAACTTGTGTGTGTCTACCCACCTCATATGTGCTTCTTGTAGACAACATATGGTAGGATTTTGGTTTCTAATCCACTCTGCTATTTGCTTCCATTTTATGAGCGAGTTCATCCCATTCACATTGAGAGTTATAATTATCAGTTGTGCATTTGCTGACGTTTTCGTATCCTCCCCTATTCCTACCCCTTCTTCTTAAACTATTTCCTTTTAAACCAGTGGTTTGCTTTAAGCTGGTATCCCTTATCCCCTCCCTTGATTAACTTCCCTTTCTACCCCCTCCCTTATTATTCCCCTCTTTTTATTTTTAAAGGCCTAATGAATTCCCTCCCCCTTCTTCTCCACTCCCTTTTTTGACCTCCCCACTCCCCTGTTCCCCTTGGTTTATCCCTTCTGACTTTCTCAGTAGGGTTAGATAGAGTTTTATATCCCAATGGATAATATAGCTACTCTTCCCTCTCCGGGTTGATTACACTGAGAGTAAAGTTTAAATATTACCTCTTAATGCTCTCTTCCTCTTCTTATTATATTAGTATTTGTCCTCTCCCTTTCCCATGCCTCTTTGTGTGTTATAGAATATCCTATTTTTCTTATTCTCTCAAGTTTCTCTTGGTGTCCCCTGCTATTCACCCCACTCTTTCCCACCCCCCATATCATCTTAGACCATTTAGTATTCCACCCTCTCCCTATGAATTACTCTTCTGATTACCATAATAGTGATTACTGTAATAGTGAATAGAGTTCACTACAGAGAATTATACATAGCATTTCTCCACATAGGAATACAGATAATTAGATCTTCCTGAGGCCCTTAAAAAGGCAAATTTAAAATTATGAGTTTTCTTTCTTTCCCCTCTGTTTCTTATTTACCTCTTCATGTTTCTCTTGATTTTTGTGGTTGGATATCAAACTTTCCATTTAGTCCTGATCTTTTCTGTGCAAATACTTGGAAATTTTCAATTTTGTTGAATGCCCATACTTTCCCCTGGAAGTATATAGTCAATTTTGATGGGTAGTTGATCTGTGGTTGCAGGCCCAGTTCTCTTGCCTTTCTGAATATCATATTCCAAGCCTTGAGGTCTTTTAGCATGGAGGCTGCCAGATCCTGTGTGATCCTGATTGGTGCTCCTTGATATTTGAATTGTCTCTTCCTGGCTTCTTGTGAGATTTTTTCTTTTACTTGGAAACTCTTGAATTTGGCTATTGTATTCCTGGGCGTTGTCTTTTCTGGGTCTAGTGTAGAGGGTGATCTATGGATCCTTTCAATGTCTATATTGCCCCCTTATTGTAGAACTTCAGGGCAATTTTGCTGAATAATTTCCTTTAATATGGAGTCCAAATTTCTATTAATTTCTGCTTTTTCAGGGAGACCAATGATTTTCAAATTGTCTCTTCTAGACTGGTTTTCTTGGTCTGCCACTTTCTCATTGAGATATTTCGTGTTTCCTTCTATTTTATCCGTCTTTTGACTTTGTTTTATTTGTTCTTGCTGTCTTGAGAGATCATTAGCTTCTAATTGCTCAATTCTAGCCTTTAGGGACTGGTTTTCCTTTTCAATCTGGTCATTTCTGGTGTTCAATTTGCTTATCAGTTCATTTGATTTCTGAGCCTCACTTTCCAATTGCAAAATTCTCCTTTTAAAGCTGTTATTTTCTTGCCTGATTTCCTTTTGAGCCATTTCCCATTTCTCTAGCCAAATCTTTTCCAACTTTCTCATCACCTCAGATTTGAACTCTTCAAGAGCTTTTTACCAGTTTTCATTATTTTTGGGGGGGTCCGGATTGATAGCTTGTTTGTTCTCCTCTTCTGTTTGCTAGTTTGTCTAGATTTTCTCTGTGTAAAAGTTGTCGAGTGTTAAAGATTTCTTCTTCTTGTTGTTAATCTTTCTCTTTTGGCCATCCTGATTCTTGGTTGCCATTCTTAGCCCAGCCCCTTCTCAGCTTTACCCTCTCGCTTAGGGTCTGTCTGCGCTATTTAGGCTCCTGAGGTCTCAGGTCTGGTCGTTCTCAAAGTCAAACCCTCTGGTTGTCCCCCTTGCTTGATCCTCTGCCAGATGCTCCTTTACAAGTCTCAGGGCACTGCTTCCACAGTGGTATACCTGTCTGCACTGGTTCCCCACTCAGGGTTTCAGAGCCTTTGCTCATGTGCACTCCTGTGTCCGCTTCCAGCCCCGCCTGAGCTCTGTTTCCTCTCTCAATATCAGTGTGCGTTCTTTAGCCTTTTGGCCTCCTAAGTCTTGCTGCTCTCAGGAACAGGCCCTGGAGCTGCCAATGACTCAATGGTTGCCCCAAACTTGCTCTATTTCTTTTAAGCTGGCTTTGGCGTTGTAGGTTGTGTATGTGTGTGTGTGTGTATGGGGGGTGTTGCTCAGCCTGCGATTTATTGAGAGCTGTTTCACCCCTTTATAGCATGGAAATGCCCCAATTCCACATACCTTCCACGACGTGCCCTGTTGTGGGGTCCCTCCATTCATCTGGATTTGTTTTTATGCCCCCTTGCGGAGTCCTGTATGTTTTGGTTAGGAGAGATTAAGCTCTGCTTTTTACTCTGCTGCCATCTTAACCAGGAAGCTCTCAGACAGATACTATTATATTGTTATCCCAATTTACAGATGAGGAAACTGAGGCTAAAAAAGATTATTGATTGGGCCCATATACACTTGGCTACTAGCTAACAAATGTGGGAATTGAAAACAAATTTTCTTGACTACAGGTCTACCTCTATATCCATCAGACCATGTTTGTCTAAGCAGCTCTCTTTGTGGTGACAAAGAACTGGAAATTGAGGGGATGTCCATCAACTTGGAAATGGCTGAACACATCATGGCATGTGATTGTCATGAAATTGCAATGGGCTATAGGAAATGATGAGTAGGTTAATTTAAAAAAAACATAGAAAGATCTACATGAAATTATAGAGTGAAATGAGCAGAACAGAGAGAACATTATATACAGCAACAGAAATATTGTTTGAAGAATAATTACTTGTTTATGTCATCTTCCAGAAAAAGAACTGATAAATAGAAATAAGCAAGGCTTAATTTTATGTACTGTTTACACATATCTTTTTGTCAAATTATGCTTTCTCTACTATGAGGAGGCTATGGAGAAGGGGAGATATCTAGGAATTTTAATATAGACAAATTTTTTAAAAAAACTAATCATGATTATCTAAATATGCTTTCTATAATGGGAAGTCATTACCTTGTCATGTTTAAGATTATTCAGTTGTAATCACTTGATAAAACAATACTCAGAGAATTTAAAAGGTTACCTTTTAATTTTAATTAATTTATTAAATAAAACTCTACATAGCAACTTTTCTGGAGAACTGAATGTAACAGGAGATATAATTACTGCCTTACTGCCTTAACCTTTTTGTGTTGCCTTTGATGCCTATCCAGAATGCTTTTGTAGTGTCTGATGGTAATGACTGATATTTGGGTAATATTTCGAATTTTACAAAGCATTTTATATACATTATATCATTCGAATCTCACAACAACTCTGGCAGGTAGGTAAGTTTGGGCAATTAATGAATCCTAAGATAGTTCAAATTCTATGAATAAACAGAATGTTGTGCCAAGTCAAGCAAATGGTAACTAAATCAAAGGAACCAGGAAGAATCCATAAGGAGTTTATAGCAGTAGTTCATTGCTGGATAGGTCAATACCTCAAGCATTATTATCTCATTTCCTAGAAAAAGAAACTATCATGCCAAATGTGGGAGGAAACCATGTCTTTCTGTCTCTGGATCCAGAGCACTATTACTCTTGATTAGAACATGTTAACTCTCTATGTTTTGGATCTTGTATTATTGACACCCGAAAATAATGTCTAGACCTTTGGGAAATGGTTTGTAGGTTTCTGCCAGTCACAGACAGAATATCAGATAATAATAACTGGCCTTCTCTATCATCTGGAAGCGCCCAATTGTGAAGTATATAACTGGTATGTGAGAAGTTATCTGAAAATAATTATTGTACCCAGGAAGTTTCCATTACTTCTAAAGTAAATATCTATAAAGCTAATAGAAAATTCAACACTGGAATCTGATTTATTTTCCATCTATAAGTCAGAGTGACCCTGCAGCATGACTATGCAATTGAATCTGGAACCAAATTAAGCTTTTTCCACGCTATTTTTCTTAAATTGAACTTCAATAGTTTTTACATCCCCAAAAAGTCACATAGAAATCTTCTGGCTGTGCAATTACTCCATTTCCCCCAGTGAATAATTATGCTGATATCATTCTCATTTTTATTCTCTTGCATTGGCATTAAAATAATTTTCTGCATGTTGAGAACATATAAAATATTCACTGTCAAAGAAGGGGAAAAACACAAGGACTCAAATGTGATGTCTCACAGTGATTATAAGGGACATTTTCCTTCTTGCTAACTGATGCTACTTCAACTGCACTGGACATTTGGCTATTTCTTTCTCTTAGTCCATGTTGTTAGTGCTGGGCTAAATGTACTTCCTTCCACTTTTCTTCTGCTTAGACTCTATTCATGTCAAAGTTGCAATTTTTAAGAAGCACTCTCTTCATGACATCAGGCCTGGATGGGGAATAAAATTCTAAAGAAATCCAACAAGGGAAAATATTATTCTTTCTATGTAGTTATTTCAGTATTTACAACAGATGCACAAGGGCCACGTCTTCATGGGATGATGCAAAGAGCACTGCAATGAGAGAGCGAGATTTGAATCTCCCACTCACTGGCATTGTGACAACAGTGAGTTATGGCACCTCTCTGAACCTGTTTCCTAAACTCTAAGAAAAGGAATTTGGAAAAGATGATCTCTCATGTTCTTTCTAGTTTCCTAATAAAAAGAATTGTTTCTATTATTGCCTTTGTATCTAAGTTCCTAACACAATGCCATGCACACTGTAATAATAATAGGTAAAATTTGTATTGAATTAGATTGATTATGTGTTTATCTAATAATATTAAGTGACTTAGTTTATTTTTTGCTTTCATGATATAGTGATTTTGGGGAGCTCATTCTGCTCAAGACTGTGGTCTCCAAGTCTTTAGTTGTAAACAACAGACAGTATTACACGAATGTAAGCTCTCTGAAGGAAAAGATTGAGTTTTTTTGCTCTGGGTCCCTAGTATCCAGCATAGTGCACCAATTATCTTATTTTATTTTTAAATGATAAAATATTTTATTTATGTGATTTATTTATATAATGTATAAATATATTTATTTTACCAATCGCATGTAATAACAAGCTTCCACATAACCTACTTACTTTAAATTGTGTTATTTGTCCTTTATTTTTTGAAAAGGACAATGGAATCATACTATGACATCTTGATTTGCTCATGAAATTGGATTTAAGTGAGGCAGAGTTGTGAAAAGTCATCACTCTGGTCTCTTCCAATGTCATGAAACTCTAATGGCAGGACAAAGGTTAGGACAACTGGCAATATCCCAGGATGCAGTGAATGACCTTGGCTTCCTTGATGATTGATCAAGGTCTAAGGCAGTGGTTCCTAAATTTTTTGGCCTACCGCCCCTTTTCCAGAAAATAATATTACTTAGCCCCCTAGAAATTAATTTAAAAAAATTTAATAGCAATTAATAGGAAAGATAAATGCACCTCTGGCCATCACCGCTATCCTGGATCGCTGCAGCACCCACCAGGGGGCAATAGAGCCCACTTTGGGAATCACTGCTCTAAGGTTTCCACAGCATAGCTTCCATTCACCTTCATGGCCCTTGCTACAAATTATCATCCACCCATTCATCCAGAGGAAATCTTCATATGCTTGGCATAGATACCCCCTTAAATCCCCAACAGTTTTGAGGATTATCATTTACCCCCAATTTAAATAACAGGAGCTTAATAATTGTTCGATGAATTGTGATGAATTGAATTGCCTGGTTGTTAAAGGCCATTTCTTGTAAAATCCTATTACTATTGTAAATTCATACTCCCTAGGAGGGATGGGGCTAACACATGCTAATGATTGAAGGCTCAAGAAAGTCCAAATTATCTGAATAAATAGAACATTATATTAAGTCAAACAAAGTCACCAAGTAAAAGGAACAGGAAGAACCATAAAGAGTTCATGATAACAATTCAATGCTAGAGAAGTCTTTGTGAGTGAACCTCATGCATTGAACTTAATGATTTCTGTCAAACACATAACTAGGGCATGGATAGGTAGGACAAACTCTTGATTTCATTGGCAGAGAGGGAACCATCAATGAGCTAATTCCCTCTATCAAGGAAGGTTCATCCATGCCATAATTCATAGTCTTAGAGATTTGCCTGGATCATCAGAAGTCCAATAATTTATCTATAATCACACAGCTGGCACTCCATCCCATGTCTTCCAGACCTTGAATCTGGGTCTTTGTCCACCATGCCAAACGCTCCACAAAGAGGACAAAATGACATCTTTCTCCTACATATTCTCTACTTCAGGAAACATTTTTTTTCAATGTAGCCATTTGGCACCAACAATCCTCTCTCACACCTCTACATTGCTATCACACTGGACCTGTAGAGCAAGCACTAAAGGACTGTGCAAATCCTTTCCTATAGAATTTTAGAATGTTGAATGTCATTTCCATACACCCATGAATTTGTGATTTTGCTAATATGAATGGATACTTTGTTCAATAAAGCCAACTAAAAAGTATTCATGATTTGTCATTTTGTTTCATATCCATGTCTTCAAGTAAATCCTCTGAAGGGGGGCTTGCCCAAGATGCTAGGGGCCTTACTCTAGACATCTTTACATAATATGGATACTAATGGAATACCTAAGCTATTTACTATATATAACTAACCCACTTTTTTCTTTTCATAAATCTCTCTTATAATCTTTTATATTGTTTCTCTGATAATATATGGTAGCCTATTTATGCCAACCATGTGCCTCTCCATTGTCCTTTTGATGGCTTAATAATGGAATTCTTTGGAAACTGGAATATTCTATAACTCGCAATCATGAGTTTTTGTTACAAGGAGAATTTGGGGTCATTAAAAGCATTATGAAATTTTCCAACTTCAATCCAGCCAAGTCTTCTCCAGCAGCCAATATCTCCCCAGTAATTGGGTTCAGAAACCTTGGTGTGATATAGAAATTTTTGTAGTAATAGGATTTGTTCTGCATTTCTTCTCGAGTGACCTATAGAACTCATAATGGGCAGGCATGTGCTTTGTAATGATATGACATTTTTCTCAAGCAAAGCCATACTGTACCATAGTACATCCTTAATGCATACTCACTGAAATGAATTGAAGTGAACTTAACTGAATTGAATTGAACCAGATTTCCAGAGAGAATAAAAAATTGCTTGAATTTAATAGAAGTTGAAATCTTCTCAGGAAAAATAGGGGAGAATAAGATTTTTTAAACAAAGGAAGTAATGGATCCATGTTTCTGACAGATAGGCTATACTTTGCTTTGGATCATAACATCCATTGGGATTGCAAATACACTACATTAACTCAAACTGTTTATTCTTTCTTGGCCTGTCATTGTGTTTCTCTATCTTTTACTCTCTTCTATTTTTCTCTATATTGACTGCTACTAAACAATTTTCACTCTATGTGGTAAATCCTCAATAATCCACACTTAGAGGTAACACAGAGACATGAATAACATAAAATGGTGGATAACCCAAAAATGGTTTCCATGTAACTTTAGGCTGAATGATGTGACTTTATTTTTTCTTAATTAAAGTTACTTTTTTCCTATTTTACTCATGCTTTTTATCAATTCTAGTTCATATCCTATAGCATGCCTCAACAGCTAACTGGGGGAAAGTGACCAGAAGTATGCAGGCAGCAGGAAGAAGTTAGTTCAGGATTAAAATACTGTTTTAGATAAACCACATGGAGATAGCTGGAAGTCATCTCATACAAGAAGATAGATACAGCAGACAAAGAGAGATTAGATGATTTAGTAGGGAAAATGCCAGATGCAGAGTCAGGAGACAACCAGATTTGTATATATATTACTTCTACTATTAACTCCATGACTATACACAAAAGTCAAAACCTCTCTGAGTTTCAGAGATCAAACAGAAAAATTTTAAGCTATGTAAGATTAAAAGTTAATATCCAATACTCCAAGTATTATTTTTTAAAAGATTTATTTATAATCACTTGAAGTAGAGGACTCTGATAGCCTGAGTAAAGAGGAGTTTACCGGGTTTGTGGGAGAAGAGAGAGAGAAGAAGGTGTTACAGAAAGTTTTATCTAGACAAAGTAAGGACTTAAGGTGGGGACAAAAGGAAAAGGATTCTGGGAGATGAAGTCCAAGGGTACAAAATTCTAATTATAGCTATTAAGAGCAATAGGGCAGCCAAATGATACAATAGAAGGAGCATTGAGCCCAGATTCAGGAAGACCTGATTTCAAATCTGGTCTCAGACACTTTCTAGCTATATAACCCTAGGCAAATATTTTTACCTCTCTCTATCACAGTTTCCTCATTTGAAAATTAATTATAATAATAGCATGTCCTCAGGGTTTTTGTGATGATAAAATGAGGCAATATTTGTAAAGAAAATAAACTATACAAACCTAAAAATACTAAAAATAAAAAATGCAGCTATTTTACATGGAAAAGCACTGCATAAATGTCAATTATTATCATTAGGTACAGTGCCGAATGGCATTTAAACAAATCTATAGATAAATAGTAGAAATTCAAAATGGTGCAAGTAGCATATAATAATGATGGTAATAGCAACAATAGCATTTTTAGAGTATTTAAGATTTTCAAAGCACTTCATGTACTTTATCTAATTTGTCCTACATGACAACCTTGTAATAGTAAAGTGGATGATTTTTTTCTAGTAACACTCCTGCAAGCCTAAATAGATATAGTTTAGAAAATCTATTTGTACTAGAAATTCTATTCTTCTCTGAGAGGTGGATGAACCAGTGCCAAATAACATGTCACCTTTGTATTTTCTGAGCCAGCGATTTGCCTTCTCAAACTGTTAGGAAATATCTTTTTGGTATAGTACAAAGAACACAGAGAGCCAGGAGAGTTAGATCTGAGTACAGGCTCTGTGACTTGAAGCAATTCACTTCACTCCTCCTAGCATCAATTTTATTATTTTTAAATTACAGAAGTGAGATAAGATGACCTCCATGGTCTCTTCCAGTTTCTATGATTCAGTCTAGAGCAATACTATGTTAAAGAAGAGAACCATGTTGGTAGTTCAAAAGTTATATGAAAATCAAAAAAGCTGAAATGATCAACAATAACAAAAGAAAGAAGACAAGTTAAGGAATTAGGAGACTTCTCCCTTCCTCTCCCCTACCCTCTTTTCTCCCTTCTATCCTTACCCTTCTCTCCCCATGAAATAATTTTTAACAATCACTTGAAAAATTGTGGATCTCAAATTCTCTTTCTCTCATCCTCCCACACCTGCCACCTTCTTTGAGATGGAAAGCAATCTTATATGGCTTTTACATATGCAATCATGTAAATATTTTTCCATTATTAGTACTTTTGTGGAAGAAAACTTGAATGAAAAATGAAATGTATTATGCTTTGGTCTTAATTCGGATTCCGTCAATTCTTTCTCTGGAAGCAGATGGTATTTTTCATAATGAGTCCTCTGGGATCATCTTGGATCATTGTATTTCTGAGAATAGCTACACTCATTCTCAGTTGTTCATCATACACTATTGTTGTTACCTTCTACTAGTTCTTCTCACTTCGCCTTGCATCAGTTCATATGACTTTCCAGGTTTTTTCCAAACTCATCCTGCTCATTATTTCTTATAATACAATAACATTCCATTATAATCATATACCACAACCAGTTCAGCCATTCCCAAATTGATGGATATCTCTTCAGTTTCCAGATCTTTGGCACCACAAAAAGAGCTACTATAAATATTTTTGTACATATAGGTCATTTTCCTTTGTGTCATTTTTATTTTATTTGTTAACTCCTTTATTTTGCTGATAAGTAAACATGCCCAAAAAGGTTAAGTGATTTATCTAGAGTTATATGGGAAATTAATTGCCAGAGTCAGGATACAAATTGTAGAAATGATAATAAATAATGGAGACACCAGGGATGTTATAATAAATCTACATGATTGTGGGTACACACACTGGGGTTTAGGAGAGACAGGACCAGGACAGGGAGACCAGAACAGCTAAGCTGCTCCTAACTGACAAAGGGACTATAGACCAAATGCCACCACTGGGCCAGAGACTTTCAACACCAACAGGCAGCTGAAGGTTTTAACAAGTTTAATTATATTTAACTAAAATAGAGGTGGGAAAGGGATTTCTATACTTAAACCCTAAAAGACAAACTCACAGGGGCAAGGGGAGGATTTCCCTACTCTAATCTAATGATCTAAGCAGGCAGGGCCCAAGGAGCAGTGCAGTCTCTGGGAATCTGATGCAAGTCTGGACAGCACAGCCATGGATCAGAGGGGTGGCTTTGAGGGTTCTCACAGTTTTCCAAAGAGGTTCACAGAATGCCAAAATGCTAGGTGGTCCAAAATACCAAGTAGAGTGAGTGAACTTGAGGTGCTGTCCACCAGGTCTCAAACTCTTCCTCTGCTTAGTTCTGCTCTGTAGGTCTTCTCCTCTTGCTGGAAATCCACCTCCACTCAGGATCCCAAGGAAATCAGGAAGCAGGGTCTGATATCTCCCTGGGCCGGCAACAGTTTTTGCCCCCCACTAATGGAGTCTCTCTCTCAGGGCACACACACACTTCCTGCCCCTTCATTCCATCCTAGAATGCACCAGGTTTCCTGCTAGGTCAACCTTAATACTTAATCAATAACTAATCTTCTTCACAACAAAATCCAGGTCTTTCAACTCCCCCATAATTCTTTCCCCTGTGCTACTCTTCCTTCTCTCTTTCTTCCATTCATTTCATACTAATGGAGGCACTCATTGCCTTTCACCTGCACTATTAGAATGACTTCCTATCAGTGTCCTTGTCTACAGTCTCCCAACTCTCTAATCCATTCCCCAAATAATTGTCAAAATAATCTACCTAAAACACAAAACACACTCCTTTGTCCAGAACTTTTCACTGGCTTCCTATTAGCTTCAATAACATTAATATTCTTCCTCTAATAGGAAGAAGAAACTCATCAGTTTGGCATTCAAAATCTTTGCAATATGCCTCAAACCTCTTGCTATTCTGTGAATATGTAATTCATATCCTTCCTCCAAGTCATGCCCAGGCTGCTTTGAATTCCTATAATGAGTAACTTCCTTGTTTTTTCCATTTCAAAATCACTCCCTTTTTTTTTCCATATCCTTTGGGAACTCTTTCTTGATGCCCTAGTGGTACTCATCCCGCCCTCCCCAGATTATCTTCTTTTTATTTATTAGTATACATGTTGTATCCTCCCAGGAAAATATCAGCTCCCACAGAGCAGGGATTGTTTTTCAATTTTTGTATTCATCTTCTTAAGGGAGAATACAGTTCCATGAACTTACTTAATGCCTGTTAAATTGAAGTAAAAAGAATAAAATAGAATTGTTGAAGGTCCTTTCAAATTCTGTGTCTATGGTTGGAAAAAATATCTATTTGTTTAGGTTTCTGCATATGTAAGAAAATTGGAATTCCTCTCCTAAAGTTCTTTTGAAAATCTTCTTCAATAGAAATTTATATTCTAAAAACAGCTTTTAAAAAATTCTATGAATTTGTATGAATAAATAATACAAGCTGTTAGCAACTGGCAGCTCATTTCTACAAAAAAGGAAAACACATACCACTAGAATATTTTTAACCATAAATGACACTTTAAAGGAAACATATTTAAGACAAAAACCTGACTTTACCAAGTAGCAATGTAAAAATGCATTATTTGGCTCAAGTTTACCTCATTCTAAAAAAAAATATTGATAGGTCATGAGCAGATTTCTGAAGATATAAACTTCAAAGACTAAGAAACTTAGATGGATAACATCTAGCAATTTCATTTATGATAAGAAACACTAAGAAGTTAAATCCCAGGAAAGAAAGTGTACCAAAATGTAGCTTTTTGTTCAACTCTAAATATCTGAAAAATAATTTAAAGAGATTTAATACAAATTGACTAATGAAGCATGAACACAAAGTTAAAAGTAGTATTATTCTCTTACTGTCTTCAAATTTCATATGAAATGAATAGGTCACTCAGAACATCAAATCGACATAAAAATGCATTTTTGGATGATTTTTTAAAAACCCTTGCCTTCCATCTTGGAGTCAATCAAGGCAGAAGAGTGGTAAGGTTAGGCAATGGGGGTCAAATGATTTGCCCAGGGTCACACAGCTGGGAAGTGTCTGAGGTCAGATTTGAACCTAGGACCTCCCATCTCTAGGCCTGGCTCTCAATCGACTGAGCTACCCAGCTGACCCCTTTGGATGATTTTGAATACAAGAAGTTAGGTGTATAAGACAGTGACCCAATCTATTCATTCAGTTAATTTGAGAAAATTGCCATGTTGATGATAGGACCGAACTCCTGAATCTTTACTTCTAGATCTCTGTCTCAAACTCTCACCTCCCAAATCTCATCTAAATGGAAAAGAAGGTCAAGTCATAACTATAACTAAGTGATTTTGGATGAGAACATATTTCCATTGTAATTAAATAAGAATTAGTTTTCTAATGAAACCTATGTGACAAGGGATTTGCTTTTGGGAGAATGCTAGGTTGTTTTGGCCTGCTAAAGATTGATTGTAGAGTAGATATGAGAATACATTTTGAAATGTATGGGAATTTATCATCTATGATGAAGGAAAATTAACATCTGAAGCACTTAACATTTTTATGAGCTAGAGAAAAAATAGAAGTCTTAAAGATTGAACCTGCCTTCCAAATATACCCACGGAGATGACTAGAATACCCTTCTTTATGATGAATTCATCAGACCTTTCCTCATGCCAAACAATCTGGGATAAACTTACTTTTAAGTAATTTTAAAAAGATAAATATTGGAAATTCAAGGTAAAAAAAAGCAGACAATTTGGTACCTTCAAGTGAGAAATACATTTTTATCTAGAAAAGGCCTTTGAGTTTAGTGTTACATATAAATATATGATAAGAGGTAGTGAATATAGATTGGAGAAGAAAATGGCAAATCTCTCTATTATCTTTGCTAAGAAAATCCCATGGCCAGTATCCATAGGGTCATGTAGAGTCTCTTCTCTCTTTATCCCAGGTCTGATGAGAATTGGGTTCTAGAACTACTAGGCCTCCAATCCCTCATCCCTTTCTCCAATGCATTTCCTCCACTCAGTCCTCCTCCACATGATATAGCCATTCCACTCTGCCTCCTCCTGGTCTATTCCACTACCATTTCAGCTCATTCCGTTACATTCTCTTAACCTCGATTCTTCCATCCACACTCACCCCTTAAAACTACCAAAGCAATGATGCCATTTCGAGGGACCACAGATGATATTTCCCACACCAGAATCAAACAATTTGACCTTTTGGGTTGCTTTTGATTCGTTTTCCATTACCTTTGCATATTTCTTATAGAACAAATGTTCTGCTGAGTTCTGGATTTTTCTCCAGGAAGACGTGAAACTCTTTTAGTCTGTCAAATATCAATTTTCCTTTTTATGATTATGTTCATCTTTTCTGGATTTGTTATTCTTGTAATACCCAGTTCTTTTGCTCTGTGAAATTCTGTGTTCTTGTCCTGTGTTTTTTTTAATGTTGTGGCTCCTATGTCTTTTGTTATTCCAACTGTAGCTCCACAGTATTTAAGTTGTTATTTTCTTGTAGTTTGTAGTATTTTCTCTTTAATCTGGGGGATACAGAACTAAGAAATGATACTTCTGTGCATTTTCATCTTTGAGTCTCTCGGAAGTGAGGATTCTTTCAATTTCTATTTTACCCTTTTTAGAATTTCTGATCAGTTTTCCTTGATGATTTCTTCAAGTATCAAGTCTAGATTTTAACTATAACTTCCAGAGTCCAATAATTCTTATATTGGCTTCCCTTGATCTATTTTCAGTCATTTGTTTTTGCAGTAAGTTGTTTTTCTTTTTCTTAATTCTTTTGATTTTGCTTTATTATTTCTTGTTGTCTTAGGAAATCATTAGCTTCCCCTTGTACAAGTCTGGTTCTTAATATGTTATTTTATTCCCTGTGTTTCTGGATTTCTTTTTTCATTTGGGTGATTTTTCTTTCATAATTTTTTTGATTTTCTTGCATTGTTACTTTTTTCCCTAATTTTTCCTCCACCTTTCTCATTTGGTTTCTGAGGTCTTTTTCAAGCCCTTTCAAAAGCTCCTTTGGAGCTTGTGTATTGATTTTATTTCTTTGCTGCTTTTGAAGTAGATTTTTTTAATTCTACTGTCCTCTGAGTTTGAGCCAACATCATCTCTGTCTTCAAAATAGCTAGCAATAGTTGGGTTCTTTCTCCTTTGCTGGCTTATTTTATTTATTTATATGTTTACAGTTTTAATGACCAGGTGTAATAATGAAATTAAATCTACCCTGCCCATTTTTAGATTTAATCACCAAAGGTGAAAACAACCCCACTTAATTCTCAAGTGGGAAGTCTATGTAACCCACATGTGCAAGAGTGGGTGATGAATCAGAATTGACTGAGTGCCCCATGGGCAGTCCTGAGCAAAATATCTGTTTTGATTGGACATGTAAACTAAGAGGAAGGCACAGGAAGTGACAAAAAAGAAACACCTTTAAAAGGGAGTGACAACTTCCTGTGAAGCAGTTCTTGTTCTTTTCCTGGAGCTGGAGGTCGAGTTGGAGAAGCTGCTTGCTGGACCTGAGACCTGAGACCTTGGTGAGACTATTCTTAAATCTCTCCCTCAGAACTATACCTGGTGAGTGAAAAAGGCTGACTACCTTAGCTTCCCTGGAGGTAATAGCCTCTGGGAAGAGCCCTCATGGGTAATAGCCTCTGATTGGGAAGAGCCCTCATGGGTAAAACCTTCGTTAATTGACTTTTAGTCTATCTGGTTGGGCCTCTGGAGCCCTGTGGAGTAAAGCCCAGACTTGAATACAAAATCTAGTTTGTTAAGCTAGATTTCTTACTCTACCTTCTTCTCATCTCTCAACTTCCACTCTCTCCTATATTTTATAAATAAATTACTAAAATATCATTTTAGAATTGATAATTATTCAATTCTTGGTGATCACTCCTTTAAATATTATATCCAACAAAAAATCCCCTGTTTTCTTTTTTACACAGGCCAATAGATTCAATTATTGTGGCTTTTTTCTGAAGACCTAGATTTCTTATTGTGTTGTTGTATGTTATCTCAGGTTTCAGAATTTTCTGGGTCCTATTTAGATTTTTCAATTTTTATAGTCCAGAGTCTGTTGTATTCCTAGTCCACTGTACAATCTCCAGTTTATGATTGACTCTGGGTATACCAATCATAGAGCATGAGCAGTTCTGACACTGCAACTTCAAGACATTTGTCCACCTTCCCATGTGGTAGGAACCAGGGACTCCATGCTCCTGGGAGTGGCCAAAGCTGATGGGGCCCCAGTCCCTTAATACACACACTCACCAGAAGGCACTCCTTTGTCATTCTTTCTATATTATTGCTGCAAGCTTGGACAGAGCAGATATGGGCCTCCAAAGTCCCTCCTTTCCTAGCATAGAAGCTTAAATTATTGCCCTAAGGGCCAGGAACCAGCTGACTTTGAGGTTTCTACTCCTTCAATCCCCAGCAATGGGCCAGGGGAATTCTTTAGAGATGAGGCTGCAACTAACACAGATTCTCCCAGGGTCCTCCAATTATTGATTCAGATTACAGTGGCATCTTTGGGGATAGAGGTTCCCAGGGTTCAGCAAACAAGATGAGGTTGTTAATCCTACCTTCCAGGGCTGCTTTGTGGATTCCCTCTGTTTGTTCTATTCCTGCTCCCAGAGCCCAGAGAGATGGAACTGAAGCCAGGGATGTCAGAAACCTTCCTTCCTAGTTGTCCTTGATTGTTCAGCTTTACTACAGACTCCTTTCTATTTTTGCTGTTTTTAGTGATGGTTTTAGTGAGTTAATTTTGGTTATTTGTTGGTATTTTAGGAGGGCATGAAAGCTTCATATTATAATCTATCATCTTCCCACAATGCACTACCTATTATAATTTTCTGATTATACTGTTTTTCAAGGAATAATATCTTCTTCATCATTCACACAGAACCTAATATAGGAACTTGAACATAGAGTTTAATAAATGTTTACTGAATAAAATTAAAAATGTAGACATAATCATTGTAAACAGCATTGAGATAATGGGTGAAGGTGCTTGGCCAGTGCCATATGGCAAGACAGATAGAGTCTGGAACAGAACTCCCAATTCCTGCTTTCCCAGCCTGTGTTCCTTTCATTAGACCAAACTGTCCCTATTATTCTCAGTAGGATGCAAGCTTGTATGACTTTTCCAATTCATTATGGAAATGAAAGGTGAGTTGGCTTCTGCTGTGTCAGATGTGGAAAGCTGTTGTCATGCCAATGACAGATTCAGGGCTTTAATCATAAAGATCTCATGGGCTCTCAGATTTGGCACTTCTTTTTGCAATATTTTTGACAGGTTGTGCAGGAAGCAGAGGCTGCAGTTGGAATGTATGCTTTTGGCTGACTTTGGTATCCCAAAAAAGCAGCAACACTTTCCCATTTTTGTCTGAAGGGAGAAGTTGCTTTGGTCAAAGAAAGATGATGGCTGGCCTTCTAGTCATTAATTTGGCTACATTCAAAGAAGAGACTTTAAGAAGTCATTAAATTCCCCTACTTTCAAAGAAGCCTACATTTCAGTAATCCCCAGAACGATTTTTAAAATTATTTTCTGAAAAAAGAAGTCTACAAAGAAGGAAATTTCACCGTACTCCTGTTTCTATATCTCACAAAACTCACATAAGGAACTTCTTAATGTCTAATCTTTAGTATCAGAAAAGAGTAACAGAAAGTAAAGAAATGGATTCCTAAACAAATGAATCTTTCCTACCTAATATTCCTCTTTTCCTGTGTTTTCCTTATTGGACTATCTTTCCTCCTAGGAATGTAACAATTTATAGAGGTAGGGATAAGGTCTGGGCCAGTGATATAGGAAACTCCCAGATGAGAAATCTCTTTCTATCAATGCAGGTCAGCACCTTCTCTCTTTCACTTATTGTTTTAAAGAATTACCTAGACCAGTGATGGGCAAACTTTTTAAAGAGGAGGCCAAAGGAAAGGAAATGCTCATCTGTCAGTCTGTTTCTAAGGCAACTCTTTTGAAGTTTCATTATATTGCATCCTACTCATTGTATTCATCAGATTAGGAATAATGTCACAGGGCAGATAGAACATTTCAGGGCAGTAGTTTGCCCATCACTGACCTAGAGTATTGAAACATTAAGTGACTGGCCCAAGGTTACAGAATCAGTACATATCAGAAGAGAGACTTAATCTCAGATCTTCATGAATTCAAGGCTAAACTTCTTGATACTCTGATATGCTATGCCTCCCTCCATAAAATTTAAGCAGGTAGAATAACATGGAAACACATTCATTCCTAAACACCAATGATCTGGTAAGTGGTAGAAGAAATTTTTCGGATATGCATACATCTAGCTTACCTTATTACTCTATTCTTCTTGGCTACAACCCTACTAAGTTCCAACCCACACAAAAGCTTGTGAACTCATATTTCATTACAAAAGATATTCCTATTTTAGATTTAAAGTGATTTCCATCTTTGGTTACTGTGATTATATCCTTATTAGCATAAATACCAGACAAATGCCAGATGAGATAATGCATCTGAAAGCATTATGAAAAAGTTAAACACATTAGGCCAAGATAAATAGCATCAATAGCATAATTATTATTCATCCAATCTCTTTCTTCCTCTAGATCACAAAATCACCTAATAATTGGGTACTTGACTACTTACTTCTCCCTATTTTCTACTAGTTACACTTTTGATCCTCTTTGGAACTCTCCATCATGCCTTCCTCCCCTAGGAAACTCATCACTGGGAAATCTCATTATCCTAAAAGATTAAATCTACCTGACACACCACATCAGTACTCACTGCCCCTCTGATTGGAACAAATTAGAGTGCAAGATCATGGATTCAAGGGCATCTGTTTTAGAAGTGGACACAGTGACAATATCTCCCTTTTTACTACCAGCTACACTGCTTTTGGACTTTTCTGGAACTTTATCATGTCCTCATGTTGAGTGCCTTTTACACCATCTTTCACATCCCCCTCAAACACTTTTTGGCTTTCTCCCTCAAATATTGACATTGACATCCTAATGACTAAACATATGAATCTTTTTTTTTAAATCTTTATCAACCTTGACCACTTTATAACTTTTTGTGTTATTGCCCACTCATTTTCCCCACAAACTTTTATATAACTAAGCTTTGAGATATTAAATACTTTGATTCTATTGCTGTCTCTTTAACCTGCTTCCTTTTTCTCCTTCATTAGTTCTTTTTTCTTTTCCAGAACCATTGATGTAGATGTGAGCAAAAGTCTATCTTTGATTCTCTCCTCTACTCTCTACATTTTCCCTCTGTATAATCAAATTCACTATTGTCTTCAATTTCTGTAGATAATTTCCAAATGTACACATCCCATAAAGAATTACTTTCTGGATGAAATGAATGAGTATATGAATGAAAAGCTATTAATTAGCACATATATATTTATAATTAAAAGGGAAATCAGTAATCACATAGTTGAAAGTAGCAAGACTAAGAATTCAAACTCAGAATCCAAATCCAGTTTTCTTTCCATCACATCACCTTTTAGAGACATCCAGTATTCAATATTCCTTCAAAAAATGTAGTACCACCAACAAAAAATACATATTCCTAATGTGGTCTGACTAGGAAAGGACACCATGGTTCTATTATTATATTACCACTTTCATCCCAGATACTGTACTTGCATAAATTTAGTTCACAAATCAATTTTTTAATTGTTTCATCAAATTGCAAAGAAAGTGACTGGCATATATTTGGAACATAATAAATGCTTGTTTAATGTTTGATTGATTGAAGGGCAACTAACTAGACTAAGTAAACTGAGATTTATCCTGGTGATGTTACACTTTTTAGCATGCCAAAGTATTATTTCCCAAACTGTACCAAAGATGAAAGGACACTAAAGGCATGGGGAAGAAAAAAAGAATCACGGTACATTCTTCCCTTCCCACTCTCGCAAAAAAAAAAATAAATAAAATAAAAAGTAATTGAGAAAATCTTAATAACTAATCACAAATATAATTCTGTCCCAATTACACAAAATAAATTCTGTCCCAATTACATAAAATCTTTATGAGAAAGATATGCACCCATATATAAGAAGAAATGTCAGGTAGGGTTTCACAAACAGTAATTCTGCAGAACACTTTACAATCATATACCTACTAAAAGATAAAGAGAATGAAAAATCTCTCAGTTTTTATTGTTAATTTTTTAAAAAAGCAACTACCACTTGATTTGACACAGCAAAATGCTACCCTAATGGTACTCTTCCCTCATGTTTTCCCTCATACACATGTAAAAATAATTTAAGATTCCTTGAAGAATATGACAACAAATATGACTTATAATGATTCTTTTCTCTTGTTGAACTTTCTCTAGTAACAAGGAAAAATATCTGAGTAAGAGTGACAGTCTGTATCCCACTCCACAGTCACATTCCCATGAATGTTTAATGATAGGAGAGATGTGTATTTCATCATTAGTTCTCTGGGCTTGAGACTGGTCAGTACAATGACAGTAATCAGATTTTGACTACTTCTTAGTGTTTTATTTTCCTTGTAGTCATTGAATATGTTGTTCTAGTTATGGTTGCTATCCTGTACAATAGTTCAAATGAAGCTATCTATGTTTCTATGAATTCTTTATATTTAAATTCTCTATGGAACAATAATATTCCACTATATTCTTGTACCATAGTTTGTTAAACTATTCTTTAACTGTTGGGTTATCATTGTGCTCACTAGTTCTTTTTCTTTGCCTAGAAAATAAGTGCTGTTGTGAATATTTTTATTTATATTCAGCTTTCTTGTCTATATTTGACCTTGGGGTATATAGGACTGTTAATGTGATTGCTGGGGAAAGAGTATGAAGAGTTTAGTAAATTACCTTGCATAATCCCAAATTGTTTTCCATAATGAGTGGACTAACCAATAGCTCCAATGCTAATTTCCTTACACGCCTGTTTTTCCCAGTCCTTATCATTGTCTTCATCCACATTTTATTAGCTTTTGTGCAATTGACTTTTGAATATAAAAGCAAATCCAACATTTTATGCTTATATAAATAAAATGTTATATTTTCAGAGTTAATTCATCATTCCAACCTGTTGACATAATTCTGGATCACTATTCCATTATCCAGCTTTATTATTTGGCTCCATGCTATCTATAGTTTTAATAATAATATCTCTCTGATCATCCAAGCCAAAGACCAAAATGTTGAGCAGAAGAATGACCAACATAACTTTCCAGTAGAGACATTCTCTCAGTTCATATCCTTCTGTTTAGCAATACTTGCTCCTTCTGGAGCTTGTTTATGATCCATATTGATCAGTTTTGCTTTTATTTTCTTCTGAATGATCATGCCACCAACCTCACCTGTTAACAGTGTTAAAAGAATAGTGAAGAGAGGGAGAGAGAGGATATTTATGTATAATAATAATGAATGATGGTGTGTGTATACATACATACATACATATATATATATATATATATNTATATTTTCAGAGTTAATTCATCATTCCAACCTGTTGACATAATTCTGGATCACTATTCCATTATCCAGCTTTATTATTTGGCTCCATGCTATCTATAGTTTTAATAATAATATCTCTCTGATCATCCAAGCCAAAGACCAAAATGTTGAGCAGAAGAATGACCAACATAACTTTCCAGTAGAGACATTCTCTCAGTTCATATCCTTCTGTTTAGCAATACTTGCTCCTTCTGGAGCTTGTTTATGATCCATATTGATCAGTTTTGCTTTTATTTTCTTCTGAATGATCATGCCACCAACCTCACCTGTTAACAGTGTTAAAAGAATAGTGAAGAGAGGGAGAGAGAGGATATTTATGTATAATAATAATGAATGATGGTGTGTGTATACATACATACATGTATATATATATATATATATATGTATGATCTGATCCCTTGCTCTGTGATCAGATCTTTCTTTCTATATCTCCTCAACTGTAGTTGGTGGGGAGGAACACCTACTCCTCTCACCCTGGCTGCTGCTGTAAATTATCCCTCTTCTCCCTGACAGGTTTGGTTGATTAACCTGTCAGTGATTCCTTTCTAACAGCTGCCCAAGGGAGGACCCCTTGAGAGATTAGGTGGATGGTTAACCTCTCTAGGCCCAACCTGGGGTTGGATTGATTGGTAATGGGCTATTGATTAGTTTTGGATAACGATTAGGATCTGACTGTGTAATTGATCTCCCTTCCTAAGGGCTGTGATAGAATGACCACTCAGGAAGGTACTTGCTATTAAACACTGTTCATCTATTGATAGGGAAAAGATAACAAGGTACAGGTTTGGGGATTGGAAACCCTATTGCTCTATTTGACCATTAAACTAATTGATAATCAGGACTGAAGACTGCTAGGCTGATTGAGGCTTGAGGTCTTCACCCTCTTGCTATCTCTGACTGGACCTGGCCACAGCCAAGCCAGAGAATAGGGAAGGCTATTGCTGAGGATAGATATTGATGGTCTGTGTATTCTCTCAACTCTCCTACCAATAGTATTGATGGTTCACTAACTCTCATAGTCAAACAAGGAAAATAGGTTCAGGCTTTGGCCTACCCTCTTCTTCTTCAACCACCCTTCAACCACCCTTTACCTCCTTCTACCCAGTTTGATTCAAAGATCTTTGCTCAAGTCTCAGCTCAGAGATCTGAGACCTCCAGTTCTGAGCCTCTTAGTTCAGAGATCTCCTCCATTGTAGCTGCTAGGGGGTATATATAGGGTGGGGGCTAACCATCATTTTCCCCTGGCTCATGGCATCTGGGATCCCTGTCAGTAAAGGTGGCATCCATCTTATCCCAGATTAATGATTATAACAACAGCAAGTTTTTTCTTTAAATATTCTTCTACATTCCTGCTCAACATTTTGGTCATGACTTGGATGAAGGGAGAAATGATATTATTAAAGTTATAGATAGCATGGGGCCAAATAATAAAGCTGGATGATGGAATAGTGATCCAGAATTATGTCTTCATTATTAGTCTTCACATGACACTGTGCATATTTCCACTTCTACTCATCTTTTCTTCAGTAAATTATATTACAAACAAGTCAAGAAAGAAAAACACAGATGAATTAATATAACAATGTAATGTGTAGCTAGAAAGACAGAAATGGCTCTATTATTGTCATTGCGAATTGCTTGTTACATGCTAACGTTATGGAGACAGATAGAAAATAGCTATTTAAAATATCAGATATTTTTAGGGAAATTATTTCTCTTTTTAATTAAAAACAATGATGGAGAATGGAGTTTACATTCACTGTGTCATGGTTGGACCCAAAAACTAGTAGAGTAGATAGCAAGTAGATAGAGCATAGTAGATGTTTGAGGCAGAGAAAAGCAGTTTGCAAGCACATATATTCTGAGATTCTTTTCAACTCCAGTTGCAAAATTAAATTATGCAATGTCATCTTCCCCTTACTTATGTTCCTTAGTCTAGAGTGGGGAAGAGAGGGTAAAGCACTGGAGGCAAGAAAGTTCTGATTGGTCTGTGTTCTATGTTGATTCTTCTAATGTATAAAGTCAAATGTACCAGCTTATATGAAGAGATTTTATATTAATGAGGATTCAGAAATAGTTGTGGAATACATAAAAATATCAGAAAAGTGAGATGGGATGCCTTTAGATGGGATCCAAGCATTTCCATGCGCCCTCAAATGATCTAATTAGTTTGCCATCCTGAAGTTGCATTGCTGATACTAGAGAGAACAATGTGGGAAGCATATTAGAGATTTGCAAATCCTCCACTTGCATCACCAAACCTCCCCCGCCCCAACTACAACTTTATATCTATTTCTGAAATATATTTGGTAATCAAACTGATGACTAACCAATCTGTAACCTATTTTCTGTCTTCTACTACATTAGTTCTTTGGTAGCTAGCTCTTGGAAAAAATGCTTAAGGGAGCCAATTATCTCACCCTTCTATCTATTAATACATTTGCTTGTTGCGCATTGAAGTTTTCCCAAGTCCTCCTAGCTCCCTTTTATCCATTTTCAGCTAGTCCTATCATAATTTCTAGGAAAAGCTACTGGAAAGTTTCAGGATTTATATAAATTTGGTTGATTATTCTCCCTGCTCCCTCCCCCTTTTGCTTCAGGAATTAATCCTCTCCTCCAAACTCTGATTGAAGTCAGGATAATGAAGATTTGACTGGGAGCACATTATGTGATTATAGTTCAACCAAGCTTGGTTGCAGCCAAAGATTCAAATTGTTTTCCAAACAGACTCAGGTTTGCAAAACTTTAGATGCATTCTGTTAATTTTATTCCCCTTCTGTAGGAAAACAGCCATTACCAAGTCCTGGATTATAGTCACCATTCAATTTCTCCATTCATATTTCTGGCTGTCACAACTTATTGGGAGAAAGCATATCACTGTGCTGCCTTTACTGATGGATGCCAATTGGTTCACAAATCTTCTCCATTAACTAACTTTATTTTTCTCTCCTTAGTGGCTGTTCCAAATTTTCTTTGTTTTCATGCTTTCCCTCAATGTTCCAGATTTCTTTATTTATTTAAGTGAATGGCTTTTCTCCTACTTTACTAAGAAAAAATGATACCATCTGTCACGTGCTCCCTCATCTCTCCACTTTTCATAACCTTTTTATATATTCATCCATCCTCTCCTTTGTCTTCTGGCTCTGAGGAATAAGTAGTCTCTTTCCTTGCCAAGTTGAACTCATCTACCTATGACCTTGACTGAATTCCATGCCATCTCCTCTCTTTGATTTTAGTCTCTTTTTCTCTATCTCAGGCTATGTCTGTTTTTGTCTCAATCTTTGTTTTTTCTTCTTTTTTTATAAAGTTCACTCCCACCAGATTATATAAGTACAGTAATAATTTTCTAACATTTTTGGGATCCATATTCTCTTCTTCCTTCCCCTCCTCCTTCACCCAATATCAGAAAATTCAATATAGATTGTACATATATTACTATATATATGTATATATATATATACATATTTCCATGTAGTGAAAGGACATATCTCTTATACTAGAGAAGAATTCATGGAGAAAATAAACTAAAAAATAGTACACTTCAATTTGTACTGACACCAATAGTTTCTTCTATGGTGATGGATAGCCTTTTCAATTCTGAGTCCCTTGGAGTTGTCTTGCCTTGCATTGCTGATAAGAGGAAGTCATTCACTGCTGATCATCATACATTATTGCTGGTACTATGTACAATGTTCTGGTTCTGCTCACTCCACTTTGAATCACTTCATAGAAGTCTTTTTTGTTTTGTGGGTTTTTTTTGTTGGTCATTTTGTTTTGTCTTTTCTTTCAACATTTCATTCAACAATATTCCAAATCTCAATTTTCTACAACTTATTCAGCCATTCCCCAATTGATGAACATTCCTTCCATTTCCAGTTCTTTGCTATCAAAAAAAGAGCTGCTATAAATATTTTTTGTGTAAGGCAGTCCTTTTCCCCTATCTTTGATCTCTTTAGGATATAAACCAAATAGTGGTATTGATGGATGAAAGGCTCTGTTTTTTCTCTAAATCTCTTTCTCTCTTTCTTTCTCAGTCTATTTCTCTTTTTTTCTTTCTCATTTCTTTTCCCCTCTGGTACTTCCTTGTTATCTGAAAATAGACAAGTTGCTAATCCTCTGAGCTCTAGTTTCTCATTTTAAAAATGGGGATAATAATAACACATCTCACTGAACTGTTATGAAAGGCAAATTAAATTATAGACTTACAGACTTTTGCAAACCTTAAAGTGTTCTTAAATGATGATGATGATGATGATGATGATGTCATGAAGGTAATGGTGGTAATGGTTCTAGTGGTGGTGATGCATATATTGGATGGCATTCAACATCAGTATAATAGGCAATAAATAAATGCTTTTTGACTGACACCATTATGGTAGATTAATAAATTTTCAACCCCAAACTAACAACTATTTGAAAAACTATCTTAGATATATTTAAACATAAGCACGTGGAAATAAAATGAAGAGAAAAAGTAAGCTAATTGGAGCCATGTCTTTCTTTTGGCTTGGCTATTCCTTAGCATTTCTTGCTCTATTGCTAAGTTCATTTAAATAATACACCAGATTTGGGATTTCAGGAGGTTTTCCCATTCCTATACAATCAATGGGCAATTAGATGGTGAAGTAAATAGAGGATGAGGACCTGAAGACAAGAAAAATTATCTTCCTGTATTCAATTCTAGTCTCAGAAACTTAATAGCTATATGAAACTGAGGAAGTCACTTAACCTCATTTACCTCAGTTTCATCAATTGTAAAATGAGCTGTAGAAGAAAATAGCAAACCACTCAAACAAATCCAAAATAGTGTCACAAAGAATTGGACATGACAGAAAACTACTCAACTATGACAAAATTCAATCACTAAAAACACTTGGTAACAAATGATGCTGAGCTCCAAAGAACAATATTTTGCTGGTTATCAGAGTATTAAAAAAAACAAAGTGGCAAAATGAGACATCATTTGGCAATGAAAATCTTTTTTGTTTCCACTATTGACTCTGATATGCCTACTGTATACTCCCTTTCTTTAGTAGTGGGGTGTTTGGGGGATGACGAGAGTGTGTGTCCTTTTCAAGGTCAGAAACACCACCCTCCATCCCACAGAATGAATAGTCCATCTCAGAACGCAGAGAAAGGTATTTGCAAGGATGGATAAAGGAGATCCAGTGGAACAATCGACATTCCTGGGTACAGACTTTCCTTGAGTTGTTATCATTGTTATCCTGATCCCAACCTGCCATAGACCTATCTTTCCATAGATCTTTCCACAGATGGGAAGAGATTATTAACTGGTGAGCTATGAGCTGTTCCCCAGCCCTGGAATATTGTGCCTCTTTTCCTTGGCTCCTTGTTTCCTTGGATTCCTTCAAAACTCTTTTCTCAAACCCCTTCTTCTGCAGGAGTTCTTCTAAGAGCCTTCTAGTTACCAATATTTTCCTTTCTTACTACCTTCCACCTACTTTGTATACATCTTGAATACATATATAGTTATTTCATGTTCTCTTCACCATCAGAATGTGAGCTTATTTAAGGCAGGAACTATTTTACCTTTCTTTCATTATCCAGTGCTTAGAGAGTGACTACACTTGATACCTTGTAAGGACTTAATAAATGACAATTTTCACTATGGGGAAGTAGAAGAAAGTCTCTAACTAGTCTAATATTACTTTATGGGCAGCTAGGGGTTACAGTGGATGGAGTACCAAGATTAGTCAGGAAAACCTGAATTCAAATCTAACCTCAGACACATAACTATCTGTGTGACCCTGGGCAAGTCACTTTATCTTGCTCGCCTCAGTTTCCTTGTCTGTAAAATGATTTGGAAAAGGAAATGGCAAATGTTTCCAGTATCTTTGTGAGGAAAATCCCACATAGAGTTACAAAGAGTCACACACAACTGAATGACATTGTAATTATATATTTAATGAATAAAAACTCACATATAAATGTTTAAGGTTTGCAAAATGATTTTATCAAAATGATACTATGAAACAATTTAGAACAAATAGCATATTTTTACTATTTTACACATGAAAAAAAACTGAAACTGAAAAGTTAAATGAACACATGGAGGGTCTGAGATGATATTCAGATTATGTCTCTTGAGTTTAAGTCTAATTACTATATTATGCTATATATTGGGAATTAGAGCAAAAACTACACAAATGGTGTCACCTACAAGAAAAAGAAAAAAAATTAAATTCAACCAATCACATTCTTCCTTTTTAGTTCTTCCTGGCTTAAAAATATACCTTCTGAAGTCATGTAGGAGTGAAAGCCTTCCATTACTTCTCCTGTCAAGAGGATAGCCATATTGCCCTGCCCCTGATATAAATTCAAGGAGGATGTCATCATGGTTATTTATGGAATGCTGGCCCTTAATCCATAGGTCAGAAAATGGGGCAGTTTAAGTACCCAGAATAATAAGAACAATTTGCATTTGGTCAATGGCATATTAAGTATTGCACGGAATTGAAGCTGACAAGGTCTCTTCCCAAAAGGCTTTCAATATATCAAAATAATTGATAAAAAGGATATAAGAAGTTGATTTTTCCCACTGGAGAGAATATACCGGTATTAGTATTTTCTATTATAGCAAATACAATCATCTGCTTCTGCCATTGTTCATATGGAGTGAAATAGCAAAAATGTCAAAATTAGAGAAGCGAACAGATTTTCAGGAAACTCTGAAGCAGGAAGACATTCTTTGTAGAATATTTTCTTATAGAAATAAGACTTCAAAAGAAAAAAAACTCATGAGGACTAAGTAGATGATAACTATTGGCATGCCTTATTTTTTGCAGTAATGGATTTTTTCTGAAAAATTGTTCATATAGTGATTTTTTGTAAATCAAATATTTCAATTCTATTAAATTTTATTGAATTATTTTGTAAAGAGTTCTTTTATAAAGCAAATGATGAATGATAATATAGAATGATCAGAGTTTAAACACTGTATTATGTCAGAGGAAGAAGTCCTTGTGGAAAGGCCACTGGATTAAGCGATAACAAGGTCTGAATTACAGAACTGGCTATTCTACAAACTCCTCAAATGATGCTGAGCAATGCATTAGACTTGGCATTGATTAAGGTCTTTTCCAGCTTTTAATGTCATATGAAAATTTTGACAACTCTTATTATGTGGACATTTATACCAGGGAATGTTCTAGGGCAAGATCTGTTCTGACACTACCCACATATAGCTATAAATAAGCTGAAATATTGTAACTTCTGTTGGCATGACTATTTCTAGTATAAACCAGTAATATGGTAACTTACAAAGTAACTCAAAATACAATTTGGAGTTAGGATTCCTTTCCTGAGTTGGCTTTAAAAAACACAACTATCATCCCCTTTGGACTAGGGAGAACAGTTATACCTTTGCTTTACAGCCTACAGCATGAGAAAAGATCATCTCACAACTTGTGAATTTGAAAAAGGCAAATTTAGGCTAAGTGCAAGAAAAACACTTTCCAATATAAGAGTAATCCAAAAGGAGAATGATCTGCCTTGTAAAGTAGGGTTTTTTTCCTTCATCCAAATTTTTTAAATAAAGACTTGATGTGTACTCATCAGATTTGTTGTGGAGGGAATATCTGTTCAGATGAGTCACTTGCTAATCATGTGAGGTCCCTTCCAGCTAAGAAATCCTCTGATTCTTTCCACTATCACATCTTTGAAGACAAGCCTGGGTTTTAGGGAAAAGGTAGAGGAACTAGTTTCTCTCATCTTTTTTCCTGTTCTTCTTAGTGCTTTCATGATAATTCTCTGATTCCTACCTTCCCCCCAATATTCTATACTTGGGCATATATGCCATGTTGTACATTGCAAGTAGGAACTCTGTACTCTGATTGATGAGCATTCACTTTATCTTTCCCAGCTCAGATCCCACCACATCACTTCTCTTCCATTTTCATGTAATGTCATAAAAGTCCCTCCCCATCAAACTCTCTGCTTTCTAACTAACTCTAACTTTGAGAATGTCATTTTAAATCAACACTACCATTCCTGGAAAGGCTAAGTCAATTAGTTGCCCAATGACTCCAAATAGAATTTTTTTTTCTCTGACATTTCCTTCCCAAACAGGTCTTCCTGACCATCACTCCTACATTTTTGTTGTCTTCCCCATTTGAATATAAATTACCTAAGGGCAGAGATAATCTTGCTTATTTATATTTGCAACTCCTTAATGACTGGCACATATCAAGTGTTTAATATTATTTTATTCATTCATTTATTCATGTTCCTCTAAGGACTTTTTTTTTGGTACACATATGCTTATAGAATCAGAAGAGAGATTTTTTTCTAAACTACGTTGGGAAGTGGATACTCATTGGATAAATGCTAAATGTCATCTGAGGAGTACAAAATAGGGAACAATTTATTTTGTGGAAGAGGAGTCATAGCAGTTTACACATATCTTCCCTTAATTTACTTTTAAAATAAATCCACTAAACATGTATGTTGTGATTATACTAAATGTGAAAGGATTAGATAATGAATAATTATGTGGTGTTTTAGATCCCAAGCCTGATCTTTGCCATTTTTTCCATTTTTGAATGATACCCATCATTAAATTAGACAGTATAATCCCCTAGTTAGCTCCTTTTCACTACAATTTATTGACAACATGGACATTGTGATGTATCTGTGTAAGAAAGTTACTGTTGAAATCTTTCTTATTAAACTTGAAATCAAGATATGATATGATCACAGATTTGGCACTCAAAGGGAATCTTAGAGACCCTCTAGTCGAACTCTTTTATTTTATGAATGAGAAAACTGAGGCCCTTCAAAATTAAATTACTTGTCCAAGGTTACACAGTAAGAAAATGACAGAACCATGACTTATACCTAGGTCATCTGATTCTAAATCTAGAGCTTCCTCTATTGACTACTAAAATGATTATCATTAGTACTTTTTAAAGAATATTTTCAAATATTTTTTAAGTTTAAATTTTAAATTAAAAAAATTTTTAACCCTTACCTTCTTAGGATCAATTCTCAATGTCTGTTCTAAGGCAGAAGAGTGGTAAGGCTAGGCAATAGGGATTAAATGACTTGCCCAGGGTCACACAGCTAGGAATTGTCTGAGGCCAGATTTGAAACTTGGACCTCTCATCTCTAGGTATGGTTCTCAATCTGAGCTGCTCAGCTGCCCTCTAAATATTTTGAATATTTTTAAATATTTTTAAAATTTAAAATTTAAATATTTAAACGATATTTTACTTTTCCCCAATATACATGTAAAAACAATTTTAATATTCATTTAAAAATTTAAGTTTCAAATTCTCTCTTTCCTCTCCTTCTTCCCTTATCACTCCTAACTCTTTCCCCTTTCTGAGATGGTAAACAATCTGATATAGATTTTATATGTGAAATAATGTGAGACATTTTTTTCCATATTACATTTCTATTCCATTTTGTGGAAGAGGTCTCAAAGAAGAAAAAGAAGAAGAAAAGTTTAAGATTTATCATAAGTTTCTGAGATTGTCTTGGATCATTGTATTACTGATAATAGCTAGGTCATTCACAGGTGTTTATAAAAATATTCTTGTTACTTTCATCTGGTTCTGCTCACTTCGTTTTGCATCAGTTATGCAAATCTTTCCAAGTTTTTCTGAAATCCTAATGTTCATCATTTTTCATAAAGAAATAGTTTTCCATTTGCAATCATATCACAATTTGTTCATCCATTCTCCAACTGAGGGAGGATACCTCAATTTCCAATTCTTTGCTACTACTCTTTATAATAATCACTTACATTCTCATTATATTTTAGGAATAATAGCACTTTCTTCACAAGAAATCTGTAAGGTGCACACACAATGTAAATCTTAAAATGCCCATTTTATGGATGAGGAAACTGAAAGTAAAAGGGGTTAAATTAGTTGCCAATGCTCATATAGCTGTTGTCAGAACTAGACTTGTACTTCTCCTGACTAAAATTACATTGTATATATAAATGACTGTTTATTTCTGTTAATGAACTTAAGTTTCTATTAAGCTTTTGGTCATGGAAGAGAAAATATTTCTTTTAAACTTAATGAAGGTGTTACAAGTAATGCAATAGAAAGCTTCTTCAGATTAATACCAGATCTCAGTAATTTACCATCAATTTTAAACAAAAGATTTCTATACATTTAAGAAAAAGAATATTCATCCAGAGTATTTTTGTATCCACTCCCACATTTTTGAGTTCATCTTCACAGGAAACTTTTATATTAATATGTGCTTCAGATAATAATGATCTAACACAGAAAAAGTACTTTTGTCTCATTTCAAAGCATTTTTAAAAAATCAGAAAACGAGTATCTCTATTTTGGTCTGTCTTCTCTCTCTTTCTTTTTAAAATTGCACCTTTTGTCTTAGAATTGATACTAAATATTGGTTCCAAAGAAGAAGAATGGTAAGGACTAGCTAATTGGGGTTCGATGATTTGCATAGGGTCCCACATCCAGGAAGTTTCTGAGGCCATATTTGAACCCAGGACTTCCTGTCTCCAGCCTGGAGTTCTATCCACTGAGCAACCTAGCTACCCCCTTCTTTTGTAAAACTACTTTTTTTTTCAACAACAAAAAAAGTGGGTTTGAGTATTATTTCTTATCTAGAATTTACAGGAAACAACTGTTATTTTTTACAATGTTTTCATATAGTTCAATTACAAAATTGTGTGGGACTCTAGGTCAGCTTTTATTTATTTAAATTATATTTATTTATTTGCTTATTTGCTGAGATGATGAAATGCTATTTTTTAATTATTTAAATTTTAAATTATTAAATTATTTAAATTTTATTATTCCTCCCTCCCTTCCCCTCTCAAAGAAGGTATCATTTGACAAAAATATATATTAATATAAAAATGATGTCTTACTTATTTCCTTAGTGCTAATCAATATGCTTCCACAGATTCTGGAAATAGGTATCAGAACAATATTCACCTAGGCTGTGAGAAAGGGTCACTATCACAGATCAGGCGACTTTTAGTTGAATTTCATGTAAAAACTACTTTTTCTTAATATTAACTTGTATATTATAGACATAGATCTGGCACCTGTCATATCAGAACATGTAATTTTAGTCTTTGTTGAAGACATCGATGTAAAATTTCTGTAAAAGTGCATCCTGGATGGAGTTCTCTGCAAACAGGACTGAACAATGACATAAGATGTGAGTGAAGAGGAGAATGAAACTCGGTCGGTCGTCAATCAGGATGAGCAGAGGTCACAAAGGAGTGCCTCTTGGTTTAGGGGTAGCTTCCTCATTAAACAAGAGGTACTAAAGAGAGGTAAAAGAAGAACTAAGGATCAAGAATTGGTTTATATTAAGGGGTTTGGGGAATATTAGGAATCTAATCATTCCTAGTCCACCTTCTGTAATTCTGTTTTAGCATTCAATGCTACGTGACATTGTTTATTTTGTTATGAACAATATACATGTATCTACATATGTATGCTTGAGATATATTAGTGAGAGTGGTAACAAGCATAATATATGAAATGATGGACAAAGAATCAGGAAGAACCAAATTTCTGGTTCTCTTTGGCAAAATATTGTGTGACTATGAGTAAATCACTTAAACTCTAAGTGGACCAGGCAATTCTTAAAGACTCTGATGAGAATGAATTGAATTCTCAGAGGAATTTTCCACACTGATGAAATTGCTGTTCTCTCTCTGTCTCTGTCTCTCCCTCCTCTTCTCTCCCTCTCTTTCTCATATACATACTGTCACACACAAAAAAAGTGTGGCTGTATAGGTGTTCATTTGTGCTTGAGCATTTATGTGTTCAGAACAAGTGTGAAAAAGAGGATTGATACCTGGATTTGGAATCAGAAAGACCTGAATTCAAATTCTGCTTCTGAAAGAAGCTAGCTTTGTGGTTCTGGGCAAGACACTTAGGTTCTATGTGCCTTACTTTCCTTATTTATAAACTGGGATAATAATACTTATCTCTTAGGGATGGCATAGGGCTCAAATGATATATTTAATATAAATCTCTTAGGAAATTTAGACGTGGGAGATCAATATGTGGTCTTTTATAAATTGATGGGAATACATATTTAGATAGATACATAGATACATAGACAAAAGAAAGAAAGACACAAAGAAAGAAAGAGACAAAGAGAGAGAAAATAAAAAAGAAAGAAAGAAAAAGAAAGGATGGAAGGAAGAAAGCAAGAGAGAAAGAGAAAGAAAGAAAGAAAGAGAAAGGAATGAAGAAAAAAGGAAGGAA
>NC_058134.1:128419862-128466894 GCF_016433145.1 Gracilinanus agilis
AAAGAGAAAGAAAGAAAGAGAAAGAAAGAAAGAAAGAAAGAAAGAAAGAAAGAAAGAAAGAAAGAAAGAAAGAAAGAAAGAAAGAAAGGAAGAAAGAAAGGAAGAAAGAAAAAGAGAAAAAGAGAGAGGAAAGAAGGAAGAAAAGAGGAAAGGAAAGGAAGGAAGAAAGGAAGGAATATTTATTAATTGCCTGCCATATACCAGACCAAGATGAATCAGTCCCTAGCCTCAAAAAACTTGTATGCTATTAGGAAAGACACATACATATAAAAATGGCACAGTTGATTTTTGAAATGAGGGAGAAGAGTCAAATATAACACTGAGGTTATGAATCTAGGTAACTGGACAGTAAGGCTGTTTACAAAAATAGGGGCCTTTGGAAGAGAGCTAGGTTTAGAGAAAAAAGTTCAGCTTTGGACCTTTTGAATCAGAATCTCTCCTGATCTTGTGTAGCACTTGAAATCTCTCATGCATACTGCCTGGCTTTATGGTTCTGTGTATATGAACATATCTCATGTCCCTTAATAGATAGTAAGCTTCATGAGAACAGGGTCTATAACTCATCTTTGAATCCAACAGTACCTAGTGCTATGACTATCACTCTCTCATCATGTAATAAATGATTACTTTAATTACTGAGTAAGAAATCATTTTCTTATGTATAATGTAATCTGGTCAGCCTAGGCTCCTCTCCCATAGGGACTATTAGAGAGAAATAGGCAAAAAGACTATTGGGGTGATTTGCCAATGGATAAATATCGTGCCAAAGGGGGATTTTGTTTTTAACCTACTCTTGTGTGCCATCTTATTTAGCTCATGAATGAATGGGTGCCTTTTAAGTCCATCTTCATTTGCGTACTTTAGACTGGCGCATTAGTCAGGGGCGCCTCCTCCCTTTGTGTTTACTAACAGTCCGGCAGCGCGGGGGTCAGTGTGCTGCAGTCCGAGCTGCTGCTGAACAGACAGTGTAGACAGAAGTATATTTTGAAACAGGACCAACATGATGTCATGGTTAGTCCATAGGCTGGTACATGTCCTTACTGTGGCCTTCATTTCAATACCAATAAATTCTAACAAGACAAGTTCCCTGTGAGCGTTAGTTGCACCGCCTTTTCTTAAATACAAACGCACCAAAGTAATATCCGTCTTTGGACGTTCACTGAAAAGACATCCCGCCCTTCTTTTTTAAGTGGTTAAAATTATTTGAAGTGGTTAAATAAATCAGTAAAAAAAATGACTGCTCTGTTGGAATGATGGAGTGACCCACTTTGCTTAGTCGAATTTGTCTCATGAACAAAAATAGTTTGGAAATCACCGTTGCAACAACACAGGTACCCCAACTCCCCAGCCACATTCTGACAACTCAGTGTTAAAGTAGCAACAGATTTAAACCGACTCAAGTAAGATTGTTTATGAAGGATGTGCATAATTCCACACTGAAAAGAGCTATGGAGAAAGCAGAGATCCACAGACAAACCAGGACCCAAGCCTATGCTGTAGGCTGCAAAGCACTGTGTGTCAGCCTTCCCAGGGCTAAAGTCTCGCAGAAAATCACAATGTGAGTGAAATGAGAAATTAGGATGGCCTTAAGCAGCTTCTAATTTCGATCAGCTTTGAGCCATCTGTTGATGGTGATGCACTAGGAGCATGAAAACACAACAAAGTTTCATTTTCTTTGTTGCAAAAAATAAATCTGGTAAAACTGCTTATGGTTTCTAGGGTTTTGAGGATAAGAATAACATCCATGCAGTAAGTGGGAGCAAGATGTATTACTATTCACAGAAGGAACATAATTCATTTAACCTCTGCTATAGTTCTGCTGAATAGATATGAAAGAAAGGCAGTCCTCAATGGCACTTCATGGCATTTGTCAAATAGCATATTTAGAAGCCTATCAAAAAACCATCACACGGTAGCTACGTGGTGTAATGGTTAGAGTGGAGTCAGGAAGACTCATGTTCCAGGGTTCAAATCTGGCCTCAGATACTTACCAGCTCTGTGGCCCTGGGCAAGTCACTTAACCCCCTTTGCCTCCATTTTCCTGTATGGAAAATGAGCTGGAGAAGGAAATGCCAAACAAGTCCAGTATCTGTGCCAGGAAAACTCTAAATGGGGTTACAAAGAGTTAGACATGATTGAAAAATGATGGAACAAAAACAACTAAATATCTCCAATATTAAATGAGGATTGAGTGTCATACCTTTAAGCAATTTGGTAACCACTCTCGTACTGTTATTTTATTGGCACACTTTTTCAATGTTTTTTTTTAGAATTATAGAATTATAGGTTCTCTGGGTTGATGGGAACTTTGGAGGTTGCCTAATACAACTCCTTGTCCTCCACATGAATCTATATTTCAACAACTTTTACGAACAGGCATCTAGCTTTGGCTTGAACACTTCCAGTGTCAGAGAATTCATTATTTTTTGAGGCAGATCATCCCATTTTTCAAAATGTTTAATTGTTAGAAAATTATTTCTTCTTTTGAGCCAAAATCTGTTTCACTATAACTTTTATTCATTTGTTCTGATCTTCCCCTCTGGAGATAAGTAGAATAAGTATAATTCTTCTTCAGCATGCTCTCCCTTAAATTATTTAAAGACTTCAGTGCTGTGTCTAAGTTTTTTTCCTCTCTCAGCTTAAAAAGAATCATAGGTCTAGGTCTGGAAGGCAACTAGAACCACTTATTCCAACTCCTCCATTTTAGAGATGAAACTGAGGCCCACGAAGGTTAAATGATTTGCCCAATGTTTCATAGGTAACAAGTGTTCAATCATCCTTTGTATAATATTGTATTTAGCCTCTTCATTACCTTCTGAATCTCCTCCTTTTCATTAGTGTCTAATCTTATTTTTTATATCTCAAAACAGGGGAAGAAACAGCTGGCACAAATTCATTAGGCACTGATTACAATAAAAGCTTTATTAAGGTCAGGAATTCAAATTCTGCTTCTAATGTGCCAATAACAAAACTTCTTGAACATTGCATTTACTATAAAATCTAGAGAGAGGAACATGGGAGTAGAGGTCCAGGAGATTATGTTCTGGTTCGGACTTTATCACTGACAACATGTGTTCTTGGGCAAATAATTTAAATTGCTTATGCCAAAATTTTTTCTATTGGTAAGATGGGAGAGAAAGAAACATCTGATTTTTACCATATTACAGAGATATTCTGATATATACACAATTTGAACTTTTCAGGGAAAAATTGTAGTGCAAACTCAAAGTATTATTGTTATTATCTACCAGGTATAGACCCATTATGCTATTTCCTGAACTGTCACGATTATTTTTCTGCATTATATTTTTTATTTAAATACATCATTGTTTGACTTTATTCAGTTGATGATACAGGAAAGAATGACATACCAGGAGAGAAAAATACAGTGTTTTTGGGTTCTCTTACATGAATTAACCTTCAAGGGCTATTAGCCCTTTTTGTCTTCTCTGAGGCCTTTTTCTGCCTCGTGAAAGTTTCTTTTTTTTAAAAGCAGATGCATTTGAGGTCATTGTCCTAATGGTAGTAAAGCAGATTTTTAAAGGCAGCAGATATCATTTCCTTCAATTTGTGTCCTATATTTCACCTGTTTCTGGTTATACAGTTTAAACTGTTAGCACTTTTTAAAAAATCCATACAAAAAAAAAAGAAACACTTTTCTCTTCTGTCTCAATCTTGGGGGAATTATTCTGAGGAAATAGTACCACATATTTTGCTATACATTTTGATCCATTTCCTGATGGAAGACTGGCAAAAGAAACTTTAGTATAATACTTTCAGAAAATAAACAGAAAGAAAGTGCAGCTGGGGTAAAGATAATCTTTCTTTCATTTTTTCCCCTCCTGAGAAATGTAAGGCATACAGATGGTGCAAAGCAGGGAGAGGGTAAACACAGATTGTGACATTATTGTAAACCATTGACTGAAATAGTGTAGGAAAAGAAATTTTACACAGATCTTCACTAATTAAATAAAACATGAAAATTTCTTCATTTCTGGATAGACAAAGGTGAAATTTTAGGTCCTTCCTCTCCATTTTCTATTTATTTCTCAAACTTTCCTTCCTGCAAATTTCTACCTTACGTCAGTCAGGATCTGAGCATTTTTGTAGAAGACCTTCTTCATTTGTGAACTTCTGACACCCTTAACTCTAGCAGTTTGCAATCTACCCATTGCAGTTTAATCAGATCATTAGCCATCAAGGAGTTCATTCTTTGCCCAGTGACTAAATCATTGTATTAATCTGATGTGCAGTGCTATAGTGAATGCTTTTTTGAATAATGGGTGGATTGCATTCATTGTTTTACACTGTCTGGCACAACTTGCTTACAATTATTCCATCAGGTTTTTACCTCCAACCCAATCTAGCTCTAATTTTTAAAAATGCAAAATGGACTAGGGATTTACATTTTTATAACCAAATATTTATAGGATATTTAAAGTATAGAAATCATATATTGACATAATTTTACATTATAAAAATAGATATTATTTGGTGATCCTGACTTCATCATCTCTAGTAACATTTTCTGGATTTCTTCTGGTGGTATCATTTGTTAAACATTTTAGCAATTGTACATCTCTGATGATTCATATATGACATGAACAAGAGAAACCTAGAAAGCCTTGCTAGGAATAATGAAATAAAGGATGAGAAATAGAATGCATTAGGAGAATAGGTAGTAATTTTACTACCACCTGAGTGAAAGTCAGTACTCCAGAAGATAAAAGTACAGTTGAGAATTAAACAGTTGATTAAAAAGATACAAAAAAGCTATTCCCCAAAAGATAAGTGGTCAAAGGATATGGACAAATTGTACTCAAAAGAATCATTAACTATTAACAACCATTTGAAAGAATATTCCATGTAGGTCAAGCTAATATAATAAAAATGACAATTCTACCTAAATTATTTTATTTATTCAGTGCCATGCCAATCAAACTGTCAAATAATTATTTTATAGAACTAGAGAAAATGATAACAAAATTCATCTGGAAGAACAACGAACATCAAGGGAATTCATGGGAAAAAATGTGAAAGTGTCCTAGCACAACTAGATCGCAAACTACTTTAAGCAGTATCGCAAACAGTCTGGTACTGGGCTAAGAAACAGAATGGTATGTCAATGGTATAGATTAGATATACAACATATGGGGATAAATGGCCTTACTAAACACGAACAGGAAAATAATATAAACAATGACCTCAAAAAGAAATGGAAATAAAATGAAATTGGAAAGAAAAATAGTCACAAAACAACAAAATTGATTGTTGCAGTATTATAAACAATAAGCTTGGCCCCAAAGAAGATATATGAGAATAGACTTTTTCACACTTTTGAAGGTGTGAGGAGTGCATTTGTGTTGAACATCACATTTAATGTTAAATTTATTTTTTTATGTATTGATCTTCTTTTGAAAAGTACTTTTTCCCCTCTTTTTCTTTAAATTTTTTTTGTTAGGAAATTGTTTTGTTATAATCTGTTTTAAGAACTGGTTTTGGGAGAAATATGAATAAAGAGAGAGAGAGGAAAATGAAAGTTGTCAAAAAAATTTTTTGTCAAAAAATATGGTGCTTAAGAATAAGATTTCTATTTCCATTCCATATTATAATAAACAGGGATGTTGGGCTCCTAGATAGAAAGGGAACAAAGCAATGTGAGGCTAAGTTTGCCTAAAATTACCACAAATGGAAACAGTTAAATTGAAGCATCTGTGGAAAGACAGGAACACAGGAAAACTACTGGTGGATATAGTAATTGGACCAACCATAATGGGGATCAATTTTAATTTATCCTAAAAACATAGCCATCCAAATTATTTGCCCCAGGGATTCTACAACTGGCATATACTCAAAGATGTCAAAGGGAGAAATAAAAATCTTAAATATAACAAATCATCTTATATAGTAGAAAACAGGAAACAAAGTAGATATTCTTGAAATGGGGAATTTTTAAAGAAAGTGTGGAACGTGAAAAATAGAGGAAAAAGCATATTTGTACAAAAATGTTTGTGGCAGCTTTTTTTGTAATGGCAAAGAATTGGGACATGAAAGGATGTTCATCATTTTGTGAATGGCTATACAGGGTGTGGTATGTGATTGTAATGGAATACTATCGTGCCATAAGAAACAACAAACAGGATAATCTCCCCCCCCCCAAATTGCAAAGACTTATAAGATGTGATCCCAAGTGAAATGACCAGAACTAGGAGAACATTTTATATAGCAACAGCAATGACATATGATGATCAATTCTTATTGACAACTATTATCAACAGTGCAAGGATCCAAGACAACTCCAAGGGACATAAGACAACAAGGACTATACGCCACCAAAGAAGGAACTGATGTAATCTGAATGCACATTGAAGCATACAAATCTTCACTTTTATTTCCTTTATGACTATTTTTCCAGTGTAAGCACACGGATATAAGTATCAGATGATAGCACATGTACAATCTATATTTTATTACTTGCCATCTCAAGGAGGTGAAGGAGAGAGAGGAAAGTAGAGAACATGGATTGCAAAATAACATAAAATGATTATTAAAATTATATCTATATTATAATATGAAAAAATGTAAAATAAAGTATAAAAAAGAAATTGTGGCATGTATGTCATTGAATATTATTGGCCCTGTAAGACACAACACATGTAAAGAAGTTAGAGAAGCTTAGAAAGACATGATAATTGATGCAAAGTGAGCAAGATAATATATATATATATATATATACACACAATGATTGCAAATATGTAAATAAAAAAGGGAAAATTCACAACTAAATGCTTTAAATATAAAGACAAAGATTGTTCCCAAAGAATAGATGGGAATGTACAACTCTATCTGATCTTTGCAAGGTTGTGAATATAGAATATCATATATATTATGAGCCTTAGTTGAGGTTTTATGAGTTTGGGTAAACTTTTCCTCTCACTGACTCCTTCTTTTGTTTTTATTCTTTATTTCAACTTTTAACTTTCTAGATAAAGAAGAGGGAATTATATTTGGTAGTATTTACACAATATAGGCATCATTAAGGTTTCGTAAGATGGAGCTCCTCACTGAAATGTTATTATGGAAGGGTCTAATATTGAGTAATTTAATTGTCTAAGCTATAAATTAGACAAGAAAATTAATAAGTTCTCCTTGAAGAAATATACAAAAGAATTTCCAGAGTTGGTTTTATCATGCATTCTAAGGCAACAAAGAACATTATTTTATAGGTTATTTGGTCATCTCATATTGTAATACTCATATATATTTACAAAAAAGACCACCAAGAAAAGAATTGTGCCTTGCATATTACTATTTCTTTGAATAGAAGAGATAAAGACCTTCTACAAAGAACTTAATGAGACTCTAAATTAAATCAATATATGCTTGATACATCAGTGCAAAAGATGGCAAAAACAAATGTTGGAAAAGACCAGAAGAAAGAAAAGAAAAGGACTTGTAGATGATATAGACACCCCATGCCTCATAAATGCATTCTTTGAAAAAAGTGTAAGAAATCACCAGACATAGAGAACACCAAATTACATAGGAAAAATATTGACATTTATTTCATTTTTTATATAAATTTACATTAATTTCATAATTTTAGAGATGAAATGAAATTGAAATTGGAGTAACATCCATTTAGTTTTCTATTTAGACAGATTGTTCACTTGTTAGAAAAATTATTCAAAATTAATACAAAACAAAAAAAGAAATAATTAAAATGAGAAAAGCTATGATATAGAATGAATTACAGTCTGATCTATTCAAAGAAGGAGAGGAAATAACTTTGATTTTAGAATATGTGCTGCCGAAGTGAGTATGGAAATGACTTTGAGATTGATTATTGGGTTTGGATTGACGAAATGGAACCCAGAACTCCTCTTCTTATCTCCACTGTTGTAGAACATATTATAAATTAGTCAAAATATAAGAGGTTAGTAATGATGGTGAAGTTCTTCAGATGCTCCTATTTTGGGAAGTTACTGTTCTAATACATAATTACTTAAATTACCTTGACCTAACTATCCTAAAAGAAGAAATCAAATGACTAAAGAGTAATTAAAGTGGAGCTGAAAGTTATAGAACCACAGAACAACTCTAAAGCTTGTGTGAACAAGCAATTGGTCACAAGGGAAAGTGAGAAAGAACATTAAGTAAAGATATACGGTAGATGGAGTAACATCAGGGTAAAGCTGTTTCACAAAAGAGAAGACAACCAGCTCACATATCCAAATTCTAGTATCTTGAGATTTTTTTGGAGGATAAAAGAGCATAAGCTGACTTACTGAAGTTTGAGTTTCTCTTTGCTTATTATGAGATTCAATTCCCTGTGAATCACCTTTTCTACCCTTTCCATACTGGTTTGTTGCACATCTAGAATAAGCATAAACTAAATTCCTTTTCCTTAGTTCAGAACCTTTAGTCCATATCCTCAGAACTTTGTGTAGTCTTAAAATCATCTACTTCATTTTTCTCATCAGAATTGGCTGAAGACTCAGTATTTGGACCCCAGTATCCTGATTTCAAGGAAGGGGCAAAACACTGGGTCTGGAGTCAGGAAGACTCATCTTTCTGAATTTAATTCTGACCTCAGACACTTATTAGTATGTAACCCTGACCAAGTCACTTAGCCCTGCTGGACTCAGTTTTCTTATTTGTAAAATCAGATGGAGAAGTAAATTGCAAATCACTCCTTTGCCAAGAAAACCCCAAATGAGGTCATGAAGAATCAAACATGACTGAAAGACTCAACATCCACAAAAACTCTGGTTTCCATTCTAACACTCTTTTCCACTTTATCATACTGCCACCCATTCTTCTTCTTTGATCACACATGCAATTTATACCCTAGTATCTTTTTTTTCTGGTTATTTTCTCTCTGTTTTTCTTCTTTACTCATTTGTATTATAGTCACTTTGAACTCAGAATCCATGCATTCTTCATATTTTTGTCCCTCATAGTTCCTAATAGATAAATGCTTAGAGACTTGTTGATTAAACAACATTTCAAGTACTTCCTTTGTCTGATTTATTATTTCTTTTCTTTCTCTCCATAACCAGCAGGTTTTCCCTCCAAAGTAATTTAACTTGCATTAAAATATCTAATTCATTATTTTCCTGATGTGTTTTATTTTTTTTTCTCTTGGTATTCTCTCACATTTTACTTTGAGAAAACTTTGCATTTTGGACATCTTCCCCCTCACATCCTTCCTGAAAATGAAAAAGAATGGTTCTTTTTGTGGTTACAAAGCATCCTTGTCCTTGGATAATTAGATCTTTTTTTATTATCCTTTGGGAATCTATTCTCCATATCAGGAGTTAAAAAATCTTTTATTCTTATTCATTCTTCTGGGCTTACCTCCCCATCCTCATTAGTTTAATTCTAAATTCAGTCTTCCCATGAAGGCTTTTATGTGCTTTGCTGTGGGTTTATTTAATTTGAAATTTTTATTTTCACCAGTTACATTTTTTCTTTTGCTATTTTAACGAACACCATCTCATTTCTTCTTTTATTCTATAATTTAACAAATGTTACACTCTCTTTTTGAGACCAACATATTTTCTCTTTAAATTTTTGTTTCTCCTTCCCATTATTTTGCAACTTTATTTGTCCCATTTGAATAGTTTCATTTTTTTTAGAACTTGCACTGTTTCGAGATATTGAATAACCCTACTCTGAACCCTAACTATCTTATTTTATTATTTGTTGATCCATAACTGTATACTTGGCACCAAGAAAACCAGTGAGAAAAATCTAGTCTATGACCCGAGGGCTCTAAATCTCATTAAATCTTGGTCACTATTGCTTAAGGTCACTCTGGGCCTCATTTCTGTGATTGTCATCTTTGCTATCCAAAGCTAGGTTAGTTATTGCTTTCTTTCATCCCTAACGCTTACAGGAATCTTCTCTATCCAAGGCTATGTGCAAAAATAAATACCCTTTACCCTTTCCACAAAATGCGAACCCTCCACTGATTTTGGGAATCTATGTAGCTGAGCAACAAAAATTTTAACATTTCTCCTTCCATAGACTTCCCCATCATTAATCACTAACATGTCAAGATGATGTTTTCTTCTTTCAGAAATGTATCATTGGGGAAAATGTTTTGAGCTATAAAATAGGTCAGTTTTCCCCATACCAAGTGATGTTAAGAAGGCTTACTACTCCAACAATTATGACCTTAACATGAGATCTTTAGGCCGTATCTAAATATGTAATGATTTGAACTATTCTGACTGAATTGTTTGTCTATTCGGATGAACAATCAGACAATTCAGACAGTCGTATAGTATAGTGTTTAACTGAATTTCATACATATATATGTTTACACATATATAGTTCATTTTTAAAATTTCAGTTCTAATTGTTCTTCCTCCCTCAAATCCTTCCCCCAAAGACTGAAAAGACAAGAACTATGATTCCCATGATACAAATGAAGTCACAAAGAACAGATTTCCACATTAGCCCACATATATAGATATATCACCTAAAATGATATGAACAATTATGAAAACTATTTGAATGAAACTATATACTTTGGTATTCATTGGTTGGATCTATGGTATCATTGTGTCAAGGCTTAGTGGATGGCAACAATTGAATGACAATGTATATTTGTTGGTACATATAAATATACATATATGTAAAAGGGAAAATTTAAACTAATTCAGTTGGTTTAGTTAATTGCATTTATGATATTTATAAAGTGCTTTGCACGGTGCCTGGTGCATATTAGTCACTCAATAAATGCTTTTTCCTTCCCTTCCCTGTCCTTTCTCTTCCCCTATTTAGAGATAAGTGCTTTCCAAGGGGAGGATTATGCTATACTTCTCTCTGGATCATCTTTTCATCTTTACTTTTTATTCTATGATCCTGGATGATGAAAAGCATACATACTTTTACTATAGTCACCTTGATTTTTATAAATGCCACTTTTCCTTATCTGCTTGTGTCTAGTCCCATATCACTGTGATCTTGCTAGCGACAGTCTATCTTGGGAAGCAGCAGTGCCCAGTTCTTAAAATTGAAATGGCCTTTCCCCTGCTAAGTGTCATTTGATTCCTGGATGCATTCTAAATAATGACATGGCTAGTTGTTAACAAACTCAGCATTGTTTTCTCTGTATAGACAGCTGTGCTCCAAGAATAGAATACAGTTTTTTAAAAAGTTTAGGAAAACTATTTGTTAAAACCACATAGTGCCAGTGAACTTCTAGGGCCCAGACTTGGGAAGAATTATGTTATTGTATTGGTAGCCAAGGGTAAAAGTCTTTCAAATTAAATATTAGTAATTTGTTGAAGACAGTCATAGCATAGGGTAAAGGATTCTGTTGTCTACTAAAGGGCAGAATTGGCATTTTGGTTAGATGAGTTTTTTTTCTAAATTTAGACATCAATGAATTATTTTTGTATTTATTAATTCCTGGACATGATGTCAAAGCCATATGTGGACTGGGTGACCAGGGATTTTCCACAGGTTGCTAAATTTAAAGGGCACAATGTTTACATCATTTAACAGTCTAAAAACAACAGAGCTTAATAACTATTTAATAAGAGTTCCAAATGGGAGACTTGAGGGTGAAGGATAGAAGAGTAAGGAATGAAATCCTCCCCAAATGTCCCTACTCTGACTCCCAACTAAGGACATACTTCATTCTGTTTGTCTTGGGTAATCTTTTTGATATTCGACATGGGTACAAAAATCAGACTTAAATATATAAATATTTGATTAATTTCTATAGGATTAGTTGTGAAATGGTGGGAAACTAGCATGAGTGTCATAATACTAGTACTTTTTCTAGGCGATGATGTTACATAAAAATGACTATATAATGTCTTATTTAGTGTAATGTATAAAAAGGAACTAAAATACAGTTTCATTCAGTTAATGGATCAAAATTATCATCAACATTTAAAATGTCCCATTATTCTTTTGTGCTCCATGATCTAGCCAAACTAGCCTAATTTCTGTTTTATTTTATTTAACATTCTATCTGTCTTCCACATCTTTACAACCTGTCTGGAATTCTCTCTCTCCCTACATTCACCTATTGAAACCTCTAGTTCTCTTCAAGGTTAGGTCTGTGCAGTCCTCCCGATTTATCTTGTTGAGGAAGCAATATCCTATACTCAATGGCTAATAACCTTTTCTGAATTTGAGTGCCCAGAAGGCAAATTCAAACTGTCTGTAAAACCCTGAGTTGAGGGAGAACGTACTTGCTTTGGGCAGCTGGACAGAGTGGTGAGACATACAAAAAAATGTTCTTGGATGCTAAGAAGAGGGGGAATAGAGCAGATCCCTGAGAGCCACATCTTCAATGCTGCTCTAAATTTCATTAATTTTACTTTTTAGTTGTGTTGTTGCTGTTAAAATGTAATAGAAGATGCAGAAAAATCCTTTGACAAAACCCATTCCTATTTAAAAACACTAGAAAGTATAGGAATAGAAGGGTCCTTCCTCAAAATAATAAACTATACCTCAAAATAATAAACCATCAGCAAATATCATCTGCAATGGGGACAAGTTAGAAGACTTCCCAATAAAATCAGGAGAGAACCAAGGATAACCATTATCATCTCTATTATTTAATATTGAACTAGAAACACTAGCAGTAGCAATTAGAGAAGAAAAATAAGTTGAAGGGATTAAAGTACGCAACGAGGAAACTAAATTATCACTTTTTGCAGATGATATGATGATCTACTTAAAGAACCCTAGAAAGTCAACTAAAAGGCTAGTGGAACGAACAACTTTAGCAACGTTGCAGGGTACAAGATACACCCACAAAATCATCAGCATTTCTGTATATTTCCAATAAAATTCAGCAGCAGGAGTTAGAAAGAGAAACTCCATTTAAAATCAAAAATATGAAATATTTAGGAATCTAACAAACACAGGAATTATATGAACACAACTGGCAAAACACTTTTTACATAATTGAAATTAGACCTAAATAATTGGAAGAACATTAATTGCTCATGGGTAGGACAAGCTAATATAATAAAAATTACAATCCTCACCAAATTAATCTACTTATTCAGTGCCATACTTATCAAACTACTAAAATACTTTTTTATAGAATAAAAAAAATTATAACAAAATTCATCTGGAAGAGCAAAAGATCAAGAATATCAAGGAAAATGATGAAAAAAAATGTAAAGGATGATGGTCTAGCTGTACCAGATCTTAAACTGTACCAATAAAGCAACGGTCATCAAAACAATATGGTACTGGCTAAGAGACAGAAAAAGGTGGATCAATGGAATAGATTAGGGGTAAATGGCCTTAGCAAGCAGTGTTCAATAAACCCAAAGATCCAAGCTTTTGGGACAAGAAGTCAGTCTTTGACAAAAAATGCTGAAAAAATTGGAAAAGAGCATGGGAAGAATTAGATTTAGATCGACATCTTATACCCTATACCAAGATAAATTCCAAAGGGATAAATGACTTAAATATAAAGATTGAAATCATAAATAAATTAGGTGAACATAGAACAATATACCTGTCAGACCTGTGGGAAAGGAAGGAATTTATGACCAAGCAAGAGACAGAGAACATTACAAAATGTAAAATGAATGACTTTGATTATATCAAATTAAAAAGGTTTTGTACAAACAAAACCAATACAACCAAAATTAGAAGGAAAGCAACAAACTGGGGGAAAATCTTTATAATAAAACTCACTGACAAAGGTTTAATTTCTCAAAAATTTCTCAAATATAGTCAAATTTACAAAAAAATTAAACCATTCCCCAATCAATAAATGATCAAGGGTTATGAATAGGCAGTTTTCACATAAGCACACGAAAAAGTGTTCTAAATCCCTCCTGATTAGAGAAATGCAAATTAAAAAAACAATGAGATACCATCTCATACCCAGCAGACTGGCCAATACAGCAGTAAAGGAAAATAATAAATGTTGAAGGAGATGTGGTAAAATTGGGACACTAATACACTGCTGGTGGAGTTGTGAATTGGTCCAAACATTCTGGAGGGCAATTTGAAATTATGCACAAAAGGCTTTAAAAGACTTCCATTCCTTTGATCCAGCCATACCACTGCTGGACTTGCACCCTAAAGAGATAATAGTGAAAAATATTTGTACAAAACTATTTATAGGTATAGTGGTGGCAAAAATTGAAAAAATGAGGAGGTGTCCATCAATCGGGGAATGGCTGACCAAATTGTGGTATTTGATGGTGATGGAATACTATTGTGCTCAAAGGAATGATAAACAGGAGGATTTTCATGTGAACTGGAATGACCTCTAGGAAGTGATATAGAGTGAAAGGAGCAGAAACAGGAGAACATTGTACACAGAGACTGAGACATTATGACACTATCGAATGTGATAGACTTTTCTATTGTAGCAATGCAATTACCCAGGACAATTCAGAGGAACTTATGAGAAAGAACACTTTCTACATCCAGAGAAAGAACTGTGGGAATAGAAATGCAGAAGAAAAACATTTGATTAATAATCTAGTTCAATGGGGATATGATTGAGGTTTTGATGTTAAAGATCACTTTATTGCAAATATGAATAACATGGAAATAGGTTTTGAGCAATGATACATGTATGACCCAATGGAATTGCTTGTCAGCTCTGGGAGAGGGGAGGAAAGAGGGATGGGAAAAATCATAAATCATGTAATTATGGAAAATATTCTAAATAAATAAACAAATAATGAACAAACAAATAAATGAATGAATGAGTGAATGAATGAATAAAAGGTATTAGAAATCCTCCTCAAGACCTGAACTCCCAAAAGACTAAAGATTCAGGCTACTAGCATCACTTTTTGGTTGCCTGGACACATGGCCACAAAGAACTTCAGGAACTCTCAGCTGCTTGGCTACTGGACCATAATAGGCACCTCAGAGATAAAGAAGTTTCACTCAGGAGAAGCAACTTAGAGTACCCTCAATTTTTATCCTTTTTGAATACCCTGCCCCTACGATGCCTGAGGAATTCTCCTCCTGACAACTCTTGAATGAGCTTTGATTGCTTCATTTCATTTCATTCAAGATCAGATAAAAATTACTTGAGCCACGTCCAAACCAAAATATTATTACTGTGCCCCCCTACCCTGCTCCATCATTCTATATTCATTTTGCATCCATGCAATATTTACTAATTTGTGAATAGGCTATATACTTTGAGCTCATGGCAAGGACTTCTCTTTTTTTCCTTCTGATTTTTATTCCTAATACCTAGCATTGTGTCCAAGATGCAAAAGGCACTTAATAAATGCTAATTACTATTTTCTTTTTAAACTTTTTTTTTAAATTTTCAAGTATTTATTTTCCCCCATTATCTTTTCTCTTGCACAATAAAAAAATGAAACTTAATGACAGCTATATATTGTCAAGAAAAACAAATTCCCACTGGCTACATCCAGCTTTGTGTGTCTCTTCTACATTTTAAGGCTATTACCTTTCTGATAAGATGTGAATGGCAGTCTTTTTAACTTATAATTTGTCATTTCATTGATCAGGATTTTTAAATCTTTGAATGTTATTTTTCATGTCATTGAGATTGCTCTAACTGATCTCCCAGTTTTTCTCTCTTCACTTTGCCACCAACCAGCTGACTAATTCCAACCATGTATGAATGTGCATGTTTTCCTACAGTCCCACTAACATTTCTCATATTCCTTTTCTGTCATCTTTGTCAATATTAATTGCTTTAATTTGCATCAGAAATAAGATTTTAAAAGTGTGCAATACTTTAATTCTCTAAGATGAAACCAATATAATAGTATTCAATAAGGGTTAATTGTGAAGTCCTGCATTTTCATTCAAATAATTAAATTTCTGACTGTGAGATAGAAATTGGTACTGGACCATATGAAAACACCTGAAAGTTTTACTAGATGAATACCAAGCTAAATGTGAAACAAAAGTATGGCATGAATACTTTAAAAAAGTCATAAGGGGGAAAATATCAGAATCTGAAATGAGAGAAGTAATAGTCTTTCTTCATCTTGTCTCAGTCAAATGACACAAGAGTAGCCAAATCAGTAAAGTTCTGTGTTGAATTATGTGTGACACATTGTTCATGCAGAGGAAGATGACTATTACTAAAAACTATGCAGCTTTCATTCTCATTTATTCATCAAATGATTAATGAATATGGCAGGTGGGTGGTGCATTGGATAGAACACCAGGTCTGGAGTCAGGAAGTCCTGAGTTAAAATCTGGCCTCAGATACTTAGTAGTTGTGTGACCCTGGGTAAATCACTTAATCACTTCTGCCTCAGCTTCCTGATCTGTAAAGCGAATTTGAAAAGCAAATAACAAACCATTCCAATATCTTTGCCAAGAAACCCTCAAATTGGGTCCCAAAGATTCAAACATAACTAAAATGATTAAACAACAACAACAGAAATTAATGGCACTTAGGTGGTTCAGTGGATTGAGAGTCAGACCTGGAAATGGGAGTTTGGGGTTCAAATTTGGATTTAGACATTTACTAACTGTGTGATCCTGGGAAAGTCACTTCCCCATAATTGTCTATCCTTTACTACCTTTCTGCCTTGGGACCAATATTTAGTATCAATTCTAATATAGAAAGTAAGTTGTTTTTTAAATGATTAGTGAATGTCTACTATGTGCAAAGCATCCTATTAGTACCTATGGAAGAATTGTTGATAGAACTGGGAGTGTTAGTCTAGAAAGTGGAGGACAGATTTGGAATGTGATCACTGTGCTCCAATATATGAAAAACTGTCCTTTGAAACAAGGATTAAATGCATAGTTTTCTTAGAAATGTAGAATTTGGACCACTTGGCAAAAATTTATGGGTAGAGATCTGTCTTATCAAAAGAGAAAAAATGTTCAACATGGAGTGGACCACCTTATAATTTGGGGAGTTCATAATCAATGAGAATTTTAAAGAAATTAGATGATCTTTCAATTCTATACATCTAAGTTTCTTCTCCTGTAAAATGAAAAGTTTGTGCTGTGTTACCTCAATAATTACTATTCTATGATCTCCAAAATCAAATCAGCAAGGTCTCTATATGAACAAGCTCATGGGCAGACATCTTTTGCTGTCTACCTCCTAAATGCTGTAAATGATGGCAAATTCATTTCTGAGATTTTTGGGGAAGTTTTATATTAGAGTTATTAGTGTGTCTACAAGGGAGCAAGAGTATAACAATTGATATTTCCTATTTTTGTTCACTTTTCTAGACCATAGAGATCATTCTTCCTTCATTTTATAAATAAACTACAGTTCAAAGGTTGAGTGAGGTATCCAATGCCATGCAACTAGGAAATGCTGGAGCTTAGAATAGAGACCAAGCCTTCCAACTCTTTTGCCAGTGGAAATCATACTGTTATGTAGGTAGATTGCCATGACTGATTTAACTGAAAGGCAAGTGTGGGGCTATTAACAGAATCATTTGGCTATGGTACCTATAGACAGTCTTAAAGAACAAGTTATCTTAAGGGTCAATTAGTCCAAAAATATCCAATTGCCTTTACAGGTTGATAAGGCCATGCATGCCATTCATAGTTACCCATGAACAAATTCCGACTTCTACAGTGATTCAATATAAATATATAAGTAGGAGAAAAATAGCAGACAATCTTACTTAGTGTAGAGGAAAGGCAAAAAAGATATTTTCATGAGAATTCCACAGTTCTCCTAAGGTTATTGTTTAATAATTTTCAGTCATGTTTAACTCATCATGACCCCATTTGGGATTTTCTTGGCAAAGATACTGGAGTGCTTTGCCATTTCCTTCTCTGGCTCATCTTACAGATTAGGAAACTGAGTCAAACAAGGTTAAGTTACTTACCCAGAGTTATATAATTAGTAAGTATCTGAGGCCAGATTTGAACTCAGGTCCTCCTGACTCAAGCTCAGCACTCTATGCTCTGTGCCACCTAGCTGCCCTCTTCTCTAGAGCTAGTTTGGTATAATTCAATAGTGTCAAATTCAAATAAAAATGTATCTCTGGGAGTTACATATTAACTCAGAAAAACACAAATTAACATTTCTATTGTACTGGTTTTTTTATAATCCATTCTGGACTTTTGCAGGCCTCATGGACCAAGTAATCGAATTTGACACTTCTTATTCGATCTAGAACTGGATTTAGTATCAAAAAAATCTGAGTTCAAATCCAAATAGTGCCGCTTAACAGTTACGTGATCTTAAGAAATACATTTAAAATTACTGAGCCCAAAGCCCCTCCTCAGTAAAATGGGGATAATTATAGCATTTGTCTGAAAGGATTATTATGTTATATTATTATGATAATGCATTCAAATACTCTGTAAACCTTAGAACGCTATTTACATGTGGGTTATTATTAGTTATCATTATTAAAGAGTCAGTTTGCTAACTACTTCTTAATGCCCAGAAAAAGCATAGACATTGGTAAATCCTAAATCAGGCATAATCTCAGGGGATCTGAAGATGGTATGTACCTTTGGCAGAAGCCACGTCTCCTGGAAAAATGCCATCTCTTATCTGCTCTTTGGGAAAACAGACTGTGAGGCACTTTTAATACGAGGAAAGTCCAATAAACTAGGAATGAGGTCATTTAAGTGCTACACAGAACTAAAGGAATATTTACCTTTGCTGTGACTGTAAATCTACAGGCACTGAAATAAAAAAAATAAAAACCAAATCTCTATTGTGCCAGTGGGAATACACTTAGCTGATCAATATAGCGAGAAAGCAGGTCATTTGGAAGCACTATAAACTACATGTTAAATTATGGCAGGATACTAATGCAAAGCCAGCTTACCCAGACATAAAAGACAGAGGCAGTCTGCAAACAGTGGGTTATTTATTTTGCCAAATAAGCCATCTATCAAGACCCTACTTTCTTTAGTGAAATGAGCTGAAGCATTGTGGGAGAAGAAACTAATGGGGACAGAATGTAGTGACATTGGGAACTTTTCTCTGAACTTTGCCAAAAGCAATAGAAAACCAACATTTAGGCAATTAACATTTTGCTTGCTTTTCTCAGCCAAACAAATGGAAATCTATGGGTTGCTATGTTGGTAGACAGTGAGTATTAAAATATTTCATGCATATTTGAGAAACCTTTACAGGGTTTCACCTTTTCTGCTCCAAGGCCACAATAAACCAATTAAATCCAAGAATTTTGGAAATGAGAGTGACCAGGACCAGTACTGTCTATAATTCCAAATTTATTTTCTGTGAAGAGAAGTATAACACAAAGCCATTTCACTTGTCAAATTCATCCTTATATCCATTTATTCAATAAACACTAAAAGTTTCTACAGTATTGCCCATAAGAAATCAAGGTATTTAAATATTCTTAGGGGAATTTTTAGTTTCCTTAAAGTCTCAACTTAGATGTCTCACCTTAAATTTTTACTCATCTCCCAATTTTTGTTCTTGCTCTTCATAATACATATATGTACCACACATTTTATCTCCCTATTGAATATAAGTTGCTCGAGGGCTACTATGTGGAGTAAAAGATAGTGCTGGATCTAGAGTCAGAAAACCTAAGTTCTATTCCAGCTTTAAACAATTACCAGCAGTTACTCTGACCAAATCACTTAACCCTGTTTGCCTTAGTTTGGAAAATGGAGATAATAATAGCAGATACCTCTCAGGTTTGTGGTGAGGAGTAAATGAAACTATATTTGCAAAGCACCTAGCAGAACTCCTGGAATACAGCTGGAGTCTAATAAATGCTTGTTTTCTTCCTTCTTTTGTATCTTTGTTGCCTAGGACAATGCCTGAGGCATACTGAAGTTTAATAAATGTCTGTTGAATTTAATTCAATTGAAAACTAGTTTAATGGTAGGTAAAGCAACTATTCCATCAGTAGGTCTAATTCCAGAAGCAGTTATGTTTTAGAGGCAAAAGGATAAAATTCTTATTTTTTTAAATTTCAATTTTTTTAAAGTGGGAAGCTATTTATATTCTTTTAAATTAATAAGAGGAAGGATTTCTTTCCTCAATATTTTGCTTTAAACCAGAAATTGAATATTTAAATTTGCATCATTAGATGAATATAATAATGTTTTATGTCTCAGAATAATAAATTACATTTATGTAATAGCTGAAAGTTTATAACAGACTTTCTTCACAACAGCTATTTGAGAAATGTAGTGAAACTATTGGTAAGGTCTTTGAAAGATGAAATTGAGATTCAGAGAGGTTGTGACTTTCCTACATTTCAGAGTTTTGATTTGAAGCCAGATCTATGGAATCAACATCCATCATTAATTTTATTACACCACAGTTGCAGGACTCCCATCTGGTATTATTCTGGAATCCTTCCTTCTTCTTTTTTTTTTTTTTGAAATATGGTTTCCATTTCTAATGAATGCTTTTGGAATTTTAGTTTTTTTACAATATTTTCCATCCTTCCTTTTCCAGAATGTATACCTTTAAGCATCTGATTCTTTCTACCTCTTCTATTGTCTCATTTATCATCCATTTTATTCTGTCAGTGTGTTTTCTTTCTCTGCTTCTTTTATTCTAACTTTATTCTAACTTTATTCTGAGCAATTTGAAGAGAAAAATAGTTCCTCGGTGATATAAGCAGTACTGACTTTTTCCTCTCTCCTTCCAAAGGATATACTCCTCTCAGAAAAAGTCAGTTGGTTCTTTTGGAGTTGAAGGATGGATGAATTTGAGCAGGTGGGCTAAACAGCCTGTTCTTTATAGGTTATGACTCCAGTGAATCTGTGATCTCAGTGTTGGAGCTTATCACCTCTATTAGTGCAGCTCACCACTCATCTATGATTTATCTCCCATGTGGTTCTTAGATCTTATTTAGAAAGTCTTCCTTTGGGGTGGATTTTAGTTGACCAAACGAATTACAATTCTATTACGATTTATTCTCTCCATATGACTAGGCAAATTCTTTTTCCATCATACATGTCATTGATGATATTTCTTATGTCACTTCATGCATATAATAATGATAATAATAATAGTTATTATGCCAACAAGATGTTAATATTCATATGTTAACAATGTGTAATAATATATGTTTTACTATAAATATATGTATATATGCAGATATTTATGTAATTAGGCTTGTAAAGTGCCTTATAGATCTTACCTCATTTGAATTAATCCTCACAAATTCCCTGGGAGGTGAGTAATCTTATTAGTCCCACTCAGATGAGGAAACTGAGGCTGAGAGAAATGAAGCCACTTTCTCATAGTCAGACAGATCATTAGTATCTGAATCATGATTAGATTTCAGACCTTCCCAACTTTGAGCCTATCTACTCTATCTACTATACATCCTAGCTTCCTTAGTGTGGGTCAGCCACTGGGCATGAAGAGTTTCTACTCACCCTCACTACCCATCTCTCCACTGATTCCATGGAAACCATGGCATTAAAGAGTCACACTCTAGACCACCGTTAAAAGAATACTCACATTCTTTCTAGTTACAAGAAGAAACTTGAAATTGTTCAACATAGTGGGTAATTTCCCAAATGCAGTTTTCTAATTTCTCTTTTTTTATTCAGTTCTGGGCCACTCATTGACCATGTGCAGCACTTATTCCAGATATATCTAGTTACATACAAACTCGGTGCATTGACAGTATAGCTGTCTATCAAAAGACCTTTTTCATTCATTAAGTGTTTCCTGTAGAGATGGAGAGGATGTTCCATTTTGGATACCCAGGGATCTCACTGAGGAAGCCCTGAAGCTTATCTTGATGCCATCAGCCTGAAATCACCCACAAAACTTAAGGCCAATTCCTTTTCCATTTACGCTTTGCAGAAGATGTTTTTCATGAGAATGGTGAATATCTCTTTGTTTTTTGAATCACTACCTTCCATCTTAGAATCAACACTGGGTATTATTTCTAAGAAAGAAGAATAGAAAGGGCCAGACAATGGGAGTTAAGTGACTTGCCCAAGGTCACACAGGTAGGAATTATCTGAGGCCACAATCAAACCCAATACCTCCTGTCTCTAGCCCTTGCTCTCAATCCAATGAGCCACATTATTGCCCCGGCAAACATCTTTAGTGAGGATACATCTACCTATAGTATGCTTTGCAATTAATAATCAGAGACTTGTTTCACAAAGTTAGTTCTGCACCTGGATTTATCAAGGAATTTTATATTATTTTAACACATGCAGAAGTTGTTAGCTTGGCTAGACAAAATGCTTTAAGGCTACATTTTGACCTGAGTTAAATTATTTTTGTATTAAGCAAGCAAAAGGTGACATGTTCTTCTACCATGAATACCTTTAAGTTAATTATATTACTCTAAAAATGCAATCTCTTGTAAAGAACATTTTGTGAAAACTTGCCAGTGATCTTTTCATATTTTTACCAAAGATACTTTCAAAACAAATTTGATATTTCTAATAAATATTTATTAAAATGGATAATGGCCATATAGATAAATAGTTACTGACATTTTGATTACCTTTTGTGAACTAGTATTATCTTCAACTTCTCCAATTATTTTGTTATCTCTTCCTGAAATATCTTATACAAATATTCCTTAACTTTTAAAAGCGTGTCTTTTCCTACATGGATTTCCTCAGGATGTAAATTTGGCTTTTACCAGCTGCTCTTGATTTCAGAAATGCCATTTTTACTGGTTCATGGAACATATTAGGACTAGAGCTGTTAACATCCATATATAGTGGTTCCTCTGTTGCTGTTGATGAAAATTGATTGTTATAGAAATATTGACACATTTATTCCATTTTACCACAATCCATGGTCCTCTCATCAGTATTGTCCATGAAAGCTCTTGGGATGCTGTGGCTCCTGTGGGTCTAATGCCAAGATTTCTGTTGCCTTGTTTTTGTTTCCATTGTTTTTTGCTATTTCAGCAGCAGTATTGCTCATCATCTTCTATTCTCCTCCAATATGTTTTCCTGATCTATTTGTAATCTTAATTGGCTTTTTTTTCTTTTGCTACCATCTCTCTTCATTTGTCAAGGAGATGAAGGCCTTAGAATTAAAAATATTACTGGATTCCTTTGCCTTCCTCATTGTGGAATATCTCTTACATTAGTTAAACACTTGTAGGGAATCAATATATGTTTCCCATTTTTTATGTTTATGTTTTATGTTTCCCATTTTCAGTATCAATGCCATGTTTGAACAGGTCATGTTGATGATGTAACTGTTTTAGGATTTTCTCCTCTTTGACCTTTCTTATAATTACATGTTGATTTTGATCTTTACTCTCTATCAAGGATTTTTAACCATTTTTTGAGTGTCATGAGCCTTTTTTTTTTTGGCATTCTGGTAAAGCCTGTGGACTTCTCAGAATGTTGTTTTGAAATGTATTAACTTAAATACATAGGAATATAAAGAAAATAAATTATATTGAAATGTAGTTATCAAAATATATATATTTAAAAGTTCATTGAACCCCATGTTAAAAGCTCATTCTTTAACCAGTTAATGCTCTATCTTCCCATGGTCCTTTGATGCTTCTGTGAAGTGCTACGACACTAATTTAACGCTTTCTGAATATAAGCCAATGGTCTTATAACCTCTCCTATCTATTATTCTATTCTTTCTTGTCCTTAAATTGTTTCTTATTGTCCTTCTGAAAAAATAGAAAAATTTTCTTTGTTAAAAATCTTTTCCTTGTGTAATATCATGCCATTTATAACTCAACTAATATTTTCTAACTCAACCACACTAACTTTTTTCTTGATCCCACCATCCCTCCTAAATGAATCCTCACAGTTGTACCTCCAATTGTTCTTTCTAACATGTACTATAAATTATTTTCTTTTTTATGAACCCCCACATTATGTCTTTGATCTGCTTTATATCATAGCATAAACCCATTTCCATGAGAATATTTTTATTTAACTGATGTATTCAGACTCTTCAAATCTTGATTCATCCTTCTCCCTCAAAATATTGTTTTTGATCATTATTGTGTTTATATATTTCTTGTAATTACATGTGTTCCCCTCTTACTTGTTTACATGGTTAGTGGGGAGGTAGTCTATTTTTAATATAAGTTCCAAGTAGTTGGAACATTGTGGACAGCCCTTAAATGTCAACTGACTTTGGCCATTGTAACTTCACTCCAGGGAAAGATGTCATGTTTCATGACAATTATAAGAACTTGAGTCCCTAAATAGTTGTTGTTTATGCAATATCAGGGAAGATAGGGAACAGATCTTTTTTAGATCAGAGCAATACTTGACATGTTATGGAGTCTGAAAGTGTCAAAATATATCACTAAGGTAAACTTTCAAAGATCGCGAATAGACAACATTTTGTCAGCAATCCTTTTGTTAAGCAAAATGAAATGAATGTCAATTTTTCCTTCTGATTTGAAACTAGTACCTCATGACCTTTGTGGTACAATAAGACAATTACTTAAATCTTTCATAGTCTTACCTGGCAAGGGATTATATTAAAATTTTCCATTCTACACAGTGGTTGTGAATTTGCTCTTCATCAAAAAGTAACCAGCTATTCCTTGACTACACACACTAATACACAGACTCACACAGACATATATACTCGTACATACATACATACATAAGCACACACATAGGAATTCACTAACTTTTGTATCCACAGATATACATACACAATGATACATTTCATTGCAGTATATAAAAATGGTAAAAGTAAAGAAAATACTTATGAAACATGGTGCCTGAATGTCTTTATATGAAACAATTTCAGAGAACAACTAAGTATAGCATTGAGATAAAAGTCTGCAGAAAAGTTTGTAAAAAAAAACGTTTTTAACAAAAAGATATTAATTAGCCAAGCTCTAATGAATGTCTCCAATGTGCTGGGGTATCTAACTTAACCTTAGCATTGTTCCTATTTCTACAGAAGACTTAGTGAATGGATTTTAACCAATCATCAGAAAAGAGGTCTTTCAAAAGAAAAGACATTAAGAAGTAAAGGATTGGTGAGTTTTGTCTTTTATTTTAAATCACCCCTATTGTTATTAAATAAATGGAAAACGTATACACACAGTGAAGCAGTATAATTAAATCAAAGTCCCTTAGGAAGCTATTACTTTAAAAGTATGAAAATGAAAACATCTCCTTTATTGAAATCAATCCAGAAGGTAGAGCCATTTTATTTGAAGCTTTTTTCCAAATTTTATTTAAATAATCCAAAGTATTAAACTGTCTTCTCTTTAATAACATGGGGAGGTTTGCAAATGTTTTTCTCTCTGCTCTCCCACCTGCCCAACCAATTCATATTATTCTTTTCTTTCACGCATTTAATAATTTATAATCTCTTCGTAATTTCAAACCTAACTGAAATGATTGAATAACAGTCTAGCAATATATTGCATTTAAGTTGATGAAATATAAACGAATAATCAGTTGCCTACATAAGAACTATTTTTTGCCTCTTTAGAATTTATAGGGTCTATAATATGGAAACAAAGAATAATATAAAAGAAAACTATAAGTTCCTAAACTGTAGTTGTAGTTGGCATCTTGGTGGCCTACTAAGTCAAGTAGCTCATCTACACTGAGGCAACTGAGTCTCAGAGAGGTTACATTTCCTGGTCAAACAGGTAATAAATATCAGAAGTAGCATTTACACTCAGATCTTCTTTTACTAATAGCAATACTCTGTCTCCATTGCTGTATAGCTTTATGCAGAGATGTATTGATATTGACAGTTGAAAAAGGCAAAGCACTCTTTGCCCTCCCCACTCTTCATGCAATGGCTGAAGAAATAAGAATTCAGTTTGATGCTAGTGGATATACTCTTTCAAGACACCTTTATGGATCTTGGCAAACTATACTATTGATATTCAGACTGAACCACTCAAGAACCATGAATTCTAGTTGTGAGAAAAAGATTTTTATCATAGGTATTTTTCCTGCAGTTCCAAACACTTATATTAAGTAGGTAATATGCATTTTAATAATACCTTCTATATACCAGGCATAGTGCTAAGTGCTATCTAATTTGACCTTCACAATAACACTGTGGGTGTAATTGTGGTAGGTACTGTTATTGTCATTCTTTTATAGTTTTGTGTATGTGTGTGCACACCTGTGTATGTGTGTGTGTATGTGTGTATATATATATATGTATATATATATATACATATATATGTATGTATGTATGTATGTATTTTATCCCTATTAGGCAGTGAACAGGAACATACCTAGGCACAGATCAGAGAGTAAGTTAAAGATGATTACATGTCATCCAAAAAAATCAAGGGATAAGAAAGAGGAATACACTGCAAAAAGAGAAAAGAAAAGAAATTAAAGTTGGCAGTAAATTATTTCATATAAGAAAGCTTATACAAATTAATACAGTGGAAGGGAAGATGGGTTTGGAGGCAGTGAGCAATGCTTGAACTTTATTCTCAATGGAATTGACACAAAATGAGAATAAATCCATACTTAGTATAGAAACCTATATTAACCTATAGGGAGGTAAGAAAGGGAGGGGGAACAAAAAGAGGTGGGGAACAGACAAAAAGGAGGGAGAATTTGGGTAGACAGTTAGTTAGAATAAGAAACATTTTTGTATATGGAAAGGCTGAAAACAAAGAAGGATAAAGATAAACAAGGAAAAATAAGATGGAGGGAAACACACTATATTCATAACTGTGAATGTGAATGGAATAAACTCACCCATAAAATGGAAGAGGATAGCAAAGTAGATAAAAAGTTGGAATCCCACAATATGCTATCTATAAGAAATACATTTAAAGTAAGAAGAAATACACAGAGTAAATGTAAAGGGCTAGAGCAGAATCTATTATGCTTCAACTGAAATTAAAAAATCAGGGGTAGCAATTATGATCTCAGACAATATAAAAGTAATAATTAATCTATTTAAAACAGACAAGAGGGACAGCTAGGTAGCTCAGTGGATTGAGAGTCAGGCCTAGAGACGGGAGGTCCTAGGTTCAAATCTGGCCTGAGACACTTCCCAGCTGTGTGACCCTGGGCAAGTCACTTGACCCCCATTGCCCACCCTTACCAATCTTCCACCAAGGAACTAATACACAGAAGTTAAGGGTTTAAAAAATATATAAAAAAATAAAAAAATAAAACAGACAAGGAAGGAAATTACATTGAAAAAGGGGTCATAGAAAATGAAGTACTATCAATATTAAACATATGTACACCAAGTGGCATAGCATCCAAATTGCTATAGGAGTTACAAGAATTACAAGAGGAAATAGATTACAAACATATTAGTGTGGGAAGGCATTAGAATTAATTTTCTCCTTTCAAAATTAAATAAATCAAAACTAAAAAGTAAATGTGTTAAATAGAATTTTAGAAAAGTTGGACTTGATAGAACTCTTGAGAAAACTGAATGGGAATAGAAAAGATTGTATCTTTTCCTCAGCTGTACATGACACCTTCACAAAAATCAATCATATAATAGAATATAAAAGCCTCACAATCAAAGGAAGAAAAGCAGAAATATTAAATACATTCTTTTTAGATCAGAATTCCATAAAAATTACACTAAAAATGATTATTAATAAATGTTAAAAAATAAATAATAATAAATTTTAAAAAAAAAGAAAAAACTGGGAGACCTTTATGAATGGATGAAGAGTGACGTAAGGAGAACCAGGAGAATATTTTACAGAGTAAAAGCAATATTGTACAGTCATTAATTGTAAAAGAGAGCTACTCTCAACAATATACTGATACGGAATAATTTAGAAGAATTTATGATAAAGAATGCTATCCACCTCCAGATAAAGAGCTGTTCGATTCAGAATGCAGAATAAAATATACTGTTTTTAACTTTAGTTTATTTGCATTTTATTTGGGGGTTTTGGTTTTCTGATTATTCTCTTATAGCAATGGCCAGTATGAAAGTAAGATTTGCATGATGATTCATATATATCCCAGATCAAATTGCTTATCAACTCTGAGATGGGGAAAGAGAGGAAAGCAAGGAGATAATTTGTGTCATGATTTTTGAAAATGCTGAAAATTGTTATTACATGTAATTGGAAAAATGAAACATCGAAAAACATGATCAATTTTGAAAACTTTTGCTTTCCTGACCAATAAGATGATCTAAGAAAATTACAAAAGACTCAAGTTGAAAAAAAATGCTATCTACTTCCAGGGAAAGAACTAATTTGGGTGAAAATTTAAGTATTTTTTCACTTTGTTTTTTCTTTTTTCTTTTTCAAAATGAGTAATATAGAATTATGCTATCTATTACTTTACATGCTTTATTGATTTCCTATTACTTGCCTTCTCAATTGGTGGGAGAAAGCTAGAGAGAGATAATTTAGAATTTAAATGTATAAACATTTTAAAATAAGTAAATAATTACAATTGCAAAAAAATAGAGTAAGCACTATCCAAAAGAAGAAAAATGAGAAGATACAATCCAATATTTACTACAGATGGAAAATCTACAGTGATTGTAATTTTTAACAGATTTTCAGACTTTTTCAATGTATTGATTAGCTGTGCTGATTTTTCTCCTTTATTTTATGTGTTAAAAATAATATTTGTTATTATGGGATATTTCTTTTGGAATGACTGGGAGATGGTAAAACTATGATGTTGTACAGTCAGAAAACTTCAACAGAAACTATTTAAAAATTTATTAAGTACTTCTTTTTTGAAAGGCATTGTGGTAAGCACTATAGAAACACATGTAAAAATTACATTAAAAAAGAGGGGTTGGAGAAAAAAAGACAAAGTAATTTGAAACTAAATAATATCTTAAAGAATGAATAGGTAAAAGAATAAAACATAGAAACAATCAACAATTTCATTAAAGAGAATGACAATGATGAGATATCATACCAAAATTTTGAGGATATAGTCAAAGTATCACTTATGGGAAAACATATTTTTAAATATTTATATCAATATAACAGAGAACAGATCAATGAGTTGGGTGTACAACTAAAAATAATTAGAGAAAGGATAAATTAGAAATCCTAAAAATCAAAGGAGAATTTAATAAAAAATGAAAGTAAGAAAACCATTGAACTAATAAATACGATTTGGTTTTAGGGGGGAAAATAAAATAAAGTATTAGTAAAATTTGAATTTAAAGAAAGAAAGAAGAAAATTAAATTACCAGTATCAAAAATTAAAAAGTAGTATTTACAACAAAGAGGAAATTAAAGTAAATATTAATTTATTTTGTTTAATTATATGCCAATAAACATGATGATGTAAATAAAATAGATTAATATTTAAAGAAACATAAATTGTACAGATTAATAGAAGATAAAATAAAAATAAACATTTCCACTTCTGGGACAAAAATTGAACAAAAAAAACAAAAAACAAAAAATGAATTTCGTAGGGGAAAAAAAAGTACCAGGGACAGATGGATTCACAAATGAATTATACCAAACATTTAGAGAGTAATCAATTCTTTTTTTTTTCATTTAATTATTTTTATTTTTTAGAAAAGTTAACATGGTTACATGATTCATGCTCTTACTTTCCCCTTCACCCTCCAACTCCACCCCTCCCCCAGCTGATGCGAATTTCCAATGGTTTTAAGATGTGTCATTGATCAAGACCTATTTCCAAATTCTTGATAGTTGCATTGGTGTGGTAGTTTAGAGTCTACATCCCCAATCATGTCTGCCTCAACCCATGTGTTCAAGCAGTTGCTTTTCTTCTGTGTTTTCACTCCTGCAGTTCTTCCTCTGGATGTGGGTAGTGTTCTTTTCCATTAATTCCTCAGAACTGTCCTGGGTCATTGCATTGCTGCTGGTACAGAAGTCCATTACATTTGATTTTACCACAGTCAATTCTTAAAGCCTATAAACTATTTGGAAAAATAGCTTGGGAATTCTTTCAAGTTCCTTTTATGACACAAATATGGTATGGATATTTAAAAGGAAGAAAAAAAGAGAAAGAAAGTGATTAACCAGTCTCCCTAATGAATATTGATGTAAAAATTTAAATAAAATGCTATCAAGGAGATATAATCACAAGAATCATATACTATGACCAAAGTAGGGGAAAAAAAACCACATGGACAAACATGAACTGCAAATGTCAAAAAATGATTATTCAGAATTGTATTAAAATATAATCTGAAAAACATAAATTTTAAAATTTAAAAACTAAATAAAAGGATGCATATGTTGGAAAAACCTAATTAAATTTAAGTCAAAAGTTCTACTTCCCCTTAATCTCTATCACATCCTGTTTCTATCAATCTGAGCTTTTAGCTGTCTCCGTGATTGGCAGATTTATGATTCCTCCAGCAAAGAAGTTAATAGTTGAATTTCATGGCCTCTTCAATTTGTAGAAAGTTTGGTTCATATAGTGAGAAAAGCACTGAATTTATAATCTAAACACCTTGTTTTTTATCATGGTTCTCCAATTTTTTATTTTTTATAGCATAGTCTCTTTTTGGGTCTGTAGAACATGTTAAAGACTATTTATTACAGGGGAATTTCAGCTAGTAATGAAAGTATTCAAACTGATGAAAGTATTGATATTTGAAATACTGACTTACCGAAAGAGTAACCAAGGGTCAGTCACAGAAGCTGACCAAGCTCAATTTCCTCACTTATAAAATAGAGGCAACAATAATTTTTGTACTATCTACCTCACAGGGTTATTGTGAAGAAACCCTTTTATAAACTAGAAAATTCTATAGGAATTAGTATGGCTGAGTGTGTTGAGAGAAGATCTAGGTTTCAAATTCTGTTTTTGATACACAGTGGCCAAGCAGTATACTTTGATCTCTCAGAACCCAGGCAGCTCTCTAAATGTAAAAATAACACAACAGTTGCTGATTTTCTTTGGGAGAACAAATTCCATCACCAGGGGTTGCCTATAAGAATGAAATCACAAGTACAGGTCAAAAAAGGGGGGGTGGAGGTGGGGGCAGGGGCTGGGCAGTGCTATTTAGACATGAACTATACTCAGAAGTGGTTCATTGGATAAGGATCCAAACTAAAGCTCTGATGGAAACATCTAACCCTATTTCAGGATCATAACTGGGCTAGGATGTTTCAGGGCATTGCTCCATTGGAGGATACTTTTTGTCCCAGTTTCAAGTTCCTTCTAGACTTGGCCAAATTCCAATCAATTACATTTTTACTTCCTCCCTAATTATTTCTGAGGCTGTGCTGGTTGAGAAGAAGAAAAGAGAATAAGGAAATATATATATATATATATATATATATATATATGTATACACACATATGCACACACACACACACACACACATATATATACACACACACACGTAGTATTTGGCGTCTAGCTGTTATATTGTATAGAGAGATGGACTTGAATGTCAGAAAGACCTGAGTTCAGATCCAACTTCAGCCACTTTCTAACAATATGACCCTGAGCAAGTCATTTACCTCTGCCTACCTTATTTTCCTTCTCTATAAAATGGAGATAATTATAGGACCTACCAAAGATCAAATAAGATAATATTATAAAAAACTTTGCAAACTTTAAGGGCTACATAAATGTTAGATATTATTATTGTTATTATTATTATTATTATATTATTACTATATCATTGGATCTCAACAGTGATCTTCTCAGGGACATGGCACATCTATTACTAACCTTATTGTAGAGATAAGGAAACACATGCAGAGAAGTTGTATGATGTTTCTAGGATCACACAGACCAAAAAAAGGGGCAGAAGTGGGTCTCAAAACTAGGTTTTCTGATCCTAAATCTAACGTCTTTTTTATGATCTTCTAAACAAACAAACAAAAAGGAAATGGCTCATCTGCATCAGAGAATATTAGGCACTAGTCCATTGTTCTTGGTGGTAGTCTCAACAGTTGAAATGTTTTTGAATAATAATAATGAAAAAACCTGATCTGCCATTTTTTAAAATAAAAGGACATCCTAGCACTCTACATACATTGCATGCTAACACTGTGCATGTGTTGGTTGTTGAGGAATGACTGTTTGGCCTTGTTGAGCAAAGGTCCAGATGGGCTCAGAATAGTGAATAAAGACAGATGGAAGAATTAATGATCATTTTGCATTCCATGACATGATTGCTTTTGTCAGAAACAACTTCTGTAAATGAAAATGGCATTATTAAAGCTTTGAGATTTGACCTTTTCTGTAATAGGGAAATGGAGTTATGTAAATTTTAGCCAAGAGGCTGGCTTTTGCTTAAGTGAATCATCCTTCCACACTTTGAAAATATGTTCTTTATTTTGGGAACCTGATAACATGGAAAAAATGTGCCCAAAGAGCTAAATACTAATGAACCACTTATATTTACAATACATAAAATAGCAGTGATGGACGAAAGCATATAGAAAACCAGTATTTTTATTTTTAGAAGTAAAAAAGGAACATATGAAGATTAAAGAGGGGATAAATGTAGGAGTAAACTGATGGAGAACACAGGTGGGGTAAAACCAAGGTACATTTATACATGCAGAAGGGATTGCTTTGGTAAAAAAGGACATTTGTGCATCAGAGACCGGAATTAAGGAGAAAATAGATGGAAATCATGTCAAGACAGCTAGTTGGTACAGTGGAAAGAGCATTGGATGAAGTCAGGAAGATCTCAGTTCAAATTTGGCCCAAGTTACTTCTAGTATCTGACTTTGGGCAAGTCACTTAAGTCTGTTTGCCTCAGTTCCTCATCAGTAAGATGAACAGGAGAAGGAATTGGCAAAGTACTTCATTATGTCTGCCAAGAAAATTCCATCTGAAGTCAGGAAAAATTGGACATCCCTGAAAAATGATAGAACATCAATAACAAAAGTAGTGGTTTAGGGAAAAGTAGGATCCATTGAATTTTGCACTCAGGACCTTGTGAGCCAATGAAAAGAAAAAGGGAGAATGTTAGAAAGAAAAATAGGCTGGATTAAGGGGGACCTACAGAGGGGCAAAGAAAGCAGAAGATTTATCTATTTTTTTGTATTCTCAAAATACAAATCATGATACTTCATATAAAGTCACACTCTAAAAAATTTATAGTTAAAAGTTTGTGATTAACTATGTTATATGACTTTATGGGCATTAGAAAGGGTCCCTATTCTCTTTACTGCATTTTCTCTAGTCAGCTAAATTTTAAATTAGCCAGTAGTTTTTCTGACTTAGTGAAGTACTCTCAGTCCTAATAATTCTCAATATATTTTCTGTATTTGACACTATTGACAACTCTCTCTTCTGGTTCTCCTCCTACCTGAATGTTTTTTAGTCTGTTTTGTTGTTTCATCTTCTATATAATCCTCCTAATTATGAATGTTCCCTAAACTTCTCACTTGTGCCCTCCTCTCTCTCTTCTTTCTTAATAATGTCAACTCTCATGATTTCTACTACCAGCATTTCTATGTCAATAACTTCTATTTCTATGTATCCAATTTATCATTTTCTTGAGCTTGAGTCCAACATGACCAATTGCCTTTTGGACATTTCAAACTAGATGTCCTAGAGACATATTAAACTTAATGTATTTAAAACTGATCTAAAATCTTTCATCCTAAATTCTCCCCTATTCTAAAGTTCCCTATTTCTGACAGTCATCACCATCCTTAGAATATCTAACATTCATGATCTCAACATTATCCTGATCTCATTGTTTCTCACCCCACATGTCCAAATGATCACCAGATATTGTTATTTTTCTACTTTCACAAGGTCCTTGTCACCTTTTGCCTAGATTTTTACAGTATTCTCCTAAATTGATCTCCCTGCATCAAACCATTCCCTGAACCAGGCCAGCCTACATGTTGCTGACAAAATCATTTTATTTAAACACAAATCTGACTCAATTGATTCTTGGACTTCCTAATGTCTCTAGGATAAAACATAAACTCATATGTTTAACTCACAAATCCTTACACAATTTGGCCTCAACTTATCTTTCCAGTTTTATTATGCATTCCTTCCCTTCCTTTATCTTGTGGTTCAACCAAACAGAGCTTTTTTCTGTTCCTCACACATAGCATTCAATTTCTTATCTTCAAGCCTTTGCATCAGCCATCCCCAATATCTGGAATAACTTTCCTATTTTTCTTTATCAATGTTGCATGAGAACAAATAGAGAATAATATCTTTTACTTTAACGAGTCTCTAGTATGATCATATACAGATAGTTGATAAAAGAATTATGGTATTGATATTTATTTCTCCTGAGGTTAAAATACAGAGACTCAGTTTTTCTAATGCTGTGGGTGATTTCCATGTTTGGCCCCTTCAGCCTATCTCTATGATGTACTTTATGTATGGCTGGATTGTGACAATTAAAAAGTGCAAGAGACTGACTTCTGAGGAAGAATATCCATTTATTGAATAGGCTAGCATTAAGCAACAAATTAATTAGTTGGTTAGTGATCTTTCCCTGTGATAAAAGACCCCAATGTCCTCTCATGCATACCCATAAACAGACAATTTTGTGAGCTAATTATTTAGCCCCTCCCTTGGGTATTCCAAGATATCTCTAAATGGTTAATAGTCCAAACACTCAACTCCTCTCTATCCCCTGGTGATGGCAGGTTAGTTACATATAGGTCTTGTGTCCCCAACTATTGGGGGACAAAATCTAGTTCTGCCCAGTCAGATCCATTTCTAAAGCATCTGGCTTGAGCTGGTTAGCTAGGTGGAACCTCATAATCTCGATCTTATCTGTCTACAAGGGAAGATGTTCTAGGGCAAGGAATTTCTCTGAATTACTTAAGAACAAAGGCATGAGGTATAAGTCTGAACCTCAATTCTTATCTTCAGAAAGAGAAATAAATCTCTCTCTACATATATAATATGTAATAAATCTTTTCAGTATGTACATTAAATATGAGCCTTCTTAATAGTTGTCTTTTCTTAATGCCAAAGCATATTTTCCAATCTCCTTTTTGCCTATGAGTCCACCTTTGCATTCAAATCATGCCTTACATGTAGTGGACATTTTCATAATTCATTGATGAATTGAATTGTATTGCCTGGATACACCCAATATAAATGTTACTGCATGTAAATTGTCTGGGACATATCTTGAAACACTTTTGTTCCACCATCTTCAACTCCCACATATCTACCTAAATACCTGAGTTAGAAAGCTTGAGTTCCAATCCTGCTTTAGAAACAAGCTGTGTATCCTGGGAAAGTCACTTTTTTTTATCCCTTTCAACCTGAGTTTTTCTCATCTGAAATGTGAACAAAATAATAGCAGGTAATTCTGAAGGTTGTTTTGAAGATTAAATAAGATAATATTTGGTATGGATTTAGATAACATGCTGGTCTTTCCAGCTTCCTCTGAAACAGTCAATTTCTTCATTTCTTATGATGTAGAAATAGCATTATAATGGTACTGGCTAAGAGACAGAAGGGAGGATCAATGGAATAGACTTGGGGTAAATGTCCTTGGCAAGATAGTATACAATAAACACAAAGATCCCAGCTTTTGAGACAAGAACCCACTGTTTGACAAAAACTGTTGGGGAAATTGGAAAACAATATAGGAGGGATTAGGTTTAGATCAACATCTCACACCCTATATCAAGAAAAATTCAGAATGGGAAAATTACTTAAATATAAAGAAGGAAACTAAGTAAATTAGGCCAATATAGAATAGTATACATATCAGACCTATGGAAAAGGAAAGAATTTAGGACCAAGAAAGAAATACAGAATATTACAAAATGTAAAATAAGTAATTTTAATTATATTACATTAAAATGTTTTTATACAAACAAAACCAATGCAACCAAAATTAGAAGGGAAGCAACAATTTGAAAAAAAATATTTATAACAGAAACCTCTGACAAAGGTCTAATTTCTCAAATTTATAAGGAGCTAAATCAATTGTACAAAAAAATCAAGCCATTCCCCAATTGATAAATGGGCAAGGGACACAAATAGGCAGTTTTCACATGAAGAAATCAAAACTATCAATAAGAGCATGAAAAAGCATTCTAAATCTCTCAGAATTAAAGAAATGCAAAACAAAACAATTCTGAGGTACTATTTCACATTTAGCAGATTGGTCAATATGATAGCAAAGGAAAGTAATAAATGTTGGAGGGGATGTGGCAAAATTAGGACACTAATGCATTGTTGGTGGAGTTGTGAATTTCCCAATAAGTACTAATTTTTTACTACTATGAAAAGGCATGCTATTAATGTTTTTGCCCATGTAGTTCCTTTTTTGTTTTTCTTTAATCCTTTTGTGTTATAAGGATGTTCTAGATCAATTGGATTACAAGGGACAGTAACTTTTGAGAAAGAGTTCCAAAATGCTTTCCATCATGGCTGAACCAATTTGTAACTCCACCAGCAAGTCTTTAGTGTACCTGCTTTCCTGTAGTCTCCACCAACATAAGCCAATTTCATCTTGGTGATCTTTGTGATATGATGGGTGTGAGAGAGAACCTCAGAATCACACTAATTTGCATTTATCAGATAGGATTTCAATCGGGCCTTCTTGATTCCAAGTCCAATACCCTATCCATTATGTCACATCCCAGATATTTGCCCTCACTGCTACTGCTGTCATCTCTACCCACTTCCCTTTTAACAGGGAAACCATTCTGATATAGCCATAGCGTCAGAATCACTTTAATAGGAAAACAAATGACTTGTTTGTCTAGTTTCCCCCATTCTTCTCTTTAGACTATTTTTTTCATAGTTTAGAGTGAAATTTGTTCCATAAATTATTTTTAAACTGTTTTTGGAAATGAAATTGAATTTCCACAGATGGAACAAAGTAGTTCTTTTTAAAAAAATACATGTTTAATCTGATGTATAACAACACTTGAGTAGTGAAATAGCTGCTTTTTATTTTATTCTGGTATTCAATCCTCCTGCTACCCAACTTCCCACCTGGTCTGTAAATAAAGAAGAGAATGTGTAATGTAATGCCAGTGGCACTAAAGGGATTGATTACTCAACTGTTCTTCTTAAATAATATCAATAAATCAAATGCTTACCATTCAAAATGGAAAGATAACCTTACAGGAAAATCTGAGCAATATATTTGTGACTTTCAATATACTTTCCATAGGAGAAAATTCTTACAGCTGAGTTTCACTTTTAAAACGTGTTTACATCTTTTCACATTGTAAAATCTATCCATATTTCTTCAGTTAAGCTTGGCTCTCTCCTGAAATATCATCAATAAAAGTCTTGGCTCTATTTTTTGGAAATGCTAGAAAATTTATTTTTCCGATTTATATATAGACATTGAGCTAGATCTCAGTTTTCCAGAGATTTGATTTCATCATATGAATGCTATGTCATAGTGTCAAGAGTCAATGTATCAAGGAGCGGGTAGACGACTTAAGCCTGGAGAATGGAGGTCCTGAATTAAAATCTGGTGTTGGACACTTCATTGCTGTGTGCCACTAAGCAAGTCACTTAATCCCAAGCACCTAACCCTTACAACTCTTTTGTCTTTCAATCAATACATGATATTGATTCTAAGACAGAAGATAACTTTTTGGGTTTTTTAAAGAGTAAATGGATTAGAAAATTCAGAGCCAGGAATCAAGAAGAATTGTAACCTCTGAAACATACTTGAATGTTTTACCTTGTGCAAGTCACCTAATATTTTAGTGTCCCAGGCAATACCCTAGTACTAATACTTGCAGAGAAGGTGCTCATCTGAATTATTAGAGAGATTTTCCTTATTGGAAGTGAAGTCATTGACCTGGTGACACAGAGGAAGAAACTGCCAGAGCTAAGCAAGAATTTCATGACAACAGGGCACATTTATGAAAGATTACCCTCATAATAACCCAATTAGGGTGATAGTGCTGGTATGATTACCCCCATTTTACAGAAGAACAAATTGAGATTCTAAGATGGTGAATGGCATGGCTTTTGTTATGCAGCTGGTAAATATCAGAGAAGGGAATATAACTTTAAATCTGTCTCATTCCAAATGTAGTAAAATGTCTTTCCATTGTACCACATTTGTTTTCAGTTAACTACTTTCAGGGTTTCTCTTTCTGAAACAAAAATGGGTCAATCTTAATTGTTAACATTCAGTTTTGTTAAATTATTAGACTTAGAAGAGACTGGAAAAATGGTAATAAGAAGATTGAATTTAGAAAAGTGTCAAGTATTATCAGAAAGCTGGTTGTTCAACATTTATTAGCACAGGAATGCTTACAGCCAATAAAATTTAGAATAACAGTCTAGGAGGAACCACTGAATACAATAATAATAGAATAGAATTGGAATTAAGGAAATCTGGATTGTAATCCTGTCTCCTATGCTTACTAGCAGTATGACCCTGGGCAATCATCTAACTTCTTAGCCCCAGTTTTCTATTGTGAGGATCATATGAGGTAGTATATGTACTCTGAAAACTATGAAGTATTATGTGAATGCTGGTTATTGTTATTATTTCTAGGATGCTTAATAATAAAGTATACAACCCAACAGTACAAGTCCAAGTCCCAAACAAGGCTGTGAGGCACAGTCCTCAAAGCAGAGTTCCAACCAAGAATGAATGTCAGATCACCTTATCCAAATCCAAATGACTTGGCCACTATCCTACATCTATTTTTACCCTGTAAATTTAAAAAAAAAAACATGAGGTACATCACATATTCTTCATTTTTTCCTAGTAAATAATTAGTTTTCTTCTTGGAGGATAGAAACAAAACAATGGGTGGAAGTTACAGGAAGGAAAATTTCTGATTAATAAAAAGGGGGGAAAATCTGAATAATCAGAATTATCCCAGAGTGAAAGAGTATGCCCCAGTAGTGAGTTCTCCATTGATCAAGATCTTTAGGAAGAAATTGGCTTAGCATGGTGACTAGAGCACCAGGCCTGGAATTAGGGGAACCTGGGTTCAAATTTGGCCAAAGATACTTCTTATCCATGTGTCCTTGGGAAAGTCATTTAACCCAAATTGTCTAGACCTTGCCACTCATCTGATTTGGAATTCATACTAAAATATACGATAAGGATTTTAAAAAGAAGAAATTGGTTAATCACTCAGTGTGGAGGAGATTCCTTCTTTAAGACTGAATTGGATTGGGTAACTTTCAAGGTCTATTCCAGTTTGATAATGCTTTCAGATACATTGTCTTTTTTTTTTATCTTCACAACGACAATAGGAAATGAGTAGACAGAATGATTGTTATCTCCATGCAAAAACTATAGCAGAGAATGACTAGCTAAATGACCATTCCAAAGTCATATAGGTTGAGATTGGTAGGACTAGAAGTTGAATCGAGAAAAGGAACTTAAATGCAGGCAAAGAAGGCAAAAAACCATACATACAAACAAACAAAAAGTCTGAACTTCCATCTTAGAATCAATACTGTGTATTGCTTCCAAGACAGAAGACTGGTACCGGCTATTCTTGGATGAGGACAATAGCTGAGGAGTACTTTTCACCAAGAGAAAATCACAGGATTCAGAACTGGAAGGGACCTTAAACATCATGCATCCTTGATCCTTTAAGTTAATGATGAGAAAACTGAAATTATGTAAGCTGCCCAATATCAATTAAGTAGTGATTAGCAGGGCTCTGATTCAAACCCTCATGACTTCCCTCCAAAAATTACCTTGTATAGAATTAGACATTTGCATGCATTGTTGTCTCTCACAACAGAATGTAAATATCTTGGGAGAGGGGGAAGCATTGTTTCATTTTTTTTCCCTTTTTATCCCTAGTGCCTAGCATCTACCTGGCATAAAATAGGTGCTTACGGTTCAGATTTTTTCTATTTATATTGATCTGAAATGCCAATTGATTGATTTAAAATCAAGTCCTCTGGCTCCAAATTTGATTTTTATTTTTCTAGTGTATTGCCCAAACTCCCACAAAATATTTAAAAAAGCATATCAAATTAGCATGATGAATATTTGATATAGTAAAGGTAATTGTTAGGTACTGTAGATAAATATTACAACCGAAATGATCTTCATTAAGGAGGAAGATGGCTACCAGTTTAGGTTTTATGAATGTTCTTATCAAAGCAGAGATGCTTTCTTTTTCAACAGAGTTCATAGCATATACATGAGTTAAATAGTATAAGTTTTGGTGGATACATAGAAATAGATTCATTATATCAAATAGAATGATGACATAATATTTACTAAAATGAAAGTTCATATGTATTTTCTTCATCATATGAATAAAGATGTATTTTACATAGGATATTTTGGCAATTTTTTATCATTTGCAACCATATTCATATACTCTAATATCCTGAAAAATTAGTATTTTTAAAATTTAGTAAAGGAGAGAGAACATTGTTGTAATAAAATGACCATACTAGGAATGTTTTATTTGTCCACTTATTGCTTGTAAGTGATGGGGAAAGGATGGCTTTCTTCACAATGGACTTCTGAATTATATAATTTCTGAACTCCTTTTCCTCTCTCCCTCCCTCCCTCTCTCTCTCTCTGACTCTCCTTCTTTTCCTCCCTCTTTCTGTGCCTCTCTGTCTCTGTCTGTCTCTCTCATTAACTCATTGATTCTTTGCCAGAATCTCATGAAATAAGCCCAGTTCTTCTGATAAACTGGGAATTTACTAAGCATTCTACTATTTATTGTTATAGGTCACCCTGAAATAAATGTAGTTCCATCAGCTAGACCAGATGAATAGCAGGTATAGATGACTTCATAACGAAATTGGATTTAAGGATGGATGGAGTTTTTCGGAGGGGAGATGAGTGTCCTCTGCTCTTAATAGAGTTTTTCATCAGACTTTTGTATCTCTGGCAAACACCAAAACATTTAAGGAGACATTTTCTTTTTCACAGACCATGTTACTCCTTTTTGCTGCCTCATATTCCTGGTATGCTTCTCACTAGTTGCTATGTGGTGCTTGCTCTTGATTAAGAAGCTAGGAACAAGTACTCCCAGTAGTGTGCTCCTAAGTTGTCCTGTGAATGACTCAAGACTACATCAGATGTTCATCTGTCTGTGGCCAGTTCTTTCTAAGTGATTGTTTTGGAAAAATACAGCATTTGTCCCATGCTTGGTCATTTAACAATATGAATTATTTTTTTTAAATCAATCCACTATCCCTGTCTATGCCAGATTGTTAAATAATTCTCATAGGAAATGTGATTATTTTGCTCAATTTGATTCTCAAAATGGATGGAATGCTTCTCATGTGGAATAAAATAATCTTCTCATTCTGTGTTGCTACTGTAAAAACAAATGCCAACCTTCATAAAAAAAGATAATACCCTTTATCCACCATTAGAGAGGCATGTTTTGAGTGGTTTGAATAGAATGGCATTTGGGATGATACATCTATAATGATTACTTTTGTGACCAAAATCAAGGAATAGGCCAATTTTGTCTTGAGGCTTTGGAGTTGGAAGGGAATCTTTGAGATCATTTAAATCAGATCTCTCATTTTATAGATGAGGAAACTGATGCCCTGAGAAATCGTTACTTGCTCAGTCCTCCAGTTAAGTAATATCAGAAACGAATCAATATCTCTTGCTGGATAGTCCAAGTCTTCTGACCCATATGTGGAATCTTTCTGTCCAATGCACTCTGATGGCACAATCAATCTCATCTGGGGCTAAAGTATAGTCCAAAGGTCTGGAATTAAAGTCATGTGACTACTTAAGAAGGGGATTGAATTTACAAGCTGTATCTTATCACCACCCCCTTTATTAATGAGTCATGGGCAGGCTTATTGTATGTAGATCCCACAAAGCTCATACCTATGGCCAACCTTGAAGCTATTGTATCTACAGTGCCACTTCTCCTCTTCTAAGACCATTATCAACCCTGTACCTTCTGCCACACAAATTCAAGAATTCTCTTTAGAGACAATATTGGTCTCAAAATCCTGTTGTTTGTTCAAGGTTTTCATCTTTACTTGCTCCTTCCTCGTGAGCCATTGCACCATATATCAAGAAAATAGAATGGTGAAAAAAAAGAACATGGCATTTAATCAGCTCTGAAATCAATGCTGGCCTTGCTACTTGCTTTCTATATGACCTTGGGCAAGCAACTCACCTTTCTGGATGTCAGCTATATCTTTATATATATACATATATATAATATCTGTATAATAAAGATATTGCCTCAATGGCTTTTAAGATCTAGCCCTAAAGCTATGACACTTTTTTTTTCATTTAGATTGTCATGGATGGAAAGTATGAAAGGAGAAACAACAGATGAGGAGAAGTCAAGGTGAGAGGGAAGACTGGCTTCCCAAGTAGTCTGGTCAATCACCATTGGAGGCTTACGAGATAGAGGGCTCTCCGTAGAACCCAGTATTTAATATGCCAACTTGCGTCATTAAAGTAAACAAAAGGGTTGCAGAATCACCATGACCATTTGAAAAAAGGGAACCAGTGGCTGTTTTTCCATTAAACAACAACAGCAACAACAACAACTTAAACATGTTGCTGAAAACTGCCAAATTGAAGGATATAGCTACAGGATGCAAAAACTGTCTTGAGAGGGCTAAGTTAACTTAATGAGGAAAAGAACAATCAGTCTAGTTCATAAGAAAGGAGTTCGTCAATTCCATCCCCATCATTTTACAGATTAGGAAAATGAGGCAAGAGAGTTTCAATAATATGTCCAGAGTCACACAGCTAATAAGTATCTGAGTTTGGATTGGAACCCAGATCTTCCTAACTCCCAATCTAGTACTTTATTCACTCTTAAGACAAATGTTGACAGTGATATTTTTCACATAAAAATTTTTGACATTAATTTACCAAAAAAAAAAACAGCTATGGGAGTTCTCTTTTTTTCTTAAAGAAATGCAAAGAGAAAAAAATGACATCTGTATGAAAATCTTCAACAACTCTTGGAGAACACACCAAGGACTATGGCTGACACATATGGCCCTTGCCTCTTCTTGCCTGCTTTGTTATAGTTCCTCTTAGGAGCAAGATTTGGCTGTTGTCTTCCCAGCTGCAACCTATTAATTATGTCTGAGTAAAAACCAGCAGGAACATAGTATGAACAGCAACTGAGATTTGATCCAAAGTAAATTTTCACACTTACTTCTGCCCAGGCACAGTCACTCTCCTTCTGAGGTCTAACATGATGAAAGATCATTGACACAGAGCTTATTATTCAAATACATGGGACTGGGGCGCTATGATTTTTGTGCCTGGATGACTTGGAATACCTAAAGCCTGTGGTTAACAGAAGTACCTTTGATCTTAGATCACATTTTTGTCCTCCAATTGGTAAGATACAGGTATTCTTTAGAGAAATCCTTTTTACTTTTGGTAGAAAGTGATTACCACCATGTTAGGAAGATATTTGGGGGCAGTGGGGAAAAGACAATGATTCAATTGATCAGAAACATTTATTAAATACTTATATCATATCATTTTGCAAGGAGCTAAGGAATATGAATTAAAAGAGAGAAATAATTCCTACTCTCTAGGAGCTTATTATATACTATTGATAAGATAACAAAGTTTTATAAATATATATATATATAGTAAATAAAAAGAAAATAAAATTTAAAAAGTTAAACATTAAATATGAGGAAGATAGAGAGGAATGCCAGAAGTTGGGAGTATCAGAAAAGTCTTCCCATAGAAAGTGGTACATAATCTGTTTCTTAAAGGAAAAATTAGATTCCACGCAAGAGGGATGAGAAATGAGTGCATTCAAAGCACGGGAGGTGGCCGCTGCAAAGCTATGATGATGAAATATGGGTTATCATGAGTGAGGAACAGGGAAAGGGCATGGTTTAGTTGGATCCCAGAGTGTGGGAAAGGAAATAATGTCTGATGAGATTAGAAAGACAGGTTAGGACCAGGCTGTGAAAGTCTTCAAATGTTAAACATAAAACATTTTATCCAAAGGCAAGAGTGTGCCACTGCTGTTGATTGGCTAAGGAAGTAACATGGTCAGTTTGATGCTAAAGGAATAGTGCTTTTACAATGTGGAGGATGGACTAGAATGAGTAGATTCAAGTCAAGAACACTAATTAGGAGATCATTGCAACAATCTAGACAAGATATGGTGAGGACTTAGATGGTGACTGTAGGAGTATAGAGAGGCAATGAGAAGGGAGAAATGCTATGGGGGCTGAAATATAAAGACGAAGATTGGATATGTGAAATGAGAATGAGTGCAGAGTCCATAATAATACCAAAGTTAAACTCCTTGATAGGCTGCTTAAATGGTGGTACCTTTGACAAAAGTAGGGAAGTATGGAAGAGAGGTAGGTTTGGAGAAATGATTATAAGTTCTCTCTTGTTGAAATTGAGATATCTCTGAGACTTCCAGTGTGGCAAGCCCAATAAGCAATTGCTGATACAGGACTGAAGCTTAAGGAAAACACTTACTATAGATCTATGAATCATCTGAAAATAAATGATGATTAAACCCATGATAGCTGATGAACTTAGAGAAAATGGAAAGGGAGAAGAAAGAACTCAGGAGAAAGCTTTGAAGAATTTCCACCATTAGGAACTGTGATATGGATGATGCCCCAATAAATGAGACAGAGGAACAACCGTTAGACAAGTGTCACAGAGAACTAAGAGAGAACATTATATTTAAAAAAAATCAGAGAGTAGAATAACTAGAAGCTAAGTGTGGTCAGCCTGACAAATGCAGCAGATAAGTTAGGAATGTAGATAGAGAAAAGGGACAGTGTTTATTAACTTTGGAGGAAATCCTTTCAATTGAATGAAAGTGTCAGAAGCTCCTTTGCAAGAAAAAGGAATAAGAGGAAAAGAAGTAGACATAAGTATAGACAGTTTTTCCTCCTACACATTTAGCCAAGAAAGGGAAGAGAATAGGATGATATCTTGGGATGGTAGAGTCTAATGTTGATTTTTTTGTTTGTTTGTTTGTTTGTTTGTTTTTACATTAAGATACCTTCATTTTTAGAGGAAATATGCAATCATCACTGCCTGCCTGAGGTGGAATAAATGAACAGGCCATGAGATTTAAGGAGATGGAAGAATTGTGAAATTAGGGAGCCTGAGGGTACACCAGTTTGGATATAGTACAAGGCTAAGCATTGGGGAAGAAAGGAAGATGGTGAACCAAGTGCTTAATTCGTTAAGAGAAAAAGGAAAACAGTGTACTACATACTAAGGGATCTCTCCCATTGGTCACAGTGTGGCCCTGGAGGTTAGCTCACCTTCTGTAGGTGGGTCTAGGAAATTTATTCTTCTGCCCCACTGGTAGCAAGATCTTGCATCCCAAAAAGTTCTATAGAATGTTAGGATCCACAGAACAAGGTATACATGAGTTTATTAGAATTTTTCATTTAAAGATATCAGTGTCTAAAGAGAGAATGAACCCTGGGTGGAGATTTCTTACTAATGTCTCCATTATTTGTTCAGTTAGATTTGTGCCTGAGGATGGCCTTCCAGGACACTGACCTAAAAATAATTCTACTAATAGCTCCTGCCCCTCCTTTAGGTTTCATGTGGTTTCTACACGTCCATATCAAAAGCCAATGTTTACCATTCTCACTCTGGAAATTGTTTCATCCTAAACTGTTTAACAAACAAGAGAAAGTCAATGGGACCAGGAATACACTAGATTCTCTGTCCTCCCTTTCTCCCTTCCTTTCGTCATTATGTCAGAAAGGGCCTTTTGTCTTTCCTGATTAACTCTTCTATTTATGAGAGAAAATGAGGGCAAACCAGTGGCACAAGAGAAATAAGAGAGATTCTTGTTCAGGGGCTGAAAGGCTAATTTTGTATGGAAGACATTTTCGCAACAGGGCTGCTCCTACACTCCCCCTCCTCCACATCACACAAATGTTAACGTGAGCTGCTGCAGCAGAACAATTAATAGTTATAACTAAAGGGGAATAGTAGTTTCCTATTGGTGTAGAAATTCGGAGCCAGCTCTGAGGGCAGGCTTTATCTGGAAAGTACACTCGATAGCAGTGGAATGCTACTATGACAAATAATAATAATAATAATAATAATAATAATAATAATAATAATAATCCTTTTCTTGGAAGAAGCGATGCACTGTACCCTAAAAAAGGTGAGGAGGGGCCGGTCCTTTATTTATTCTAAGAGTGTGTTTTCTCCTCACTGTTACAGGATCAGGTCAGAGTGCTGAATGAAGCTCACTGGCAAAGGACAAAGGTGTGTGTGTTCTTTCTGCCTCTTGGTTTCCCGCCCTGGGTATCTTTTTCTGAGCTCTTGCTTTTCTTCACATTACCTTCTTCATGCTACAGTCAGTCTGTTTCAGGAAGAAACTCACAGGAAGGTCTGGAACTCTGGTTAAGAAAAGTTAAGTATTCAATGATTCCCACGGCTCTGAGATGTCTGCAGCAGAAAAGCAATGAGACCATCTGCAGCTCCCGGTAATGGGAGCTGAGTAAATATGTGGGTGATGGTAAGGTGAAAGATGCTGGCTGTTCAGCAACAATTGCCAGCCACTGCTGTGGCTGCAGTATTATTTCTCAGCTCAGAGGAACAATCTTTTGATATTCATAGGTTTTGTGTCAAGGAAGCTAGCAGTGCTCTACTCTTATGGGTCCTCACTGACCTTGATAGCTCCTGATGGTTCTCCAGTACATATTGCTTGCCTGGGGGTTGGGGGTGGAGGGAGATGGAGATGGGAACTGTGTAGATCTCCACCAAAAATTTTTTTTCTCCTTTTGAGCTAAAAGAAAGCAAGAAAGAGTAAGAAAAGAGAGGGGAAGTGTGAGAAAGAAAGAAAAAGGAAGGATGGAAGGAAGAGAGGAAGGGAGGAAGGAAAAAAGGAAGGAAGGGAGGAAGGAAAGAAGGAAAGAAAGAAGAGAGGAATAAAGGAAGGAAGGAAGAAAGGAAAGAAGGAAAGGAGAAAGGAAGGGAGGGAGGAAGAAAGGAAGGAAGGAAAGTAGGAAGGGAGGAAGGATGGAAGGAAGGGAGGAAGGATGGAAGGAAGGGAGGAAGGGAGAAGGGATGGGAAGAAGGGAGGAAGGAAGGAAAATAGGAAGGGAGAAAGGAAGGAAGGAAAATAGGAAGGGAGGAAGGATGGAAGGAAGGGAGGAAGAAAGGAAGGAAGGAAGGAAGGAAGGGATGGAGGAAGGAAAATAGGTAGGGAGGAAGGATGGAAGGAAGGGAGGAGGGAAAATAGGAAGGGAGGGAGGGAGGGAGGGAAATGAAGGGAAAATAAAGGAAAGAAGGAAGGAAGGATGAAGAGATGGAGGAAAAGAGGGAAAGAAATTATATATATATGTA
>NC_058134.1:128466982-128600847 GCF_016433145.1 Gracilinanus agilis
TATATATATATATATATATATATATACACAAATTCTTCGTCACTCAGTTCTTTTGCTCTGATAATCAGCTCCCATTTCACACTTTTGTTTACAAAGTGACAAACCTGGTAAGGGAACAGCTTAATGGCCTCTATGTCAGGTGTGAAATTCTTAATTTCCTACAAATCATGGGTCCACACTCAGTGAAGATTGGTGCCACTTTGCATTCCTTGGCAAGTGAATGGCTTCCAAACTATTTTGCTATGGGAGAGTGTCTGAAAAATCTTGAAACTGCAGTCGTTTGCTATTTCCAGGAGTCAAAGGAGATTCAGTGGTTAGTTTTACCAAGCTTGACCCAACAACTTTTTCTTTCCTTTTACAAGTTTGTTTTGGGAATTTCTTGGCTGCTTTCTAATACTCATAAAATGAGTGTATCTCAAGGGCTACCTGATTCTTCATTTTCTTTCAGATTTTCTGGTCTTCCTTTTCTAGAGTTACTTTTATGGCAAGGTATTTTTTTAATCAATAATTTTATATGAACCTGCTCTCTCCTAACAAACAAACACACTATCAAATAGAATAGTATTTTCAGATTAGAACCCTCAACTCTCCTGGATTTTCTATATTTCTTTTTCTGGCAAAGTATCTTGGCTCCACTAATGGTCTTGTGAAAGGCTTTTTTTCCTCCCAGCCCTGTTTCTGTATACTAGCAGTCGACATGGGGACCCTTCATATTTTGACAAATGTACTTGTCACCTAAGAAATATCTAAGAATAACAGGATGGCACAATGTTTCATTAATTAAGTCTATGATTTTGTTAGCCTGCTTGAAAGAGTGATCTTGATCTCTGTCTCACCAATTTTGGATGTTATTTTTTAATTTCAAAATATTATTGTCCTCTGATACTGATGAAGGGGGGAAAAAGCAGGATTCACAGAAAATAAACATTTATTTAATACCAACTATAGTCCCAGATACTGTGCTAATTACTGAGGACACAAAGAGAGGCAAAAAAGCAAACAGTCCCTGCTTTCATGTAGTTTACTAGTATAAACAAACTACATAACATGATGAATTGGAAATAAATAATCCAAGGGAAGACCTTAGGGCCAAGATTTGCAACAGAAGAGAAGTCATCTTAATAGGACTTTGGTGTGTATGTGTGTGTGGGGTTGGAGGGTGGGGAGGTCTGTTTTTGGAACTACGTATTAAAATTTGTGCTCTTTTAAAGCAAAGAGTTTTTTGTCTTTGATTCCTCAGTACCTAGTATTAAACTAAGTACATAGTACATTAAAAATACTTGTTGATTGACTTTATTGACTCAAAAGAGTCAACTAAATCATTCAAAATCAATTTAAAGAACAATTAGAAGCAAAAAGCAATAAACTGTTTTATTTGGCATGATTAAGGGGAAGCCATATTATTTAATTATAGATGTCTCCAGGCTGGGAGGTACTAGCACTGAGGAAGGGGATTAAAGCAATAATCACCCAAGGCATTTATTACACATCTCCAAAGGAAGAGTAGAGAAAGAAGACAACCAATCACAGGCACTCAACAAATGTGGTCTGGGTATACCTATGCACAAGACTCATTTTGTATGTATGCTTATACAAAATTCAGCTACAGGATTTAGTGAATAATCCACACCAAATGATGGACTTTTTTCTCCAGAAAAAAACTGCCTGATGTCTTTTGGAAAGTCTGGTTCTTTCTCAAATACATTTGGCTGGTTTCCCCTTTCTGAGATGTGGCAAGAAGGTACCAATCAGTGAAGTTACAGGAAAGATTGTTTTTTTTAAAGTGGAAATTGTCTGATAAAGTCCAGAAGTGGTAGAAGGTGCCAGACAAAAGTAGGAGATGAGGCTAGAGTAGGAATAGATCCACAAAAAAGACCAGCCTCCCAAGCCCAGAGGTTTCTTAAAGATACAGTAGAATACCATAAACTGAGCCAGAATATGATTATTGGCTCATCCCCCCACACCCAACCCCAACCCATCCATATGCCTGGGGATAGGTTCAGAAAAAGTAGAGTGGTTAAATACAACAATCAAAGTCCTTCTACTACCAATTTGTTTACATGTCAGTCTCCATATGATTTTTCTAAGACACTCACAACACCAGTGGCACAGAAACCCATCTTTTAGTGCCCCAAGTGAGACAGATAAAGAGAAACAAATATATGGAGTTCCCAGGTGGAACCAATGCTGCCAATTACCTGGAATAGTCTTATTCACTTCATGACTTTGGAATAGACTTTGGCTTTGTTTCTGGAGGCTCCCTTGAGATATTTGACTTTAACTTAACTCTTCTAGATTTTTTTAAGAATGAGCAAAAATGTTTAGCAGTTGAGTCTCTGGAGATTTTACCATTTAAAGTTGAAACTATTGAGGTCAGGAAAACAAAAAGATCCAAACCAAGATTAAGGAATCCAAACACAAGAAAGAAATGTTTGTAACTTTAAAAAGATTTTTCATTTTTGAAGCATATTTAGAAAATATAAGTAAAATTCATTCGTATATAAATCATTACCTTATATAATTTTATCTGTATGGGAATCACATTTTTAAATCAAATGAATTGGGGACACATATGCAATGACTTTTATACTCTATTATTTTTATATTATGTTATAATCCTTTTTTTCTCTGCTTTTTTTTAAAAAAAATTTTTTTAAGAAAATGTTTTGTCCTGATTTGTGATTTTATAGGTATAAGACACAAGCTAGTGTAAACTATATCTACACTCATAAAGATTGGTAACTTGTCTGTAATATATCTCAGAGACTGGCCTTGGACATTCACAAGTTAAGTGAATTGCTCATACTTGCACTGCTAGTATATTTTGAGGTAATATGATCACACGTCTTCTTGGCCCCAAGAATAATCATATGTCTACTATGCTACACTACTTTATAGATTATTATCATGAATTATTTATTATTGTGTGAAACTGCTATTATTATTCTATATCATAAAATGTATCACTTTGCCAAGACTTAAAAAATTTAATGAATATAGGCTTTTTCCAAATTTATTTTAAAATGTTTGCATTTACTTTAAGAAAAATAGTCAAGAGTCACTCAGATAGAGAAGGTGAAGAAAGATTGTAGTCTGCATTGTTGGAAAAAATATCCATCTTGACCAAATCCAATATTCAACAAAAAACCATAATTTCATTTCATTTGTAATTGATAAATATAGATAATTTCTGAATATACTCTTTATTTTATACTTTTACAAGGCCTTGTTATGTTCTATAATTAAAAATTTTAATATTAAAGCTAGTTACATTTCAATTTTCAAATATAGACATAAATCAAAATATTACAAAAATAAATACATAGATAAAATTAGTGAACACTAAACACTTTTCCTATTTTGTGGATAGTTTAAAAATATTTTAAATGGTGATACAATGGTAGTGCTTACTTTTTAACATTTCATACTCTTAAGACAGACTTCCAATGTTTTCTTCATAGGGACCTCCAATATCATAACACACTATAGCTTCCAAATTAAGCTCATTTTCAAATCACTTCTCACATTACACAGAAAAAAAAAGTGTTCTTTAAAGTCCCTTTTTGCACGTGATTCAGGAATTAACTGTGCAGTTCTCCTTATTAGCAACCCTTCTACACTTCATTACCTCAGGGACCTTCCTGAAAATGTGACCCTATGTAGGCACCGTTACCTTCTTTATGAATTGAAAGCTAACCAAGCTTAAAGCTAGATTAAGTGCCATGGAAATTCAAGAAGACAGCTGGTGCCCTGCTCCCAAATAGAAACAGTGCACTCAAATATAATATTTCATCCACGTAGAGTGGCAACACATTTGAGTCCAAGGGAGACAGCACGAAGGGATTCTCTCAGGCAATCACCGTACTCTCCCTGTTACTGTTTAAACATTTGAAATTTGAACTGAAATGGCCACTGGTCAGTATATCAGTCCTGAACAAAAGCAGTTGAGTAAAACATATTTTATGTAATACTATGAATTTCTTGGGCTTTTAAGAACTCTCAACTCAGTTTTGAGTTAAGATTATTCTATATAGATTAGCAAATTCTTCATTTCTTCCTTCTTATTAGCAACCCTACTTTTAAAAAACTGTATTATGTAGAAAATTAATTCTTAAAATGTTCATACATGACTAGCCAAAGCCCATAGATAACTTTAAAAAATACCAAAATAAGAACAAATGGGAAGAATGACTATGTATTGGCCATTTCAAATATTCATGAGGAAACACATTATTTTTTTTGATAGCCTTTTCCTTTTCTTACATGGACATTTTCTCTTTGAATGCCCATTTGGTTCATATTCATCAAGAGAAGAATAATTTTAGTATCTTAAATTTACATATCATTTTTACTACTTAAAAGAATTTTGTGTTAAAATGTTATTTTTTTCTTCATTGTATCTTTGAAGTAATGGCAATTCCTTACTTCTCAGTGGGGAATTGAGGCACAGATAAAGTAAGCATTTGGTATATTAGGATACCAAATAAAACAGTAATTACTGACATAGATAGGACTGCTACAACTAAATCCACTTTCTTAAATCAAAAGCTGATTCAGTTATGATTCCCAAGAACAATGATATAGTAAATGATAATAATAACAATAATAAGACACCTAGCATTTATATAGTACCTATTATGTACTAAAAACTATTATCCTCACAACTACCCTATGAGGCAGATGCTGTTATTATCCCCATTTTACAGTTGTCTCAGACAAGCAGAGAGCCTAACTTGCCAAAATTCAGACAGCTAATTAGTGACTGAGGCTAGATTTTTCATTTTGTCTTCCTGACTCAACTTCCCACTTCCTTATCAGTCAGGGTTGAGAGGTGGAGATGGATGGAGTGTTCAGGGAGGACTAGCACCTCTGGTGTAAGGGCTTGTTGAGCCCTTTTCAGAGCAGCTTTTTCAATATTTCTCACCCAACTCTTGCCTGTGGTTCCAAGAAGTTATAGCAGGCTCAATAGCCACACCTCGGTTAAACCATCTGTGCAGACAGTCTGAACCAGTTTGAGGGCAATCAAGAAGCCTCATTCCTGATTTAGGGAGATGTCTACCCCAAGCATGTAAAGATTTCCTCCCACACAACAGGCAGATGAGAACTATTTGTTCCAAAGGCAGCTGAAGCAGGCATGGAAGATGCCAAGGTCATCCACCCCATCTCCAGCTGCCATCAATCATCCTAGCTTTTGTCTTGCCACCGATCACTCTGGAAGAGAGAACAGGTCCAATTACTTTGTACATCTCTGCCTCACTTAAATCCAGTTCACAAACGAATCAAGACATCACCTATGATATTGCTGGTCCTCTTCAAAAAGTGAAGGATGAACAATAGTTGCCCACAGTAATGTACTGAATAGATGAGAAACGAATTCTCTAAAAGATGAGTTTTGAGGTGTGTAAGGAACTTTTCAAATAGTAAAAAGCATTATGTAAAATATCTCCTGATGTTAAAAGTTGACATTTGGATGAGAACTTTGGGTTCCTCTGATTTGTAGTATAAAAGGATGGATGATATCTACAAACTCGTGACCAGAATGTAACAAAATGAAGAGATTGGTGGAGGTCTTTCATTGAGCTATAATTTGAGGAAAGATTTTGTTGTTTAATCTTTTCAGGGAAAACTGACTTTTAATGGCCCTATTTGGGATTTAGGACTTCCTCAGATCACACAGATAGAAAGCATATCTGAGCCTGGATAGGGCAGACAGTTCTAGTATTCCTTGTGTCCACTGGTCCAGAGTCAGAAAGGACTTTTAAAATCATGTCATCAAATCTGTTCATTTTGTAGATGAAACTGAGGGCCAGAGATAACTTGCCTAATGACAGAAGATGAACTCAGCAAAGTTGGAATTTGAATCCATGTCCTTTTATTTCAAATTGAGAACATTTTTGAAATAACACATCCAGATTCTTGTTTCTATTTGTACTTCTGTAGTGTTGAAATTAATAGGAATTCCAGATTATAAGGAGTTATCTGGAATGTAGGGGATATAGAAAGAGAGAGGAGTGTTTAGGTAGGATATTTAGGTTTCAGCCTTGGCTCCAGTGCTCACTAGTTACAGAAACAGGAGCTAGTCACTTGATTACTCTACATCTGAGCTTCCTGATGTATAAGATGGGTTATAACTGCATTTGTACAATATGATGTCAGACTCAAACACTGTTGGTTAGTTTGCATTAACTGCTTTTCTTATAATTAAAGATTCTATGGTGTGTGTGTGTGTGTGTGTGTGTGAGAGAGAGAGAGAGAGAGAGAGTGAGAGAGAATAAGAAAGAGTGACAGACATAGAGACAGAGACAGAGGGACAGAGGGACAGAGGAGACATAAAGAGAAAGAGAAGAGAGAGAGGGAAAGAGGAAAGAAAGAAAGAAGAGAGAAAGAAAGAGGGAGAGAGAGGAAAGGAGTTAGAGGAAGAGGTATTAGAAAGGAGAAGAGAGAGAAATTGCTATAATTTTATGAAAGCAAAAAGGCAACAATAAAACTTTAAAAATAATGCTTGTCCTACATACCTCACGGAGTTTTAAGAAAGCCCTTTGTAAAAAGCACAATATAAAGGTGGATATTTGTTAAAGGAGAATTGGCTCATCATGCTTCAAGCTATAACAAATACACTTTTCTTGGAAGTTTAACAGTAAATCCACCATTTAAAAAAAGCACACAACAAATTAAACACATTTTCTGACTGGAATTAATTTTCAGTTGAATGCTCTATTTTCTCCCATAAAAAGGAAAAAAATAACCATAAGTTTATGTAAAGATTCATTTTCAAAGATCACATCTTTTAGTAAGCAGACATTATTGATTTTTTGAACTGACATTTTCTTAATACTCATGCAATCTTTTTTTTAACATGTCTAATAAATATTTTAAACAAATACTCTAAGGTTCACTGCATGGACTTTCAGAGGTTTTTTTTTGAGAAATGCTGTGCTAAAATCCCACAAGGCTGTGAGAATCTAAAGGTAGTTGGAGTGTTATGATTCAATGCATTAAAATACAGTCTCTCAATTTCATGCTACTCATAGTAGCTTGAGATGTTTGACCTTAATCAAGATGATGCTTTTGATTCCTAGAGAAAAAAAACACATTATGATGTAATTGTGGCCACTTCTATCTCCTCACAGCCCATCTGGTCAGAATGACTACAGCTTGAATGAGCCACTGTGACTGTTCTCATGCCCAGCTTAGAACTGGATGATTCGACAGCAATTCTTGTGCGAAGTCCAAATAAACAAAAATGTTGATTAGAATTTTTCTTGTTTCAAGTTTGGGTACAAAATTTTATGAAAGATTTTTGTCCTTACTTATATGACAGATCTAAAATTTATTATAATTATGTGATATAGATACTTATCCATATAGAATATATATATATAACATTTATTTATATCACATCACAGTGCCTACTGCTAGAGATATAATATTAAATAGGGAAATTTGATAATACAAAATAAGGGTTCAAAATATAAGTGCAATATATAAAAATCATATGTGCATAATAATTATAGACATGAAAAAGGTTTAACAAATTCTAATCTTCACTTTAATTGTTTTTTTTTCATTATAAGATTTTTGAGCTCTTGATGGAATAGGGAAAGGCAGCCTTATCATAATAGATAGAGAGCTGGTTTCAGATCAAGGAAGATTTGGATTTATAATAGATAGAGAATTGCTTCAGAGTCGCGAAGACCTGGGTTCAAATCTTATGTGTGATTACTAGGTAAGTCTCTTAACCTCTTAGTGCTCCACGTCCCACTATAAAACTATAATTTGCAGAGTAGGTTCTGATGTGCTTTGGTCGAGGGATTTTCTCACCAATAAATTTCCTAAATGAATTAAATCATAGGTCTAGTCATATTCTAATTGGAAAATATGGTGTAGTGCAGTGAGAAAAGTAATTTGGAATTAAATTCCCAAACCTACCATAAGGCAGATACAGATATCACTGTTGTCTACTATAAGAACTCTTAATTGGCTGCTGTGGTTTCTACCTCTGTGGTTATATTTAAACAATCACTGGCCCTATAGGTCTCATCTTTCTAGTGACCTCTAAAATCTGGATGGTCAGCAGGTGATTCCCTTCTCCCTCTGGGTCCCATCTCTGATCTCATTGCTTCCTAGGCAAGCCTGTCTCTAATGGGGATGCCTCCTATTGGGTTGTTTATTTCTTTGGTAAAAGGTCTTGTGGTATCTTTTTATTTTAATTTAGAATATTTTTCCATTGTTACATGAATCATGATTTCCTCCATTCTTCCCTCCCCATTCCCAGAACTGATAAGCAATTCCATTGGGTTATACCTGTATCATTGTTCAGAACCTATTTCTATGTTATTCTTATTTACAGGAGAGTGATCTTTTAACATCAAAACCCTAATCATATCCATATCAAACTATGTGATCAATTATATATTTTTCTTCTGCATTTATGTTCCCACAGTTCTTTCTGGATATGGATAGCATTCTTTCTCATAAGTTCCTATGGATTGTCCTGAGTCATTGCATTGCTGCTAGTAGAATAGACTATTATATTCAATTGTGCCTTAATGTATCAGTCTCTGTGTACAACATCCTTCTAGTTCTGCTCCTTTCTCTCTGCATCAATTCCTGGAGGTCATTCCAGTTCACATGGAATTCCTACAGTTTATTATTCCTTTCAGCACAATAATATTCCATCACCATCAGATACCACAATTTGTTTAGACATTCCCCAATCAATGGACACTTCCTCATTTCCCAATTATTTTGCCACCATAAAGAGCACAGCTATAAATACTTTTGTACAAGTATTTTCCCTCCTATCTCTTAGGGATACAAGCCCAGCAGTGGAATGACTGGATCAAAGGGAACACATTCTTTTAAAGCCTTTTGTGCATAATTCCAAATTGCCTTCCAGAATGGTTGGACCAATTCACAACTCCACCAATAGTCTATTATTGTCCCAATTTTGCCACTTCTCCTCTAAACTTTATAATTTCCTTTAGTGCCATATCGGCTAGTCTGGTAGGTATGAGATGGTATCTCAATGTTGCTTTAATTTGCATTTCTCTAATCAGGAGGGATTTAGAACACTTTTTCATGTTTTTATTCATAGTTTTGATTTCTTCATGTGAAAGCTGCCTATTCATGTCCCTTGATCTTTTATTAATTGGGGAATGGTTAAATTTTTGGTAAATTTCACTTTGTTCTTTATATAGTTGAGAAATTAAACCTTTGTCAGAGAGTTTTATTATAAATATTTTCCCCCAGTTTGTTGCTTTCCTTCTAATTTTGGTTGCATTGGTTTTGTTTGTACAAAACCTTTTTAATTTGATATAATCAAAGTCATTCATTTTACATTTTGTAATGTTCTCTGTCTCTTGCTTGGTCTTAATTTCCTTCTTTTCCCACAGATCTGACAGACATGCTGTTCTATGTTCACCTAATTTATTTATGATTTCGATATTTATATTTAAGTCATTTATCCCTTTGGAACTTATCTTGGTATAGGGTATAAGATGTTGATCTAAACCTAATTTTTCCCCTACTGTTTTCCAATTTTTCCAGCAGTTTTTGTCAAAGAGTGAGTTCTTGTCCTAAAAGCTGGGATCTTTGGGTTTATCAAACACTAGCTTGCTAATGTCATTTACCCCAAGTTTATTCGACTGATCCACCCTTCTGTCTTGTAGCCAGTACCATATTGTTTTAATAACCACTGCTTTATAGTACTGGTTTAAGATCTGGTACTGCTAAGCCCCCCTCCTTCACATTATTTTCCATTATTTCTCTTGATATTTTTGATCTTTTGTTCTTCCAAATGAACTTTGTTATAATTTTTTCTAATTCAGTAAAAAGTTTTTTTGGTGTTTTTGGTAGGTATGGCACTGATTAAGTAGGTTAATTTGGTTAGGATTCACATTTTTATTATACTAGCTCATCCTACCCAGGAGCAATTAATGTTTTTCCAATTATTTAGATCTAGTTTTAATTGTATGAAAAGTGTTTTGTAGTTGTGTTCATATAGTTCCTGTGTTTGACTTGGCAGATAGATTCTTAAATATTTTGTATTGTCTAGAGTGATTTTAAATGGAGTTTCTCCTTCTAACTGTTACTGCTAAATTGGTTAGAAATATACAGAAATGCTGATGATTTTTGTGGGTTTATCTTGTACCCTGCAACTTTGCTAAAGTTGTTCATTATTTCCTTTAGCCTTTTAGTTGATTTTCTAGGATTCTTTAAGTATACCATCATAACATCTGCAAAGAGTGAGAGTTTAGTTTCCTCTTTGCCTACTTTAATCCCTTCAATTTCTTTTTCTTCAATAATTGCTACTGCTAGTGTTTCTATTACAATATTAAATAATAGAGGCAATAATGGGTATCCTTGCTTCACTCCTGATCTTATTGGGAAGGCTTCTAACTTGTCCCCTTTGCAGATGATTATTGCTGTTTAATAAATTTTATAGCTATTAATAGGTTAAAAATAAAACCTTCTGTCTTAGAAGTGATTCTACATATCAGTTCCAAGGCAGAAGACCAGTTAGAGCTAGACAATTGAATAAGTGACTTACCCATGGTCACATAGTCGGAAATTTCTGAGGCCAGATTTGAACCCAGAAACTCCCATTTCCAGACCTGGTTCTCTATCCATTGAGCTCAATTAATTGATCTTCTCCCTCTCTATTTTGTTGCTATAGGCACTCAGAGATATAAATTTTCCCCTGAGTATTGCTTTTGCTGTATCCCATAGGTTTTTATATGTTGTCTTCTCATTGTCATTCTCTTTAATGAAGTCTGTTATTGTTTTATGATTTGTTTTTGACCCAACAGTTTTGAAGAATTAGATTTTTTAGTTTCCAATTAATTTTAAATGTGTCTTTCCATGGACCCTCATTAATTATAATTTTTATCACATTATGATATGAAAAAGTTGTATTTATTATTTCTGCTTTTCTACATTTGTTTGCAATATTTCTATGCCTTGGTACATGGTCGATCTTTGTTTATATGCCATGTACTACTGAGAACAAGGTACATTCCTTTTTATCCCTTTTTAGCTTTCTCCAGATAACTATTAACTCTCATTTTTCTAGCATTTCATTCACTTCCCTTACTTCTTTCTTATTTTTTTGTTTGATTTATCAATTCTGAAAGGGGAAGGTTGAGGTCCTCCACTAGTATGGTTTTACTATCTATTTCCTTCTTGAGCTCCTTTAATATGGTGCATAAATGTTTAGTAACAACATTAATTCATTGTTTATAATATCTTTTAGCAAAATGTATTTTCCTTTCTTATCTCTTTTAATCAGATCAACTTCTACTTTGAATTTGTCTGGTAACATGATTGGTACTCTTTTTTTTTTACTTTAGATGATACATAATAAATTATGCATCAGCCTTTTACTTTGTATCTGTGTGTGTCACCATGCCTCAAATTAGTTTCTTGTAAACAATATATAGTAGAATTCTGGTGTTAATCAACTCTGCTATCTGATTCCATTTTATGGGTGAGTTCATCCCATTCACATTAACATAACTATTTATTGACCTCCATCATATTATCCCCTTTAAATTTGGGTCTATTCCCTTTCTCTCTGTTTCTCCTCACACCAATATTTCGGTTTTTGTCACCATCCAGTTCTCTATCTCTCCAATAACCTCCCTCTTTCCTTGTCTTATTCCCCTTCTACTTTTCTATAGGGTAAGATAGAATTATATACCCCACTCAGTATTCTTGTTTTATCCCTTCTGAGCCAGTTAAAATGAGAATAATTTTAAGCTTTTCCTGTCACCACCTTTGTCCTCCCCTCTTTATAATGATTTTTCAAGCCTCTTTATGTTATATAATTTACCCCATTCTATCTCTCTCAGTGAAATCCTCTCTTTCAGCCCTTGATTAATTTTTTATATATCATTCATATGCATACATATCATATCATACATACATATCATTCCATATCATCAAATTTACATGTAAATCATATTACCATAATCAATTTACTTCTCTACCCTCTATCTGAGTAAATTCCTTCTATCTTCTCTACCACTAAGAGTAATTTTTGATAATTACAGAAATCCTCTTTCCATATAAACATATAAACATATAAACATGTTGACCTTAATAAGTCCCTTAAATTTTCTCTTTCTTATTTATCTTTCGGGGCTTCTCTTCTGTCTTATATTTGGTCTTCAAATTTTTTGTTTAGGTTTGATTTATTCCTCATGAATGCTTGGAATTCTTTTATCTTATTGAATGTCTACTTTTTTCTCTGAAAGACTATACCTAGTTTTGATTAATAGGTGACTCTGGGTTGTAAATCCAAACCTTTTGCCTTCCAGAATATCATATTCCATACCTTTCGATTTTTTAATATAGAAGTCACTAGGTCTTGTGTGAGCCAGTTTTTAGCTTCCTGGTATTTGAATGGTTTCTTTCTGGCTGTTTGAAGTATATTTTTCCTTGGCTTGGTGGCTCTTGATTTTAACTATTATATTCCTGGAAGTTGCCATTTGAGGATTTCTTTTTGGAGGAGATGTGTGAATTCTTTCAATTTCAATTTTATTTTCTTATTTGAGGATCTTTGGGCAGTTATCTTTGATAATTTCTTGTAATATGATGTCCAAGGTCTTTTCTTGATCATGGCTTTCAGGTAGTCCAATAATTCTCAAATTGTCTCTCCTAGATCTATTTTCTAGTTTAGTTTTTTTTTAAAATAAGATATTCCCGGTTTTCCTCTATTTTTTCATTCCTTTGATTCTAGTTTCTCATGAAATCATTAATTTATAGATGGTCAATTCTGATTTTTTAAGACCTGATTTTCCTCTTTCAGTTTTTGGTTCTCCTTTTTTCAATGGCCCACTTCTTTTTGCATCAGTTTCATTTCTCTTTCCTACTTTTCCTCTGCTTCTCTTAATCAGATTTTGAAGTCTTTTTTGAGTTCTTCCAGAATCTGTGTCCAATTCATATTTTTCTTTTGAACTTTGCATGTGTTTCCTATGCTTTCACTGTTCCCTTCTGTGTCTGTTCATTGCTCTTTATCTCCATGAAAATTATTTAGAGTTAGGTGCATTTTTTGTTGTTTGCTCATTTTTTCTATCTAATTATAGATAGTCTTTAGTGTTGATGTGATTATCTGTGGGCTCAGAGCTCTGAGAGCCCCTTCCTTCTGCTGATTCAGTTAACTCTTGAGATGCTGATAGTTTAAAGACTTGCCTCAGACATAGGTGTCAGCTTTTGATCTCACTCTGATCCTGATCAAGTCAGGGACTGATCAAATTCTAGCCCCAGGTTTAGGCTCAAGGTTTTGGTCTCACTGTACATGATAAAATCAGGTATCTTGATTGTCTGGTCTTGGAGCTCTGCCCTGAGTTTAGGCAAAAAGATCAATACTTAGTACTTGGTATTATCAGCCACCCCAAAGTGAGAACTAAGTCCTTATCCTAAACCCCAACTAGAATTCCATGGGCTAGGGGTCCAAACTTCTCCACAGGTTTAAAATTTCAAGGGGTATGGGTTGCCTTGTACCACTATTTGCCCAGGCAGAATCTCAGGGTCTTGAAGTTGATGGACATAAATTCTGAAACTCAGACAGCAGTTGTGGGGTGGGAAGTGTGGCTTGCTCTTCCCTCCTTGCTACAGCTTCTTGCTGGCTCTGCTCTCCTCTCACCCCATTGCCCCAGATGTTCTTTGCCTACCTTTTGGGTTTTTTCTTTTCTTGAAAGTTGTTTCACTCTGTCTCCTTGTTGGTTCTTTCACTCCTGTATTTGTTTTGTGATGATATTTTAATCTTGGTCAGAGAGGATTCTCATGGTGGCACAGAGCTGCTCTGGTTTACTCTGCCATCTTAGCTCCATCCCTGGAAGTTCAGTCTTGTGATATCTTACAAGGCAATTGGCATCTCCCTCACCCCTTGTCACTCAAAAAGCAAGTTATTGGCTTCTAAAGGAGTTATATCAGAATCAGTGGTAAAGACAGTTCAGTCACGAGGAAAAGAGTCTCCCACAAGAGAGACACCAAAGGAAAGAATCCATTTAGTATTGACCATAAAGTCAGTCTTAAAATGAGAACCAAGAAGAATGGGAAGTGGTTTAGAAGAATTTAGAAGAATAATCTCCCACTCCCCACTACACAGGTATGCACATATATAGAGCCACCAAAGAGTTAAGGCTCAGTGTAATTTTAAACTTTATACTCTACCAAATTTGAAAAGGTAAATATTGTATATTTGGGCATAACACTGGCTGATCTGAGTGGTTGCTGTTTTTCGATAAAATGTAAAGAGTTCAGTTTCCCTGTTCTTTTGTCCCTACAGAGTCTACAGTTCCCTGACAGAAAGATCATTACATTGCAATGGAGATTCCCAGCAGGTGACTAGAAGAACAGCTCATCACTATTACCCTCCTATAGTGAGGAGGTCAATAGTTGGTTTGGTGAATGTTTGAGTAATGTTTGCATGAGACAGGGGTATATGACACTGAAAACTAAAAATATGAGAAACACAGAATCATGAGACAACAATACAGAAGTGTGTTCTAAGCAAGAGGATACTGGAAAATTGGAAAATTGTTAGGTCTTGTGGGTAATCTGATATCTTTAATTTCTTTAAGAGAGCCTTCCCTATGTGGCAAGCAATGGGCTAAGCACTAGGGTTACAAACAGGAAAAGCAAGACCCTCTGTTCTCAAGAAGCTCACCTCTACTTGGTTTGTGAGGAGTGGGGAGAGCAAAAATTAGATAAAGTTCACCTGTAGGGAAAATAGAGAGCCGCAAGAGCATCCTCAGAAGTGGGGGTGAACATGGCAAGGGTCAGATAAAATGAAATACATACTTAAAATGTTAATTTTAGAAATTTAGAAATTTAGAAATTACCAGGCATAAGGACAGTGAAGATTGTTGGTTGGTTTTGTTCCAGTTTTTTCTTTACTTTAATAGTTCACAACAAGGTTTGCTAGATGGATTGGGTGGGGAAGGCATTCTGTTTCAAAATGATGGGTGTAAAAACAAAACATTTTAAAAAGAATTAAAATACAATGTTTCCCTCTCTTCCTTTACCTTGTCATTCCCAAAGAAAGAAAATCAAGCATTCAGAATAATTATTTTTTATTTTACAATTGTCTTAGGCACTTACTGCATGAAAGAGAAAACTAAAGAATAGCCTCATTTACTTCAGCTTTACCATCTGCCTATCACAATCTACTAAGATGCTCTTGGCTTTACTATCTCTCCAAACCAGGAATGGTGATTGGGTATGTTCCTTGATGAACATGCCCTTGCTACTCATGCACAACATGCAGAGTACGGGGTTTAAACCCTAGGTTTTGTTGCACAGGGTTTACCACTAAAGAACAGACCTACATTGGCAAAGACTGTTACCAAATAAACACAACTTTGTTTTTTCTTAAAGAATTACCTATGACTTTTGGATATCACTGAGAAAATACAACTCCCTTTATCAAAATGCATTTCTATAGCAGCTATAGTTGTGGTGGTAAAGAACTAGAAATTAACAAAATGCTCTTAATGGTTGAGCAAATTATAGGATATGAAAATTATGGAATATGAGAGTGTCCTAAAAATGATAAAGAGAAAGTTGGGAAGACATATGAAGTGATTCAGAGTGAAGTGGAGGCACAACATGGTATCTTGAAAGTCAAGATATATGGCACTATTTCTACTCATGTATGAATTTATTGATGAGTAACTTGCAATGATAGAGGATGAAAAATGCCTTAATTATCTGCTGATTCAAACGAGCTGATGCCTCAATAGAATTTGTAAAAGAAAAGACAGCTTCTACGTAAGCCTTTGTCTCTTCAGGTGGCATAATGAGATTCTAGTAAAAGGTAAAGAACAGTCCTCTACTCAAATATCTTGAAGAAACAACTACTTGGGTGCAGACTAGGTGTAAGCTACCTGTCTTTTTGTGTTTGTTTTGACTTGACCTTAGGTATACGAGTTTTCCAAAGAGGGTAATTCATAGTCAGCTATTGCTTTGATCCATCGTGTCATCTAAATGTGGTAGAAGACTGAAATATTGTGCTTTAAGAGACTTAGTCCCTTTTGCAAGGAAGCAAGTCATTCCAAGACTGACTGAATCATTTTTATACAAACATTTCTAGCATGTGGCTAAACCAGCATTTGTAAGGCATGAGTATGTAGCATAAGAGATGAAGTCCCACAAGATGTCTATCTCCAGCACCCCAAGCATCACCCTGACAAGATTAATTCACCTTCTCCTGTCCCTCTATCAGATGCTTATTGCACTAACCCAATTTTCCAGGTGATCAGTTTAATTTCACAATATCACCACAGCCTGGTCCTCTTCTTCCACATAACTAGCTGGTGTCTATCAATTGTTATCTCCAGGTATTAATTTTTTTCTCCAATCATTCAAACTGGAGCATTCCAAATTCCTCTCAGAGGTACTCGATCCAACCATTTCTTAATCCTGCCAAGTCCTTAATAATAAAGCCTGACATGGCCTGATAAGTCAAATTCATCAAGGATGGAATCCAAAGCAGACAGATAGCTTATAACTAATAGAAACTGAAAAGTGCAGTCATTTGTGGAGTTCTGATGATTTTTAAAGGGCTTTTTGGTTATCAACATCTACCTGAAAATAAAATTTTGAAAAGAATCAAAATGGAAGTTTTAGTTATAGCATTGGACCAAGCCAGATATCTATTCTTTGATATTGCTTAGAGTGAGTATCATTAAAGGTAGAGGAGACAGGAAACTAGGCTTACATACAGCAGATAACCATATCATTCCTAAAGTATCATATCCTAGAAAGATATCTCTTCTACTATGCCAGATCTAGGAATGATTTCCCTTTATATTTAAAGGATATTTTCCTGCCAGTTTCCCTGTCCAAATGGAGCTGTAGGGTGATTGAGAGAAATCAATAAGTATTCTTTTAAAAATTTAACTTAATTTGTTCTTTGTACATCCTCTTTGTAGTGGACAAAGGCAAAGGTTCAAGGAAAAAACAAGCTATAGAGGGGTACAATTCACATTAAGAGAGACAAATTTTGACTGTTAGAGGAGAAAATATCTAGAGGACTATGTAGGGGCTGACACCTCAAATTCTATCAAGAACTTATGACCAACCTTTCCCAGGTTCATAGCCTTAGGCTAAAGCTGAAAAGATGACAGCTCAAGCTGCTGTACTTTTGAACATAAAATGTAGCATAGCTTCAACTTTTCACAAACACCCTCCCCTTCTCCTTTTCTTTTCTCCCTCCTCCTGTCTGCTATTTCTTGAACACAAGTATTCTTGGGATCATCTTTCGCTTTTTGTTCTCTCTTTCCTATCCTTTCTCTCTTATAATCTTCTGCCAAATGCATCCAACCTTCTGAAATGGTAATCTTCTAAATTACTATGACAGTTCATTCACCATACTTCTTCCTTGTCTTTGGAATGTAGTAGCAAATAATGATGATATGAATAGTAATGATAATGATTATAATACCATTTTTTAAAGGCATTTCTATCTTCAGTTCTTTCCATTGGTCTTCAATTGTATATAAGATCCATCTAATCAAATATTGGACGTAAGATTGACCAGAGAGAAAATTATAAATTTCTTGATTTCTAAAATGAAGACATTATACTATGTAATTTCTAAAGTCCTTTCTAATTCTATACTCTATGAAATTAGGTTTGTCTTCATTGGTCCTCTATCACTTTTCATGAATTCTGCCCTCAATGTTCTTCTGTTCTGCTTTTTTCCTTGACATTAGTGCCCTGTGTCTTCATATTCTGTCTGGATACTCAGAGCCCTTAAGTAGGGAATTTCACCCAGATCTGCTGAATATATTATGTATTTACAATTGTCTTCTTAAATGTATAAAATATCTTTTCTGTTTCATTTCTTTGTTTGTTTGTTTTTGTCCCCTGATAAGTGGAAAGATTGCTTGGCCCAGTAGATATGTGGATGGGAGGGGTGAATTTGGCACAAGAAAGCTTTCCCAGGTATCTTTGAAATCATCCATTTCATCATTTCTCAGAGCTTGATAGTATGCCATAATTTGTTCATCTATTACCCAACTGATGAACCTCTGCTTAGTTTCCAGGCTCAGGATATTCTTTATAATGCGTTTCTCCTAAGTTATAGCTGGGCTATATATGAAAGTTTTCTTTTCAAAGGAGTGATGCATAAATTTTGGACTGGAGCAGGGCTAGTGGGAAAGACATTCACCTATATGATGGAGATAAGACTTGTTTTCTATACCAAATTTTCCTTATGAAGTTCAGAGAAAGTTACTAGATCTCCCTTGTGTGTGTGTGTATATATATATATATATATATATATATATATATATAATACTAGAGAGTTCCTGGGTTTAACAAGTTCACATAGGATGTTATTTGTCTTCATTTATTATTCAGAGTGGCATATAGAAAAATTACATAGTTTGGCAGATAGAAACTCTCTGTTTTGCCTAGATAAACCTTCAGAACAAGGAGAGTGTCTCCATTCTTGATCTCTTTAAACTGGCTGGGCTCTGACCATTTCCAAAGACTATATCATCCTTCATTCTGATTAGATTTTTTAAAGGTTAATGAGTTTTGTTGGTCACAATGTGATGCTGCAGGGGTTGGAAGAGAGTTACTGGATTAATGAATAATCCATTCCCAGTGCTAGAAATGTAAATCTAAGTCAAGGCATTAAAATAAACAAATGCTTCCTTCTAGGAGCTAACAGTATAATAGAGGTGAGATGTTGTGCTGGGAAGAAGTACATAATACATGTATGACAATAAGTATGATATTATATAGCATATTATAGGGTAAAGGAGGAACAGAGAAAAGCATTATAATTCATCAAAAATGTTATGTGTTACACATCTAAGATGCTAAAAAGAAAAACAGCCCCTACCTTCAAGTAACTTATGTTCTCCAGGGGTGTTATAAAATGTGCATAATTAAATAAAAATAGACTGCACAAAGTAATTTCAAGAGAAAGATAGAACATTAACTTGGGGAGGTAGAGAAGAGATCAGAAAAGAATTAATACAGAAGATAAACCCTTGAAATGTGCTTTGTGTACAAGGGATTCTGTGAGGCAGAAGAGGGGAAGAAGTACATTCAGGATGAAGAGGACACTTAATAGAATGACTTGGAGATGTAAAATCAAACACTTTGTCCAGAGAACAGCTCCAGGTTGTTTGACAAAAATAAAGACTATGTGAAGAGAGGTAATATGGAATAAGACTGGAAAGGCAGATTGGAATAAGACTTATAAATAGCATCAAGTATAATGGTGAAGGTTTTGTTGTACCCTAGAAATAATAGGGAGCTACCGAAGATTTTTGAATGATGGAGTAACATGGTTAGGTCTGTGTTTTAATATTATCACTTTGCTAGCAATGTAGAGAATGTAGTGAAGATAGAACAGCTTTGATTCAGGGAGACCAATTAAGAGGCTATATTAAGAGTTCAGGTGAGAAAATATGAGAAAAAATATTACCTTAAGAGAAGTAACATGGTCAGACACAAAGAAAAGGAAAATTAAGTAACTTCTGCTGAGTAAACTACCTCTACCAACTTTTATCAGCATTTTCTTTGCAATTTATATAGTCTTAGAGAGTTACTTAGAATACAGACTTGCCCAAGGACACACAGACAGTACATAATAATAAGTCTTCCTGACTAAGTGATGCTGCCTCTTTGCTCCATCCCTATCCATTCATCTATCATGTCCAGATCTCTCCTCACCCATCCCTGAAGTGCTTCTGCCTTGAGAATGTTATTTTGGTAACAAATTGTCCAAGTCTCAATTTACCTCAAAAGTTTATCTCAAAAATTGTATTCCTTCTTAGAGCCTGAAAAATAGCTCGCTCATCTTAATGATTTGAAATTCCTTTTTTTTCCAATTTCCACCTCTATTTGGATTGGCCAAACCAGGTATGTTTGAAGGTGATCCAGAATGTACCAGTAGATAATCTGCAACCTCTCAGATTAAGGACTGTGAATTTCCATCACTTCCCTGCTCAAAATGTGGATGCCATCCCTCAGAGCCTGCAGAAGGGCTCCTTTTATTTTAATATCTGAAACCTTGGACTTCATATTCCATGTCTCTTGAACTCAGCTTCTCAAATACTCCCTATTGTGCCCAAGTTTCTTCTAAGGACCTTCCTCCACTCTAGTCCTAGAAGACAACTTTATCAAAAAACTGCCCAGGGGGCAGCTGGGTAGCTCAGTGGAGTGAGAGTCAGGCCTAGAGACAGGAGGTCCTAGGTTCAAACCCGACCTCAGCCACTTCCCAGCTGTGTGACCCTGGGCAAGTCACTTGACCCCCATTGCCCACCCTTACCAATCTTCCACCTATGAGACAATACACCGAAGTACAAGGGTTTATAAAAAAAACTGCCCAAATATGGGTCTGAAGCAAATAATCTATTTTCACAACTTAATATTCCCAATGATCTAACTTCAGAAGGTGAATAGGAACATTAACTATGATCTTAAAACAGAGGCTACTTAACCCAAAGAAAGGGACCCCCTTGTAGGAATTCCGCTGTCTATTCCATCAGTCATCTAAAAGAGTAATAGGTTGGGGCTTCCATTTGTTTTTCTTTCTTTTTTTTTTTAAACCCTTAACTTCCATCTTAGAATCATTACTGTGTATTGGTTCCAAGGCAGAAGAGTGGTAAGGGCTAGGCAATGGGGGTCAAGTGAGTTGCTCAGAGTCAAACAGCTAGGAAGTGTCCAAGGCCAGATTTGAACCCAGGATCTCCCATCTCTAGGCCTGGCTCTCAATCCACTGAGCCACCCAGCTGCCCCGAGGGGGATTCTGTTTGTGAAACTAAGAAGCATCACATCTAAGGCAAGTGTTATTCTTGCTGTGGGCAAAGGGATTATTTAATTACATGTTCATGAAATAAAGCCAGTCAACAAACATAGATACCTGAAGCTCTTTGTAACCACTAAAACATCATTTGGATTACAACATACAACTGTAGAAATGTCTCCAGACAAGATGATGGCACTGAAATTTCGATAGTCTTTATCCATTGTGTTTCTCTCCATTTTTGTTTTGCCCACCCCAATTTCTGAAAGTATTTCTATGTCCATACTGGCTGTCTTTTATGCCACCTGGGCTGAGATCTCTGCATCTTCTCAGTTCCTATTGAAAGGTTTTACTGGAGCCGGAGATAGAGGAGTTGGCATGAAAGAGAAAGCTTTGTCTTAGCCCATAAAGTAGTCAGTACTCTTTAACTAGTCCTTTTGAGGTTGGATTTTCAAAAATTGGACTATTTTCTGGGGCCATTAAATATTCCTCCTTACACTAGTATTTTGCCAGTAGCAATGGAGTTGAAACTCAATGGATGTTCCAATGAGCATTTAAACTTTCTATTTCTGCCCTTTATTTATAGCTCTTATCACCTCTCTCTGTCTTCTTTCTAAACCTTTAAATGAGTTGCAAGTCTATACTTTCCTGTTTCAAAATCCTCTTTAACACCTGCTAATTCTGTTTTTTGTCTCTACCTTTGATCCTGCCATTTAGTTTTCCTGAGTCTCTAATTGTTTCCTTATCTCTGTCTGCTCTCCAAGTGGTGCTGTCTTCCTTGTATTGATCTAACAGACTGATCAGAGGTCAGGTAAGCCAATTATTCCTACATAGTTTTTACCAATTCCCTGAACAAAATCTGGATGTCACATTTGAGAGTGTGAGGAATGGTTCCTTTCCTTTTAGACTTCATGTTCCATATCCCTTCAACTCAGTCTCTCAAATCCTCCTAATTGGGCCCAAGTTTCTCATAAGGACATCTAGTACCGGACGATAACTTCACCAAAAGCTGCCCAAATATGAGTCTGAAGCAAATACTTCATTTTCATAAACTAATATTACCAGAGTCTGACAGAACATAAATATGTGTGTCCCTCCAGTACCTCTTCGGATACACACACTTAACCCTGTAGGAAATTCTACAAAAGTATTGCCTCAGGGGCAGCTGGGTTGCTCAGTGGATAGAGTCTAAGCCTAGAGATGGGAGGTCCTGGGTTCAATCTGACCTCAGATGCTTCCTAGCTGTGTGACCCTGGGCAAAGGCACTTAAACCCAATTGCCTAGCCCTTAGTGCTCTTCTGCTTTGAAACCAGTAACTAGTATGTAAGATAGTAACTAGTAACTAAGACAGAAGGTAAGGGTTTATGTATATATATATATATATATATATATATATGCACACACACACACACATACATATGTACACATATATTGGCTCAATTTTCCATCTCCCTACATCCAAATCCACTCAAGTAATGTCCTCAACTGTACGCTGGACCAAAGTCATACATTTGCCATTGGGTCAGATTTCCAGAGTTTTAGTACTTGAGCCCAAGGAAAGTCACCTAGACTAAAGTTATTCTTTTTTGGGTGCATGAAAGGCATAGTTATCTAAAAGAGCAGAAGAAAGAGACAAAATAGTAGAGGATTTTTTTAACTGAGTGCTTTAATAAACTATGAATTCAAAATCACAGGTCTAGAGCTAGAAGGAGCATCAGAGGTGATTTAGCCTAGCCCTTTTGTGTTACAGATGAGAATACTGGGTTCTAGGCCCATTAAGTAAATCATCTAAAGTCTTATTAAAATGAAACTATACATCTAAAAACTTGAAACAGTGAAAGGAACATTAATTTTAGTGTTAGAGGATCTGTGTTGAAGTCCTGCCTTTTCCACTCATTTCTGTGTAATCTTGGGCAAGTTACTTAATATTTTTTAAACCCTCACCTTCTGTCTTAGAATCAATACTGCGTATTGGTTCCAAGGCAGAAGAGCGGTAAGGGAAAGACAATGGAAATTAATTGACTTTCCTGTGGTGACATATCAGGGAAATGTCTGAGACCAGACTTGAACCCAGGACCTCTTGTCTGGTTCCCTAGTTCTCAATTCACTGACCCACCTAGCTGCTCACAAATCACTTAGTTTTTATAGCCTCCAGTGACCTTACCTACAATACAAGGTGGGGAGTGGTAGAGGATCCTAAATGTCTAAAGGATGCATTAACCTAAAACATGTAAGTTATATCTTTTTGGCAACTAATCCATTCATTGGTGTTTGAAAAGCAATTGTAGTCATTTGCGCTGCCTTTCTATCCATCTTACCATTCTGTTTCATCTCACACTACTCTCCCACACATATTCTATGCCCCTCCCAAACTGGGCCATTTGCCATCCTCTGGACACATTCTGTTCTTTCCCCCTCTTTTAAGCCTAGAATGCATTCTTTCCTACTCCACTATTTTTACCTAATGAAGCAGTTTCCATTCTGCAAGATTCAGTTCAGGAACCTCTTACTCCACAATGCTTTCTCTTATCCCATGCCCTAAAGCCGTGATGGGCAAACTATAGCCTTGGGCCAGATGCAGCCCCCTTAAATGTTCTATTGCAACCCCCCCACACATTATTCCTAATCTGACAAATACAATGAGTAAGATACAAAACAATGAAACTTCAAAAGAGTTGCCTTAGAAACAGACTGACAGATGAGCATTTCCTTTCCTTTGGCTCCCTCTTTAGAAAGTTTGCCCATCACTGCCCTAGAGTATTTATAACTTTTTTTCTGTTTTCTCAAATCACTTTTATTATTGTGACTAAGATCCCCATGATAGAGTGTATAGCATTGGACTGAGCATCAGAAACAGTTGTATTCAAAGCTCACATCTGACACTAAAAATTTCTGTGACCCTGGGCAAGTCATTGCACTCTTCAGGTCCCCAAGCACTTTCTAAGACTAAGTTGCTGCTCTACATTAATAGAAGGATTTTTAGCATTGGGAGCTGTCTACATCAAAGAGATCAGAGAGCCAGACTGAAAACAAACAAACAAAAAATCTAATAGTCAAGTTGTTGTGAAACTCAAACTTTAATGTACTATAGGAATCTCAGTCAATATTCTGCCTTTTGTTATGTCCCCAGTGCTTTGCACAGTGCCTGGAACATAACAGGCACTTTAAAAATATTGATTGATGAATTGATTACTATCTTGTATATCTCTCCTATGCATTTATCATACTTTAACTACAACAATATAATATGATGTAATTATTATGTCTGTCTCATTGTACCTATTACATTATAAACTCCTTGAGAATTTAGAGCATAGGTTGCTTATCTTTGTGTCTCCTAAGACCCTGAAATAGTACAGTGACCTTGGGAGGTTCAGAATAAATTTTTGTTGTGTTGGATTGAATATAGAGGAAATTATTCTCTCTTAAATCCTCCCTTTCATGCCTTATTATCTAAAACAATGACCAAAAAGGAAGGAAAGAAAAAGAGGCACCAAAGCATAATACAACTTGCCCCGGAACCACAACAACCAAATGGTCATGACAGACCTAGCACTCAAATTGACTCTTCTAATTTTCCATTTGGTTGCTTATCACCCCTCCAGGAATGTGACAGGATTGTTAAATTTAGAAGCACCAACATAGTGAATAATTTAACCAGAAGGCTAAGGCAAAACCGTGGTGGTTATAATTTGTACTATTTGTGGTTAACAAAGACTGTTTGGGGGGGAATGAAGACACCTGGTTTGAAGCATTTGCTTAACCCAATTACAACCGTTTTACTCTAAATCTTTTTTTGTCTTTCCTCTCTTGAGTCCTATGCATTCCCCTCCTCAGACAGGATCATATCCAAGAATGTGGGCGCAAGTCTCTTTATAATGTGCCAAGAATAGCATTCTAAGCAGTTTGACACTAGAAAAATGTGTGTCAATGGAGATGATGTTGAATTTTAGCAAGAAAGTGGTTTAGCATCTCTCTCATTCAAGAAATGTGAATATTGCCTTTTCCTACAACTGAGGTCCCCAACCAGTAACAAGAAAGTGGTCTAACATCTGTCTCATTCAAGGAATATGAATACTGAATTTTCCCGTAATAGAAGTCTCCAATCAATTGGCTTACATCTCAGGTTAATCTTAGAGACTTACATGACGGAATTCTAAGCTTGCATTCTGTTCCATAACTATTCCCCACATAGACACAAACACACACATCCTCATTCTGAAGCTTATCATTATTCCCTTTGGAGAAAGTGGTTTCATTTCCAATGTCAACTTTACCCTTTCAAAAAACTTCCAATTCAATTTCATCAGGATCACTGATTCCTTTCCAACTCTCCTGATCATCTCAAGGCCATAGTTAAAATGAAAAAAGATTCTCTTTCTCATAAAAAAAAGTTTTGAGACCTTGACTAATGGTCTAAGCAGAATAATCTTAATTTTAAATGCTTTAGTTTAAATTATACATAATAAAGTCCCATTATGGAGATCCATCATGGCATGGGAATGACCTGTGATTCTTGGAAGCAATAACAATTAGAGCAAAGCCCTTAGGAGACTCACAAAGTTAGAAAGACTTAAAACATGGAACTACTAGTTGACTGTTCCTCCCAGTTATTGAAATTCATATCAACTTAGTGTGAAGAGACTAGATGCAGAAAGATGAATGTTCCAAAGGAACTTGTAAAGTCCACCTAGTTGTAGGAAGATTAAAATTTGCATTGACCAAAGAAGGGTATAAATGAAATTATTATCCCTGAAGCATTGAAATAAATTTGGAACAATAAAAATTGGAAAACTTCCAAGGTGATGTTTTTGGTCAATTAATATATTAAGTATCTCTATGATTAAAAAGAGATCGGAAGGAAGGAAGAAGGAAGGAAAGAAGTCCTTGAAACAAATTTACATAGTTAAGCAAAATAAATTTCTGCATGTACCATGCCCATGTTTGAAGTATCACACTGGCAAGGGGACCCAGAATTCTTCATGACTATTATATGAATGTTAGTTCTAGTAGTGTCTAGCAAATCTGAAAGGCTTTGGGTACAGGGCCAGGGATTCATAATTGTCTTTTATGTGAGGACCATTCTAGTTCATTTGGAAAAGTTCTTCACCAGATGGGTTTCAAGGTGAAGGATTTTTGAGATAAAATAGCTCTCAAGACCACCTCCTAAGCCAGTGATTTCTAAACTTTACATTCAGTAGACACTCTCTCATTTAAAAAAAAAAAAGAAAGAAAGAAAAAGGGGGCAGCTGGGTGGCTCAGTGGATTGAGAGCCAACCCTAGAGATGGGAGGTCCTGGGTTCAAATCTAGCCTCAGACACTTCCTAGCTGTGTGACCCTGGGCAAGTCACTTAACCCCCATTGTCTAGCCCTTACCACTCTTCTGCCTTGGAGCCAATATACAGTATTGACTCCAAGACGGAAGGTAAGGGTTTAAAAAAAAAGAAAAAAGAAAAACAAAGACATCTTTCCTCAAAATAATCAGTGGAAAAACTTTTATTTACTCATCTCATTGAGAATTTGTAATAATTTTATACCATGTATGTACAAACAAATCTTAAGCCTATAAAATAATTATATACTAATATTATTCCTTAAATTTTTATAATTAAAACATCAACATTATGTATATAATATTAATATTAGTAATTGGATGAGTTTGTTTTTCTTTTTTACAATACACTGCCATTAATAATATAGCTAATCAAGACTAGTATTTTGTTTTTATAATAACTTCAGCAGAAAATCCTGTTCTAGCCTAAATAGATTCTATGAACCAAAATGTTTTTCACTTTGCATAATAAAACAAAGAACAGTTTATTTACTTATACCTAAAATAGAATAAGACTTTCCAGTTCTCAAACTTATTCAATAGACTATCATAAGACAAGTTATTAACATGTTCTTATTCAAACAAATGAAGACTAAATGTATCATATTTGCTCAGGGCAAATGTGATCCATATTCATTTATATTTAGAAATGTATTTATATTATAATATTCCTTAGAAAATATATTAAAAATAAAGTGACAATTATTCCTGTAAATAAATGAAGTGATTAATAAAGATTTTCTTTCATCCATTTAATTTGTAGGACAAGTATTTTTCCCTTGAAAAATATCAAAATACTATTTTGTAAATTTATTTCATATACATTTAACATTTTCATAAATGTTTCTTTGTCTTTCTGGGTTAGAGTAAGAACCTGAAAATATTGTACTCATTTAAAGTACTCAGGCTTGGTTTGGTTTTGTTTTCAAAATTATTCATCAAATATGCAAGTTTCAGGAGGAAATTTCCTTCGCCTTTGTAATCATCCCTAATAAAAATGTTTATTACTTCTTAGCCTCTAGGTACCCTTAGGAAAAATTTGAAATGAAAAAGTCAATGAATTTTGCAATCATATAGAAATGCTCCATGTTCTTCATTGCACAATTTTGTATTACCTGAGTCAAGAGTGAAGGGAAAACACATTATCACAAAATCTTGCTGTAAACAAAACTTTCTTGTTTTCTTAACTTCAAAAAGTCGATCCCTTCTGTAATAACTTGGGAAAAAATGTGTGTAGTTACTCATTTATATTTATTAATACAAGTAGTTCTCTCTGTAATATAGAACATGCCAAAACTGAATGAGGGATCATATTTTTGAATTTTTTAAAACTTTTTTTGTCCTGACACTGAGCTTTATCGATAAAAAATCTAGCACAATTCTCATTTTATTTATGCATTTATTTATTTAATTTATTCTAAAAATCTGTCAGTTGTGAAAATTCATCTCCATATAGTATTACCAGCAAAAGGTTTTCCAAGGAATCTTCCCTAAAATAATTTCAACAACTTATTATCTATATGAGTGCCTTTAACTATATCTGTCGCTTCATTCAGTTACAGTGCAAAAGAAGAGGATTTTAATTTCTTAAGTGACAATATATACGTAGGATTCTCCTTCCTACTGAACTCTCTGCTAGTCGAATCATTCAAAAATGCATTGCATATGATTCACCAAGTATCCATTCCATTGCATCAGTACCTAGAGGTAGTACCAATGTTTCTTCTGACAAGTGAGGCTTTTTATACTTTGTAAATCCATTAGGAACTTGACACAACTTAAGCAATCCTGATGTTAACAAACTTTTAGAAAGGACTGTTTAGGTTTATATGCATATTATTTTCTCTGGAAAATTATTTTGTTTTGCACACACATACACAAATATCTTCAGCAAGTGCACTTTTAAGATATGTCTTCAATTTGTTAGGTTTCTTGCTATCTGTACATATGGTTCCCAGTGATAAATATAATGTATCATATTCTCTGGCCTTGGTTCTTTTTCTTTCATATTTCTGTATGTCTGTTACTTAAATTGTTTCTATTTTCTTATACTAGTTTTAGCTGTTCCAATTGATTTTCTCTTCAAACATGTTATACATTTATTCACCATAAAAATATCATTTCCCTTGTTGGACAATTTTAAGGAAATTAATTAAAATTTAATCATTTAAAATTTCAAATGACTTTAATCATTTCCAATGTATTCAAAGTAGAAAGTTTTTTTTTAATTTCAGTAAACTTACCTGTTCTATTGTATTTCCTAGAACAAATGGAAGATAACATGTAACTTTTAAACTTCTATGAAATTATTCCTTAATTTCAAATTGACACACTTTACATTCAAATTAGGCAAGAATCACAATGGCACAACTGATTTGTATCATGAATCTTTTCTGTCTAATAGAGATGTTGGTTGCGCACCTCTATTGAGGTTCAAATACTGATGACTGAAATTTGACCTTATTCATTCATATTATTCATATCATATTCAAATTCATATATAATACATATTAAATCATTTCTAAATTGCAATCACTCTCATTTGGGGGCAAATTCATCATATTAATTTTCCTTTCTTTGGCTTTAATTTGAATTTTATTTTCTTCGGAAAAAAAATGGATATACTTATGAAGGAATAAGACTACAAAAGAAGCCTATAATTTAGATGACTACTTTGTGTCCTCTTGAACACAAGAACTTTTCCACGTGTCCCTCTACAAGGTGTGTCATACAAGTGGAAACTGTACTGAGAATGAGAGCAAAGTCATGATCTGTGTTTTTTGGAGTGGAGGCACACACCGATGAAAAGGCAAATTCAGATTTTCAATGCATTCTTAGAGTGATACTCTATGATTATAAAACATGGGATGTTATAGCAGCGAATAATAAGAATTTTACGTGACCCAATGTACAAAGGTGCGTTTAAACATGTTGCAATCTGTTTGGAAATGATGGATTCTTTTTGGGAAGTAATATAAAGGATATTGAACAGGACAAATATTAGAAAGGGAGGCAGCTGGTTATGTAATACTCAACCAATCAATGAGTACTGATTAAGAATCTACTATATGTCAGGTTGTTCTAGGCACTGAGGATACAAAATGAATAGGCGAAAATGAACATTTCTACCCTCAAGGAACCTATATTTTATCACGGGAAACAGCATGCTTGTGTATGTGTATATAAATAGGTAGCAGATGGTCCTCAAACCTGTCAGTGAGTTGGGAGGATGTCTACTCAAGAATGGGATGATTCCTCCCTAGTAGAATGGGTAGATGAGAACAATTTGTTTCTATGGCCCTGAAGACAACTGAAGCAGGCATTGTGGAGCATTTAGAGCAGGGTCAGTTATGGTAGTTATTCACTGCATTCTGAGCCATTGTCAGTCATCCTGACATCTTGCCAGTGCAGTTCAATGACTCTGGAAGAGAGATTGAGACTGATGACTTTGTGTAATTCTGCCTCATTCATGAACAAGTCAAGATATCACCCCATGATGTCATTGGTCCTCTTGAAAAAAACCCCAATATATATGGTATGTGGGTAGATGTGAAAAGGACACAAAATATATACGAGGTGGTTTGTAGGAGGGCACCAGCATCTTGGGGGAAATGAATATGCCATGAGTGTGAAGAATTGATTGGAGAACAAAATGGACTGGGAAAAATAAGGAAATATTATTACTAGAAGTTATATGGGCTTGAGTTATGGTCATAGTGAGAATAGAGAAGAGAAGACAAGTGGGGCGAAATACATTTAAGGTAGAAAGGATTTTAGTGACTTATTGGAGGTATGAAGGAAGCCAAAGATGAATTTGAGATTTCTAGACTCAGAAAATGGGGAAAAGGTGGTGTCATTGGGAGAAAAACCCAAGAAAAGAGCAAGTTTTAGGGGAAGATGAACTCAAATTGATATGTTCTTGGTAAGGTAAAATAAAAAAATGGTTCATATGAACAGAGAACCAATAATTACATTTTTCAAGACTCCAGGCAAAATATGTTTTTGTTACACTCTTTTGGTTCACCCTACGATCTTGCCCAAAACTGATAGTTTTCTCCTCCCCTCACCTCTAGTATTTCCTTTAATTTTTTCTTTAATTTTCAAGTTTTAATTATAATGAAAATTAATGTCACTCTCATTATCCACACCTCCTTCCTAAAGCAATTAAAATAACTCCCTTTATGTAAAGTTAAATGTAAGGCAAAACAAATTCCCATATCAGCAATGTCCAAAAATATATCTCTTTCCTTATTTTAAGTTCAGCCCTCTCTATCAGGAAGTCAGATGTCCTCTTCTTTTTTTTTAGAATCATAGTTTATCATTAGTTATATGAGTTATGAAGTCTTTCAAGAATTATTTTTAAGTATTCTTATCTTTGCATAAATTGTTCCAGTTTTGCTCATAAAGACCTTCCCAGTTTTCTTTTTGAAACTGGCTATTCTATCATTTCTTACTGCACAATAATGTTCCATTGCATTCACGTGCCATAATTTCTTTGGCCACTGATTAATAGGATGACATCTTCTCAGTTTTCAATTTGAGGCTACTCAGAAAAGAGCATCTACATATTTTGTACATTTAGATCCTTTCCTCTTGCTTTGATTTCATTCTCTGGGAAATAGTTCTCTCTAGGCTTAGTTGCAAAATGCTTTCCAGAATAGCTGAATCACAGCTCCACTAACAGTGTACTCTAATGCATAGCTTCACTAACAATGAATCTTTTTTTTCACTTTGTCACTCCAAATTTTACCATCTTTTTCTTTGACTCATTTCTGTCAGTCTGGTAGGTATGATGAAGAACTTTGAAGTTGTTTTAATTACATTTATCTAATTATTAGTTTTTAAGGCATTTTTTCTTCATAGGATTCTTGATACCTCGTTCTCCTTTTGAAAACTGGCTGCTTGCACCATTTTTTTTTGGAATAACAAGCCCATCATTTCTATATTAGCCTATATGCTAAGACCATAGAAAAGGAAGGACTAGGAATACAAAGATAAAGGGGGAACATTCAGATTACTGCAGAAAGAGCAAACAATACATTGAGAGCAAACTACCTAGAAATACAGATGTTCAAGGAGACGGAAAAAGTCATGTAAAGCACTCATGCTAAAAAGAAATCTAGGGGTGTTAGTTGCTGCTTAATTGGCTATCACTGCTGGATGTGACATGGCAACCAAAAAGGTCAGCGTAATTTGGGTCTGCCGTTGCAGAGTCATCACTTCTCAAAGCAAAGAGATAATGTTCCCTTTCTCTGGACTAGACTTCACAAGGGAAACATTTAAGTGGCTATCAAGATTAATCTTGAGAACAGACTCCAATTCACTTCTTAACTTGTACCTATGTAATTAGAGGTGTGCAAGGTGACTTTGTCCTCCACTTTTGCCTCACAAAACATCCACACCCAGGAAAAGTGCCAACCTGACTTTGAGGTAAGCAGAAGAATGGTTCTAGCCTGACGTCATTTTCCTGGCCTTAGAAAAGAATCCTGTTATTGCTTGTATACTAAGTTAACTTCACAAAAGAACTGAAATGCATCTCCTGAGAGGGTTCTGAGTCAATTTTGAAGAGAAACTCTTGAATATTTCAAGAATTTATGTTAGAAAAGGGCTGCATTTTCAAGGTCTCTGTGGCATTCAGAATCTTTGCTTGGAATCAGATCTTTAATACCTTTATAATTTAGCTAAAAAAACCTGGAAGTCACAGCTGGCCATGTTTTTTGGTTGTTACACAGATATAAGAATAACAAGAGCAGACCATGGTGAGAGGAAATAGTTCAGCAAAACAGAGGAATAGACTTGATGCCTAATGACTTCTTTTACAGAATCCTTTTTCAGTGATTTAGGAGAACAGGGAATTGCACGTAGCAAATGGGGGATGGGCTAGGGAATTAAATCTAGTCCAAGGGAAGCTGTTCATCTTTTCCTATACCTTGTCTCATTTTGATAACAACAAAGAGTGAAATATGTGTGCCATGTCATCCCACTAACTGAAAAATTGATGTCGTTTTCCCTCCCAGCCTAAGGGTTGTACAAGGCATACATCTGATGGAGATCAGCCCTGGCAGTCTCATGACATCCTGTTACAGCTATGCTATACTATTTGGCATGATGGCATGCAAGCTTTGATCAGCAGCAAACAAATGAGATCCATGTTCTGTCGAATGGAATTACGATAGCAAAAAAATGATCATTTGCTGTCTAAAACCAGCTGCCCTATAGCTGAATGCTTAATGCAATATCTCTTGATTGATGTATCTATATTTGACTGCACAGAAGTATTGAAAGACTGGAAATAACAATTTGCAGTCTTCAGACAGGCTCCTGGAAGCTTGGAAAGATGTTGAGAAGGCATTTGACTTCATTAACAAAATACCAGTGTAAAGACCACTAGAATTATTCTTGTATTATCTAATGCAGAATAGTCAAGATTTTCCTTACCTTCTATGCTTTAGTTTTAATTGTTGTGTGTAATTAGATCATTCTCTTCTTCTTTGGTTATGTTTTTATGTTTTTAAGAATTTAAAAACTATGATAAAGTTTAATTATTTCACCTGAAAAGAAAAAAGCAAGGCAGATCATAATTTTTCTCATTTGGCTTCATTCTTCAATACTATCCTACCCACACACAATTCAGGCCCTATTTTAAATAAGCTACTTCAAACTCAGAATTCCTGTAGAATGTAGATAAAATTTCATTATCATATGTGGTAAAGCTAAGATCGAAAAACAAAACAAAAACATGTTCATGTCTAACTTTGCATTTGTATGTATAAATATATACTTCCTATATATGAATATCAATTTTCTTCATATAATTATATTTTATTCCATTCATTCTATATTCTTAAATGTTCACTAATTTCTTCCTTATCTCTTATCTAAGATGATTCCTCATGTAATAGAGAATTGGTGAGAAGCATCTCACTTTTTCATATGATTTTATTAAAATATTTCAGAATTAATTTGGACTCCTCATAAAATTCCTCCATGTATTCTTGGGAACAATATAGTGCCATCTAGTGATATTTAAATCTAGATGTGGTGGCATTTGGTTAAGAAAACAGAAGTAATATTTGCTTAACCAATGTAAAGAGTTCAATCCATTAAAAAATACTTTTTCTGGCACATCTTAACACATACTTACTTCAGTGTCTTTCTGCTTTTTCATCAGCCCTCATTTTCAGACTTAGTTACAGGGAAAGTTTTAAAATTAAGTACTTATTATCTTTGGTGAAGTTCAATTTCCTATTGGTTTCCTCCTATCTTCTATTAAGCTCTCCTTCACACTGTACTTAGCTGCAGGTACCTGAGATCCTCTTCCTTCCCTGCTCTCTGCCCCCCTGAGGCATTATCCTTTGCTCTGCTCACCCTACATACACTAGTCCTACTTTCATGGATACCTTTAACTGTGATAATGAAGTTGTATTGTAACCTTTCTTTTGGATTTAGGCTCTTCAACAAGATGTCAAAGGTTTGTTTCTGCCTCCTCTTGACCACATTAGCAGTTCACTTTACTATATGCAACCAGAGTTGGAAACTTACAAGAAGATTTTTAAACTTCCATGTCATAAAACAATAAGATTTCAAGGTGAAGGAAACATAATCCAGTCCTGTCATTTTGCAGCTTAGGGAATAAGGACTAGAAGTGAGGTGACTTTTCTAAGACCACAAAAGTAGTTAGGAAGAGAGCCAGAGCTTGAACCCAGATCTGCTAACTTCAAATCCATTACTCATTATGTTAAATGAAGGAAAATGGTAGCCAAATAACTCTCTTCCTAACACAGAATAGAGAAACATGGTAGAATATCAGAGATGGTGAGTTGCTATGTTGAAAGATTTAAAAGAGGCCAAAGAATATATACTTCCTAAAACCACGCTCTTTTTATTTAAATGATGCTTCAATGTACAAACAAATCAATTTTCTAGCTAATTTGTTGAAAGGTTGGACACTAAGATAAATCATTACTTACTGGTATGGTAAGAAAAGCTGATGGAAAAATTCACGGCAATACCATAGTTAAGAATATAAGAAAACCATGCCAATCAATCAATCAATCAAATAAGACTAAGCATATATTATGATTTCTAGTGTGGGGAATAAATAAATATAACATATGATATCTGCCCTCATAGAACTTATGGTCAGCCTACTTGGGAAGGTAAGACCCTTTGTTGGAATTTTGAAATAATTATTGTCTCAATCAATAGTTAAAATTATTTATTAAGCACCTATTATATGCCAGGCACAGTGCTAAGCACTAGGAATACTAATACAAACAGATAAAAAGAATCTCTACCCTCAAGGAGCTTTCAATATAATGGAGGAAGATCTGTAACAAAAAGTAGAAAAGGACAGAGGAAGTTATGGGGCTTGGAGGAATGGTGAAAAAGCCAAAGAAATATAAAATGAAAGCATCCAGAGAATTCAAAGAAGTCCAAAAAGAGTCAAAGGTGTACAAAGCAAGTACAGTTGGGTGGGAAATGAGAAGACATCTTCTCTCTCAATACCATATCTAACCATTTCATAAATCCAAAGAATTCTGTCTCCAGAATCTGTTCCCTCCTTACCATTCTCAGTTCTACCATCCTACTTTATACACTTATTATCTCTTTCAACTATTGTTGGAGCAGACCCTTAGTCTATTCCCTTGTCACTAAGGATTCAGCATGGTACAATGGAGAGAGCGCTGGATTTGGAACCAAAGTCTGTTTATTCTGTATTGCCTATATGTTGTCTCCACCTCATATTATAAGTTCCTTGACACCAGGAATTATTTTTGCCATTCTTTGTATTACTATCACCTAGGACAGTGCCTGAAACATAGTAGGTGCTTAATAATTGCTTGGTATTGACTTATTGAGAGGTAACATAGGATAATAGATAGAATAGTGAAATTGGAATCAGGAAAAGGAAGGTACACATTTTGTTTCTGACATTGACTGACTGGGTGTCTATGGACACATTACTTAACCTCTCTGAAACTTTTCCCCAATTGGTAAAACAATGATAATAATACTCATGGTACCTGTATCATGTGGTTATTATGTGTTTCAAGGGAAATATATATATATATATATGTTTCACAAACCTTTAAGTGCTATATAATTGTTAGTTAGAATTTTGCCCCAAATTCCCACCTTCTTCTCTTTTCTCTGTCAACAAGGTAATTGAAAAAAAAATATATGGGACCAAAAAGACTCTGATTCAAATATTGCCTTTTCTATTTATCTTTTGTGATCTTAAGCAAGACATTTAGCCTCTTGAGGGTCAAAATATCTCCATCTATATAATGTAGGTATTGGATTAGGGAATGGCTATGATTCCTTCAAGCTCTAAATCTATGATCCTATGATTCAACCATGTTAGAAAGCTTATAAAACTTAGACTATTAGCAATGTAAAGGCTGACTTTGAGTTGTCTCATAATAAGATGCCCAAACCAAGAAAGCATTTGGAGTCAGTAATACTTCTAATTGCAACCTCCTGGGGAGCTTTTTGCCCTCTAGACCAAAGAGTCTTGATGAAATATTCATTAAATTGCTAAAATTTTGCTGCACGGCCAACCATGCTTATTCTAGTTGATTATTTCTCCAATCATTTGGGGAGCTTCATATAAGCATAGACAGGTGTTAGGTAGTATAGTGGATAGAGTACCAATCCTAGAGTCAGAGTTCAAATCTGGCCTCAGATCCTTAATAGCTGTGTGATCTTTGGCAAGTCACTTAACCTTATTTGTCTCAGTTTCCCTATCTGGGAAATGAGCTGAAGAAGGAAATGGCAAAACATTCCAGTATCTTTGCCAAAAAAACACAAATGTGGTCATGAAGAGTTGGACCTGACTGAAAGTACTTAACAGTAATAGCATATGAGAAGAGACAAAAAACCATGGAAAAAAGTTGTAGAATATAAACATTTTCCGGGATTATACACAAAATCATAGATTGAGAGCAGACAGGGAATTAAGGCTATTTAATCCAATCTCTTCATTTTTAAGATGAGGAAACTGAGTCAACAGAGTCATTAAGTGACTTGGACGGGGTTACACAACTAGTAATCTGAAAGAAATGGGTTCAAATCCAGCCTCTCACACTTCCTAGACATGTGACCCAGGCCAAGTCATTAAATAGAACCTAGATGTTCCTGATTCTTAACTCTACATACATAACAGGGCAGTGAGGTAGCACAGTGGACAGACCACCAGGCCTAGAGTCAGTAAGTTCAAATATAGCCTCAGATACTTAATAGCTGTGTGACCTGGGTCAAGTCACTTAATCATTTTTGCCTCAGTTTCCTCATATTTAAAATGAACTGGAGGAGGAAATGTCAAACCATTCCAGTATCTTTGCCAACAAAACACTAAACGAGGTCACAAAGAGTTGGATATGACTAAAAATGACTGAACAACAATACATAATATATCACATGTAGCCTAAATAGCTAGAATTTTAACTTGCACACCTGGGTAAAAAGGGTCCTCTGTTGATTTCTTAAAGGAAATTTGTTGCACAATTACATAGTAAGTCTATTGAGACAATCTTGAATAGTCCTCACGTTGGGATAAAATTTAATAAAGACTGAATGATGGATAAAAACATTCTCATGACACTGGCATCTCAATCAGCTTGCTGGTGGTTGCCTATCTTTAAACTGGAATGAAGCAGCTTTGTCTTTTCTACCAATGTGAGTCACTCAGCATCACATACAGCTTTTAGTGCCCTCGACTTGGATAATAATCCCTAGAATCACAAAATCACAGTGATCATAATCCATAGGACATCTAGGGATTATAAAGCCCTGGACAGAAAACTGAAGGATTTAAAGTCACAGGTGGTATGATGTTTTGTTATTTTTAATCACTGCTGTCAATTGAAGGTAAGACCTTTAATAAAAAAAAAAAAAAAGTAGGATACGGGCAGTGGGAAAATGGCAAAGAAAATGTTTTCAGAAAATGAGATTTCACTTTTTGGATCTTTCATGGTGTGAAATCTGGGAGTGAAAGACAGTTGTCCAGGAAAAGAGCACTTCTTAAAAGGGATAAGAAGAATAAACGAATTTTCCTTAAGACTGGCTGATCTGATTAAGAGAATTTTAAATAAAAAGAGTGATGGAGGGAGAAAAATAAACTAAATACTATGGAGGGAAACAAATTTCAAGTCAGAAGACAAAATCATGAGAAGTAATTAGTAGCTCACAGGAGGCAATGATAAGGGAGAAGGGAAAACCAAAACTCGGGCACTTAGTGGTCTCTAAACCAGTACACAGAGTATATGAGTGATGAACAAAATTAACTAGGAATTTCAATTCAGGGTGGGAAATAAAACCCTAAATTGTTTGAGTATATTAACAAGAACCCTGGACTTGGAGTTCAATGGCTTAGTTTTAAATCCCAATTCTTATTTTTACAGGCTTATAGTTTTCTTATCCTTTCTGAGACCCAATTTTTCATCAATAAGATATTCCTGATATGAAGGGAATTGGAAGGTAATTGTTTTATAAATATTAAAATACTATCTAAAGATATTGTTATTATTATTGCTATAATTCTCACTAAGAGAGAGATAACCAGGGTAAGATGGACAGACAGCTGACCTAGGTGCCAGGAACACTTATATTTATGTCCCGACTGGCATGCTGGCTGTGGGACCCTGGACAAATCAATATTCCAGAGAACTCTCTATGGTTTCTATTTCACAGGGCAGGTGCTATTCTTTATTGATTGAGTGAGTTTCTTAAGGTAGAAAGTTGTTTATACCAGTTAAATCACAAATCTAGTAAATATACAGAGCATTGTGAGGTAAGGATGTGACTCATGCCTGTGAAGGGGCTCGATAATCAAATATTATAAACAGACTATGCTAGGTGTATAGGCATAGAGGAATCAATACTATCAATGAAACAATCCCTACTTATAGAGTTTCCATTTTAATGGGAGAGACAATATGTACATATATAATCAGATACCAAATAAATTGAAAGAAGGTAGATAAAAATAACAAGAGGATAAAGGGTAAATAAAAATAATTATTAAATAGTCCAATGCAATATAGTTTTAGAGGGAGGGCACTAGCAGTCAGATGTTTTTATTCAGGTAGAAAATATTTCAAAGAGGGAGAACTTGGGTGGTATATATACTCTGAAGAAATTCTGATATGAAAAAATCCATAGACCTGAGGCAGAAAGTATAATGGGAAGCATTTAAGTGGAAAGCAAAGGAAGGAGAAACTGGTTATAGAGTGGTAGGAGTAATGTATTATCTTCTGGAGGAATTCTTTAAGTCCTTCCTTTACTTCATTCTCTTTGGGAAATGGCCTTTTTCCTTGTTAAATCTGCCTCTCTCATTTTGCCCTTCATCCAATTCCCTCACATTTCCTTTGATAGGAATTTGCCTCATTCAAACACTCCCTCCCTTTTATCTTCAATTATTTTGAAAATATATTGACTCCTTTACTGTGGTCTACAAAAAAAGCCCACTTCGATCTGCCTAAAACTTATTTTATTTAACTATTCTCAAGTTATTTTTCCTATGTATCTTCTTTCCCTTTCATAGGCAAACCCTAAAAAAATCATCTTCATTACTTTTCTCCTCTCCTCATTTCTCAGGCCATTGCAAAATGAATTCCAACCTCTTAAGTGAAAACCATTCTCTCTAAGATTACCTACTCTCTCTTAAATGCTGCATCTAATGTCCTTTTCTTCAACTTGGATTGACTTCACTACAGTTTACTGACAACTACCTTTTGGATACTACCTCCACATTTAGATTCTGGGTATCAAGTTTTGACTTATGGTCCTTAGGGTGCTGAATGGTTGAGTGACTTATCTAAAGTCTAAAAAACGGTATTTGTCATAGGCAGTGGTTCAACTCAGCCTTCCTGACTTTTCAAGGACAGTCTTCTAACCACCATGCAAAACTATTTACCTCACCTTAAAAAATTGTTTTTACTCAAATTAATTTTTCCAGAGAACTTTTGCCTTCACAATCAATGAAGACTGGCAGTTATGATAATGGTGTATGTTGTGTTATGATGGTCAAGAGAAGGGATCACTCCTTTTCATTGACTCCACCAAACAATCCCAAGTTTCTGGAACATATATGTTCTCCCAAAGGGGAGAAGGAAATGAAAAGAGAGGAGGAAAGTGGGGAATCATCAGTCTTGAGTGTGCCCCTCAGAGTATGTTCAGGACACTAAGAGATTGACCTAAACTCACCTTGTTGCTCTAGAATATGTGACAGTGGGTTCATCACTGCAATTTCAATTTTGGTAGGTAGATGATTTTTCTCTGTGACCTTCTGTTTATTTAGCAGCTGAATGGAGCTGCTTCCTATGGGGCTCCTTGCATTGTGTCTCTTATTCTTTCCCTCCCTTAGTATAGGACAGTTTTTCAGTGGAATGAAGAGGGTAATGCTTGAGATTTACATTCTTCAATAAGCCCTTAGTTTTAGTATTATGTTGTATAGCCATCTAAGGGTCAATTCAATGTCAAACATCATACTAGATTCAGTTCTCTTTTAGCTTTCATTCCATTTTTCTAACTTTCTTTAGTCTTCTTTCCTAGATCATCATCTATCCCTCATTCACTAAGAGAGGGTAGCCTTAAAGTTCCATCATAGGTCCTTTTCTCTTTATATTCTCTCTCTCTCCATACATATTTTCACACATCTTTCTCCTACCCCAATCATTTTCCCTATGAATGACATCCAAATCTATTTTTTCCTGAAATACAGTGGAAAGACAATTACCTGTAGATATTTCCACCTATATATCATAGTGGCACATCAATTTTAACATATCCAAAGTCAAACTCATGGTATTCACTATTAACTAAGACCATCCCTGCTCTAAATCTCTTATTTCTATTGAAAACAGCATCATCCTTATAGTTCCCAAAGTCCATAGTGTCCAAGTCATTCTTGATTTTTCAAACTCCCTCACGCTCCATATCCAATTACCATCTTATTGATTTTAATTCCACAACCTCTTTCACAGTAAGTTCTATACACTCCTATTGTCACTATCCAAGTCCTTATTCAAAACACCCTTAATCAGTTCAAGCTGTAGCAGGTGCAGTGACCACACTCTAGTAAACCATCTTAGCAAGTAGGCTAACATCATGTTGAGTGTAACTGAAAGGTCTCAAAACCACCAATGACTTAGGGAAGGAAATATCTACCCTAAACAGGAGAAGACATCTCCCAGTGAAAAGGGGAGATGAGAATAATTTGTGCCAGTGGTCATGAAGTCAGTGGAGACAGGCACTGAAGAGCCCTTAGAGCCTGGTTAAACATTGAAGAAGTCAAAGTCATCACTAGTCATGACTTTTGTCTTGCCACTGAACTCCAATGACTCTGGAAGAGAGATAAGACTTTGTGCCACTCTGCCTCCCTTACATCTAATTTATGTGAGTCAAAAGACTGGTACCAAGGGTCACAATTGCCCTTCAGCTGAGTGATCACAATAACCTTTATTTTTGTCTACCTACTTCTAGCCTCCTCTTTCTACAATGCTACCTTAACATGGCTGCAAAAATAAGGCACTTCTTTTTAAGGCACCAGCTTGTCGAATTCCTCAGATTATACTTGCAGTTGATATGGGTGAAGAAGAAAAAAAGAAGTATTTTAAGACTACTATATGGTGTTATTTGATAGATTGTTGCACTTGGAGTCAAGAAGGAAGGTCAGGATATGAATCCCATCTCACTTCCAAGCTGTGAGATTCTTGGCAGGTATCTCTCTGGGTTTCAATTTCTTCATTTATCAAATTAAGGAATTGCACTCAAAGGTCTCTTAATATCCTTCTAGTATAGTCTTCTATACTACAAAGTCTCATTCTAAGACTATGATTCTATAATTCTTTGATGAATCTAGATAGTGAATTCAGCAATCAATTCTGATTTTAAAAGACTGTATCCACAACACCAATATCAGACATGAAACTGAAGATAAATCCTGTGAAATAGCAAGAAGACTAAGGAAGAGAATGATCCTCCACTCATAGATAAATACTCAGGACAAGAAAAAGGACTTTTCTGATAAGTTACAGTAGAGGTAAAAGAAGAAAAGTGGAACACATCCAAAGAAAGATAATCTTGAGGGTGAAAGTATTTAAAGGCTGAATTAAAGTAAATGCCCCTGGCAAAAGGGGAAGGCAACAATGAGCTGTCTATCATTAGAGATAGCAAAGAGATGGTTGATTGAAGAGGATGTTCTAACTTGGATTAATACTTTATCTAGGACTAGAGGACCTCTGTGGTCCCCCCTAGCTCTTAGATTCTGTGGTTCTCTGATTCTCTGTCCTCAGAAAGGTCCAACAAGCAGCATTTCGATAGTGATAGAGTTCCATTCCATACTTCCAACATCTTTAAAACCTTTGGGACTAAGATATCCTGTTTCAACTAAACAACTTCTGAAATCTTACTATAATTTGTGTAAGTATAATAATCATAAAGAAAATGTCAGAAATTATTTGATATATAGCTGGTGCTAGAGATAGCTATAGAATTTACTGATTCAAGAAGCTTGGGAGTAGTAGGAAATTAGTCTGGGAAGATAGACAAATAAAATAATAGAAGACATTGAATGCTAGGCTGAGGATATTTTATTTGAGAGCAAAGTGGAGGCCACTGAATATATTAAGCAGAGGAGTGATATGAGAGGTAAATTAGCACAATAGAAAATGGAGAACTGATCTGTAGGTAATTAACTTTTATCTGCAACTTCTGGGCAAATAAATATCACAATGATTTGTCCTCTTGACATGACACTCCTTAACATCCCAGGTTACTTCTCAATTAGCTCCCATAGAATATTGGACCCATTCTGAACATTCCTAGCTATTTATAATAACTTCATGCTCTTATCCTGGTCCTCTGCTATACAACCCCTGCTAACAAATCTGGAACAGTAACCAAAAGTGATTTATTTTGTAGGAAAGAGTGCTCAGGTGTTTTTGAGAACACACTCCAAAATCTGAAATAGCTATAGAAAAAAATTTATTAAGCTATTTGGTATTATTTGCCTAAACATGAACCACACATACATAGTTAAGCATTTTTACAAAGGAGGTAACTTGAAAGTAAAATAGATTGAATCAGATATGAGTAAATGTAAACAATAATATTTAGGTGAATGGAAAATAGAAACTTGAGTAGACCCATCACAAGTCCCTGGGTGTGGTAATGCAAAACAAGAATGCTTTGGGTGTGTCCAGGACCTGGAGGAACCTAAATACCTTGGAACCATCTCTAGCATTACTAAAGAGTTACTGAAGTCAGGTTACATTTTGGGTTCAGACAATCTTTAATCATAAGAGGTTTAATTCAAACAGTACAATGACTTTTCTGAACGATATAATAAATCTATTTTCCTACATAGTCAAAGTTCTTTGAGGTTATCCAGAAAATCAAGATACTTTCACTCTACTACACAGTGCTACTTTTAGCCTCTTCTTATTTCATTTTGTCTTATTAAAAATATGATATAGTTCATCAACTTTAACTTGGGGATCAATTATGTTCACTCCCAGTGCCCTCTAAGGAGATACTCCCTTTCATATGCCCTCTATTTAGTAACTAGACTCAGACTTCCAAAGAGTCTGGCTACACTGTTTTTTCTCTGTGTTCCCTCACATTTATGGTGATTTTAAACCACTTTAAACATTTCCAAAACCCCGAGGAGGAAAATTAGCAAAGAAACTTTTTTTTCCATCCAATATCACTTTTTCCCACATCCCAGGCTAGGAAATGAGAAATTTTAAATTATCATAAAATGTGTTTCAAAGTATTACTCCATAAGCCTCTTAAATTTCAAATATTCAATGATATGAAGTAACTATAGAGTCAATACATATTTGAAGTAAAGTTTGTAAGATAAATTTGGGTCATAACATTTAAAAAATTATTTTATTAGGATGTTGGTAATCATTCATTTAGGATAAATCTTCAAGGAAGTTTTTGTGCTAGGAAAATTAACTCAGGTATTATTATCAAGCCTAGTCACCAAGCAGAGATTTGAAAGCATCAATTAACAACAATTATAACAATATTCACACAGCTCTTTAAGTTTGTAAAATACTTAATATACATTATCCTATTTGGTCCTCATAACAACCGTATGAGGTATGTGCTATAATTATCCTCATTTCCCAGATGATGAAATGGATGCACAGCTAAGTTTCTTGCCCAGGGACACAGGGCTAGAGTCTATGGTGAGATTTGGACCCAATTTTTTCCTGACTCCAAGTCCACAGCTCTAATCATCACTCTAATGAAAAAGTTTAACATATTTCATAGTATTTTTATTGTTTTTAATTTTTAACTTTTTTCTGGGTTATATACTCAAAACATATTTCCATATTATTCTTTTTTTAAGTGAATAATTTTCTAAAAACACACCCCAAAATATACCCAAATAAACATGTGGTAAGTTATGTATTTTCCTTTGTATTCCTACTCCAAAAGTTCTTTCTCTGGAGATAGATAGCATTTTTTCTCATAATTCCTTTAGAATTGTCCTGGATCATTGTATTTCTGTTAGTAGCTAAATCTCTCAGATTTGATTGTTCCATGATATTGCAGTTATTCTGTACAATGATCTCCTGGTTCTGCTTATTTCACTCTGCATCAGTCTATGAAGGTCTTTCTAATTCTTTCTGAAATCATCCTGTTCATCATTCCTTATAGCACAATAGTATTCTATCACTACTATATACCACAATTTGTTCAACCATTCCTCAATTGAAGGACATTCCTTTAGTTTCCAATTCTTGCTGCCACAAAACAAACAGCAATAGATATTCTTGTTCATTGTATACTTTAAAGAAAATATTTTGTCTTAAAGTCAATGAAAGGTATGCATTAAATAAACTGCAATCTATGACCAACAGTGAATTGTATAAAAGAAATGGCATAAAGAATACTAATCCAAGGAACATAAGTTTCCAAGAGGAAAGCACTGGTCACATAGTAAGAGTAAAGAGTTACACAAAGACCATACTGCTACCTATAAAATATTAAAAGGCCTATATTCTGGCACATTGGACACATCTTTTATGGAGAAGACATAAGGGGACCTAAAGCAGCATGGCGGCACAATGGAGAGAGCATTGATGCTGGAGGCAAGAAGACCTAAGGTTAAATCCTGCCTAAGTTAGAAATTTAATATTGATCTGTACCACTTTTTTGGTACCAGAAGACAACCTCTAGATTTTAAAGGAGAAGTTTAATATTAATATTGAATCTATGATATGTTTCCTTCCACCACCACCCCTTCCCCTTCTGAATGAAGGTGGAGACAGGTTCTTTGCTTATCTATAAACAAGCCTCTTGGATAATGAAGCAACTAACTAAGCCAGACAAAATCAGGGTGAGAAAAGAGGACATCCTGGCTGTGCAGCTATTCTAACCATTATCTGACTCCAGGCAAAGGGAAGACCCATCTCTTGCCCAGAGTAAGGTCTGAATTCTCTGATGAAAGAGTCCAAGCCTCTTGGGAAAAGGGGCATCACAAAGAGCATAAACTGGAGTAGGAGAAGTAAGCAGGGCCTTTTCCCTTGGAATCCCAGCCTGAGTAGGTGTGCTGTCAGCTTGGACCTGAAAGGGGACAAGGGGCAGGTAGCAAAGTTTGCTGCTGACCCCAAGGGGCTAGGGCCTTTTCTTTCTCTGGGCTACTTTGTATTATTTAATAAATCATTATAAATTAGGATTGCAGTCTCCAGAGAATTTTAATCATAACACTCAGATACTTACTAGCTGTATGACTCTGGGCAAGATACTTAGCCCCATTTTCCTTAGTTTATTTATCTGCAAAATGATGTGGAGAAGGAAATAGCAAATCACTCTAGTAGTATATTTGCCAAGAAAACTCTGAATGGATTTATGAAGGGTTGGACATGAATAAACAGCATGCAAGGACATGGGTAAAGAGTCAACAGGCTGGCCAGGCATAGATGGATTGTAATTTGCATTGTTGAAGGGAACATCCAATCTGATGAGATCAAGGATCACTTCAAACATACCAGTATGGATACAGGTCTGTCTAGTTCAGACAGCAGGAATGTAAACACATCACCAGAAATGACGAGGAGTTTTTTCTTGCCTTTCTATACTTTTCTACGAAATTTACTCCCTTCTATGCAGATGTGTCACTGCTCAAGAGAAAAGATCCAATGACTATCAAAATCAACTTTATATTGTTGATCGAGTTTTTGTGTTGTCGTTGTTGTTATTTAGTTGCTATAGGTTTGTAGTAGCTCATCTAGGGTGCTGGTACCCTGAAATCCTTTGTGCTCCTGGTGAATGGAAAACTTTTTACACTGAGCTTCCCAGTCTTGTCACTTTAATTTCAACTGTCATCCTGGGCTCTAAACTGCTTCATGTGAGGAATCAGTAACAGAGGAGTAGTTTCTATTAGCATTAGTTTGTGGTCAAATTTTACTGAACTGGCCAAAATAAGAGAAGGATAAATTCCCAGCATAACTAAAAAAAAATGCATTCATTACATGTAATTCAGAGTGTTTTCCTGTTTGTTAATTCTTGTGTCTTCTAGTAAATATTCTTTATTATGTCAGTTAATAAGCATTTATTTTCTCCCTTAACATTTTCCCACTGGAAAAAGAGAAGAAAAACTTTGTGACAAGTACACACAATCAAACTATACAGATTCTAATACTGGCAGTAACCAAAGATCTAGTTCTCCTTCAGTTTCTTGAATCTGCTACTTCTGTCCAAAATATATATCATTGGTCACCTGGAATCATGGTTGATTATTATAATGAACAGTTTTCATATCCTTTTTAGTTGTCTTTATAATGTTGTATACATTGTACTCTTGGTTCTACTAACTTCACTTTGTACCAGTTTATGTGTCACCCCAAGTTTTGCTAACCTTTGCTTTTCATCATTTGGTTTACTAAATACAGTTATATATTACAATTACACATTTTTGTTATTTAAAAAATATCACGAAATTATGGGGTTTTTTCTTGAGATGACACACCACCCTAGTTATACTCGGTTTTGGGTGAATTTTGGCCCACCAAGCTCAAAAGGTTGCCCATCACTGTCTTAAGGCATATAGTATTCCATCAGATTTATACACTATAACTTGTTTAGATATTCCCCAGTTGAAAGCATCCTCTTAGTTTTTAAGTCTTTACCATTATAAAAGAGAGGTTATGAATATCTTTATGTATATGAGTCCTTTTCCTTTTAAAATTTTTTAAATTTTCAAATTTAAAATTTAAATTATAAAATAGCAATAGAATTTTTAAATGGCTTTCTGACATTGTGCCACTCCCTCCTTCCCACTCTTCCTCCATTCTCAAGACAGCAGGTAATGATATAGGTTGTGTATACATTATCATATAATATATATTTCCATATTCATCATGTAGTAAAAGAAAACATATTGCTTATACTAGAGAAAAATTCAGGGAAGAAATAATGTGAAAATTAGTATGCCTCAGTCACCATTCAAACTGTCACTTCCTTCTGTGGTAATAGATAGGCTTTTTCATTTCCAGGTATTTCCAAGTTGTTTTTGTTGTTTTTGTGATCATCTTGTTTTTAACTTTTTTTATGGCACAATGGTATTCTATTACAATCTATTCCTCAGTTTATGAACATTGCTTCAATTTCCAGTTCTTTGCCACCACAAAAAGTGCTACCATAAATATTTTGGTGAAACTAGGTCCTTTCTCCTATCTTTGATCTCTTTGTGAAACAGACCTAGTACTGGTATTGGTGGGTCAAAGGGTATGTGCCATTTTAAGGCCCTTGGCCTCCTTTTCCTCTTTCTTTGATCCTTTTGTGGATATAGGACTAGCTAGTGATATGATTGAGTCAAAGATCTTCTAGAGTTTAGTAAATTTGGAGGAACAGTTTATAATTTTGTATAAGTTTAATGTGGCAAAAAAAATTACTGAGAGACAATATGAAGTAGTCTAGTGGACACTAGACTTGCAGTCAGGAAGACCTGGATTCAAATTCTGTCTTAGATACCTATTAGCCGTGTAACTCAGGGTGACTTGTTCTCTTTGTGCCTTTATTTTATTTCATTTATTTAAAACCCTTGCCACATGTCTTAGAATCTATACTATGTATTGATTTCAAGGCAAAAGAGTTCTAAGGCAATGGGGATCAAGTGACGTGCCCAGGGTCAAACAGCTAGGAAGTGTCTGAGATCAAATTTGAATCTAGGACCTCCCCTCTCTAAATGTGGCTCTCAATCCACTGAGCTGCCCAGCTGTCCCCTGTCTGTGCTTTAGTTTTTAAAAAGCATATACATATTTTCTATATAGCTTTCAATAAAATGACTAATTTATAGCTTTAATATTTGTTTTTATATAATCATGAAAATATTTAATGTTTCTATGATGATTTTTAACTGTCACAGTTAGAATGTGAATTCTGGTCTTCCCAAACACTGAGGCTACCAGCGATAAGTGGTCTCCCCTATAGATAAACAGATACCAAAAAGAGAAATTTTCTCTTTCCTCTTTTGGGGGAGACTTTTCATCTTGGGGAACTGTTTATACAATAGTCACAGGAAAAGAGTTAAAACATGTTTTCAAGGACTTGCTCGATAGTAGCTTAGAATGACCTAGGTTACACAACTCATATATTTTTGAGTGATTGGAGAAGAATATCCCCTCACAAACAAAGGCCAGGGATGAAATTAATCCTATTGCAGTCTCCACTGAATGGAGGAAAAGGACACAAAGATTAAATTGGCAAAAAATAAAGATGGTTTTTGTGCTAAGAAAGCTCTTAGGGCCTCACCCAACCCAAATGGAACTGGGAATGATTCGTGACCATGATCTTTTACTGGTCCTTAATTTTCCTCTTCTGCCTGAATTTCTTTATAGCAGTGGCAGTTGATAGGCTAGAGCTGGAATGCCAAGGAGATCAAAACACTGAATTTTGAAAAGGTAAGTGCAGGAGAGGTGAACATGTAATCATCTTTAACAGAGCAGTCCCTAAGAGCCTGAAGGAGGAGGCTCGCCCTAGGAGGATGAAGGGTTCCTAGCCAATCACAGACCTCAAACATTTCTCCATCTCTGTCTTTCTCCTCTCTTCCCCTGCCATTGTTATTCAAATGACCTCCTGTCAAAATGGACATCCAGGACAGCTAGAGAGATGAGTTTGGAAGAGAGATGGCTGTCCTTTCCATTTCGCTTTGGTGATGGTGGTGGGGATTTACAGGCTCATTTGTATGTATATATCCAAGATCCAGAAGGAAAACTGTCTTCATTTACGAGATGGCTATTTTTCATGGTCAACTGAGGCAGGGGGAGATGGGATACCTCTTGGGTTGCCCTTATTTGTCTTAACGATACCTTAGCCTCACGTAAATATCAAGCATCACTTCACTGGTTCCCCCTCATGACCAGAATGCTCTCCCTTTTTCTTCCCTTTTTCTTTCTGTTGCAAATTCCACAATCTGCAGGATCCCTTGCCCCAGTTTGTACCTGCCTTTCTCCCTCCCACCACTCCTCTGATAACACCATCCCTCTGTGATGACCTTCCCTTTACGCTGTATATGTGTTATAGGTACATAATTATTCTTATATCATTCCTCCACTAGAATACCAAGTTCTCTAATGGCTGGGTTTGTTCTTGCCTTCTTACTATATACCTGGTTATTGGTAGGCACTTAATAAATGTTTCTTGACCTGCAGACTTTCTGACATTTTATCAGAATAGGATTATTTTTTAAAAATTAGAAGATACACCTGAATAGTCATGGAACAAATACAGACAATTCAAGTACCCAGAAAATCACTCCAATGCAGCCAGGGAAGAAAAGGAGATTGATTTGACCTGGTGAATGTATTTGCATTCTGATATAGCTCTAGCTCAGTTGTCAATCAAATGCTTTTACTTACTGCACAATAAATAAACAATAGTCATAGAAAACCACCCCCACAATGCTCCAAATGCTTCAGAGAAGAGATCAAGACCTTCTATTATGAATTTGTGGAAGTAAGCTCTCCAAATGTCCTCCCACTCCCACACTCCCAGCCCGGTCCCATCTGGACTAAATCCATTGTTACACATAGATAAGTCAGTATGCTCAGAATGGTGAAATGTGGGGAGGCCGGGTGGTTGGTCCAAGGGGTCAGAAGTCTTGGATTCAAGTCTTGCTTCTGACATCAGCTCGCTAGGTGGCCTTGGGCAAGTTCTTTTAGATTTTAGTTTCTACATCTGTACAATGATAGGAGATGATGGCCTCTAAGTTTAACTTTAGCGCCTAGCTAGCCTTCGAGATCTAGATTAGCAAAGTTTTACCTTTTTCTCCCATTTAGTAATCTCAGGGGGAAAAAAAGGCATTGAGCATATTGCCAAGTTCCATTAGCATTATTGTGACTTCATAGAGCATGCGGTGAGATGTCACTCAAGACCCATCGTTGCCATCATGCTCCAGTTAGAGAATGCGTGCTCTTTACAATGTTGGTCCTTAACAATTTTTTAAAATTATTCAATTTTTCTTCCTTAGGCAGCTAAGTGGCACAGTGGATAGAGTCAGGAAGATTTAAGTTGAAGTCCAGTCTTAGACACCGATTAACTGTGTGACCTTGGACAGATCCCTTACCTTCTGTTGGCTTCCTGTCCTCATTAGTAAAATAGTGATCATAATTACATCTTCCTATCAGAAATGTGAGAGTCAAGTGAGATAATACTAGCAGAGTGCCTTGCCTAGTGCCTAGCAAGTAGTAGGTGCTTAATAAATACATATTTGTTATCTTCTTCCTTCTTGTCTTTTGTCATTTCAGCATTTGCTGTTATGTTGATTCTTCATGACCCTATGTTGCACTTTGTTGGCAAAGATACTGGAATGGTTTGACATTTCCTTCTCCAGATAATTTTATAGATGAGAAAACTGAGGCAACTAGAGTTAAGAAGACTTATCCAAGTCACACAACTAGTAAGTATTTAAGGACAGATTTGAACTTAGGAAGATGAGTCTTCCTCACTCCAGGTCTAGCACTGTATCTACTATATACCACCTTTTTATCCCTTCCTGTCTAAACATCTTCAAAGATCTATCCATCCCATTCCAATCCTGAAAGCATAAGGGAGACCCAATGGAGAATTGTTCTTTGATATTTACTATACTCATAAGTCTGTCAAAACAAGTAAATAGTCCTGAAATCTTAGGTCTAGACCTTGAAGGGACCCCGGAGGCCAACAACTTCAATTTCCTTATTGTACAGATAAGGAAACTGAAACCAGAGGTCAAGTGAATTGCTCAAGGCCATAGAGGTAGAATGTATCAGAGGCAGGATTTGAACTCAAATCATTTGACTCCAAAGCCAGTTATCTTTCTTTTGGGACATAGGATCTCCCCCCAATTTAACTTTCTGAGTATTAATTTCTTCTATATTTGATGGGGAGATGGGACAGTGAGGGCTCATGCTCTGTTGTATTTGTTATTAGATTATCCTGCTCATCAAAGTTGGGATGAGTAAAAAAGAATGGAGGATTAATTCAGAAATACCTCAGTAATACCTCACAATGTTTCACATGGAGGTAGTGTGAGAAGGAAAGGGATTGCTCTGGGAAGCTCTTGCCTGGTTGTTCTTAGTCTTCTATGTGAACTAGGTCACGGGTCACCAGCTGTTGGGTAATGTTCAGAAAGGGGGAAGGGACTTGAAAACAGAAAATCAGAGACAGCTGGCATGGTGAGAGAGCTAGAGGGTCAATGAGGAAGGAATATGAGTGTTGCCTAGCAGTGCTTGGGGTCCAGCTGCAGTACGAGCATTTTTAGGCCAGCTCTGCTGTACTTTGATTTTTTACAGGAGATTTTTGCTCTCCTTTCTGTTTTAAAAGGGAAGGAAGAGAGAGAGAGAGAAAGCAAGGAAGGGGGGAAGGGAGAGGGAGAGAGAGAAAGACAGAGAAGGAGAGAAAGAGATAGGAAGGAAGGAGAAGAGAAGAAGAAGGAAAGAAGAGTAGATGGAAGAGAGGTAGAAAGGAAGGAAAGAAGTGTGTTTGTGTGTGTGTGACAGAGAGAGGGAGAAATATTTATTAAAAGAAACTTATTACTCATTAAAAGATAAGAAATAAGTTCTTGGATTTTCTGAACTTCCTGGTTAGTAATAGAAAATATTTTAGTCAGAATTATAGTGCTGTCATTTATCAAGCATTCTTCTTGAGAACACCTGTGTTTCGTATGAAAAAAGATCATCAAATTGCATATAGCAATTTTAACTAAGCAATGTACGGAAACATCCTCAGGAGTAAACATATTCTTTCATTTAAAATATAAGACATCTTTACTGGTAGCATTTGGTGACAGCATAAATCATAAAAGTGAATTTTTTTCTGCTCTTATAAAATAGTCACTCTTGAAAAGAGCTTTTGCTACAATGGAATAATATCTACTTATTGAGTAACTACAATAGATTTGCAAAGGTGGCTTATCTCAGAACTATTTGCTTTAAGGTGTTTCTTAATTCTATGTATTCTATAGATTGCAAAGCAGTTAAGTGGCAGTCATATTTGATTATGTTTATGTGCACAGGTAATAAAAGATGTAGGCACCTAGGTAGCACAGTGATAGACTTCTGACTTCCCACACTAGCCAGGTGACCCTGGGTAAGTCATTTAACCTTGTTTACCATAATTTCCTTATCTGAAAATGAGCTGGAGAAAGAAATGGCAAACTAGCTTCAGTAGCTTTGCCAAAAAAATCCCAAATTCGGGTCATGAAAAGTCAGACAACTACTGAAAAATGACTGAACCACAAAAAATAAAATAGTGGAGCATATAAAGATTCTTCTGGCCATACAGTTTTGGTGGAGGTTGTTAGAATAACAGAAATTTCAAACTGGAAGGTCACGTAATCCAAACTTTTAATTTTGCAGATGAGAAACAGAGGGCCAGAAAGGATAAAGTGTTCAAAAACATCTAAAGAGTAAGAATTGATTTGAACTAAGGTCCAAAGACCCAAGATCCAGTACACTTTCCACTGGGCTTAAGGAATATGCCTTAGAATTATATATAATTAAATATCCTTATTTTCAAAAAGGGAAAAGAAGATATTCCAAGTTATAGTAGTATAGTGACCCTGGACGAGTCACTTAATCTATATCTTTCTCAGTTTCCCCAATTGTAAAATGACATAACGATAGTACTTACCTCCTGAGTTGTAGTGAGACTAAAATGAACAGTACAGAAGTCTTGGCAACTCCAACATTTGCAAGTTTTATGTATGGGTATAGTGACTGTTTATACCTCTATTTTATAAGACTTGGCTAAGAGTGTAAAAAATTAATCCGCAAAGGGTGACCCTTGAACTACATAATCCATAAGAAATCAGCAGGACTTTTACCCACATCTGTGAAGAAAGCACATACACTGATAAATTCTAGAACGTGTCAATAGATTTTGATAGTTTATATGTGAAGTGAATGAGGAAACTGAGGCCCCAAAATGTCAAAGTACCTGCCTAAAAACAAAAAAAGAATTAGGTCTGCTAGAGAAATTCCCAAAGTAAGGCCTCCTAACTCAAAGCCCAGAAACTGATTTATGTGCATACCCCAATTAATCATTTAAAAATTATTAAGCCTCTGAGGGGGGGGAATATAAAAATCTGTTTTTTAATTAATCTCTTGTGTTTTTACATCATCTTCACTTATATCCCTCCTTTTTCCTCTGCCCAGAAAAATATTCATTGTAACAAAGAGTAAAGAAAAATCAGAGAAGGGAAAAATGCTGTTGAGTAGAATCAGTCATAGCTACTGAATTTGACACTATATGATATATATAAATATATATGTGTATGTATATATATGTGTATATGTGTATTTATATATATGTGTGTATATATGTATATGTATATATGTATATGTATATGTATATATATGTATATATATATACATATATATATATGTATATATATATATAGCTCCCCCTGGTCACTCATCTCTGCAAAGAAAGCAGAGAGAAGGATATAAAACTATTCCTTGTATGTGAGCAGTAGATATTCACTGGGTAAATCAGTGTATAAGTTACAATCTGAGATGCTCAAATATGACACATTTTCTATTTTAAAACATAAAATTATTTTACTATGCCTGTGATTACGTGGGAATATAACAGTCAAGTCTGGGGTATTTAGGCTTGACTTCTTTCCACAGGCAGTCAAAAGGATATTCTTCTCTCCCTCTGAATAATATTGTAGGATTAACTTTTCCCTGGGATCTGCATGATTAAATGTGTCTTCGGAGACTCATTCTCTTCAGTTTCTTCTTTCATGCCAGATGAACGCACACCCTGAAATACAAAAGCCGTGGGAAGCAGGAGCACTTAAACCTACCCCAGTAAAGATGTCCTGAATTCCATTCACCCATCAGAAATGAGGCTGAGCCCTCTTTTCCCTGCTCTTCAGGATGGCCTCTTCTGTTATCTGAAGTGCATCTTACCACAATGACACTAACTAGCCCATATGTTACTTCACAAATCTCCTTAACTATGTGGTAACACCCTAATTATGGGAAATTATATGGGTCATTTAATACATGCAAATTGTCCACCGCACGCAGGGATTAGGGAGTGTGCTCACTGTAGCACTTTGCCTGTTACAGAGTGATTTGTCATCCTGTCCTAACCATTTAAGCATAAAATAAGTGTGAGCCTATGCATTCTCCAGCCTTCTCGCCCCTATTCGATCCAATTAAATTCACAGACACTTATTAAGAGCCTACTGGGTGCAAGACATTTTAGTACCTTCTGGAGATGCTGAGACAAAATGAAAAATAGTCCCTGGAAACATTCAAGGAATAAAATTTTATGCATATGTATACTCACACACACACACACATATATATTCGACCGGACAGCATCTACTTTACGTGAAAACTATCAAAATATATTGAATCATGCTGAATTTTACTGGTGCATAGTCTTTGGTCATCCCTTCTGATTTCTTATGGGTTACATATTTCGAGGGCCACGTTTCTGGGATTAATTCTTAAACTCTAAACTAAGGTAAACCTTAGAAAATAGATGCGTAAATAGTCACTAGACCAATATACAAAATTCTCCAAATGGCAGCTGCCAAGGCTTCTGTCCTGCTCATGCAGCTATACCTTTAGAATCTACATTCAAAATATGATGAGTCTGACTTAAGTCATGACACCCACATATGTGCAGAATTTACTCAGCTCCTTAGATATATTTGTGATCTTAGCAGATATGACTCTCTCCATGCAGCTTACAACATTTCCCATAAATCTCAGCCTATGTAATTTTTGCTGAAGGTCTTCCATTATTACTGTAGAAATGATTTACCCAATGTGCTTGGGGTCCTCCTCTGGCTTATTTAACACTTTGAAAGTTATAGTAGAGCCCCTAACCCAGTGATTCCCAAAGTGGGCGCCACTGCCCCCTGGTGGGTGCTGCAGCTATCCAGGGAGGCGGTGATGGCCACAGGTGCATTTATCTTTCCTATTAATTGCTATTAAAATTTTTAAAAAATTAATTTCCAGGGGTGCTAAGTAATATTTTTTTCTGGAAAGGGGGTGGTAGGCCAAAAAAGTTTGAGAACCACTACCCTAAACTATCCATACATAACTGGGGGTGGGATAATTATTCAATGAACATAGGAAAAACTGATTTTTATTATGTGGAGACTGGGGAAATACTTAGAGAAATGTTTTCTGAGCTGATTAAAGACTAGTAAATAAATCATGGTTAACTGGCACCAGTCTATAATGTCAAATCTCCCTGCAGTATATAAGAGGTCAGAGGATAAGGTTTTTTGAGAAAAAAAATGGAAGATATCATCAATTATCTAAATAAAATAGATGGTAATTGCTTATATGCAAATTAAACATAACTGAAATATCATCTGATCCTTATCAAATTGTCGAAACTGGTTAAGGATCAAATAACATTGAAGGATCAGTGGGAAACAGTTTTACTGCTGCTGAACTATGAATTGGTTAGGCCATTTTTAGAAAATAATTTGGGATTGTACACGAATTTTATTTTATTTTAATTTTTTAATAACAAACTTTTTTTTCATTTTCAAGGATAATGGTACTTTAGGACACTTGGACTCTAACATCCAAGTCTCAAAGGTGATTCTTTTTTTATTTTTATTTTAATTTAAAAATTTTTTCCATGGTTGCATTATTCTTGTTGTCTCCCTTCCCTATTCCCTCCCTCCTCCTGGAGCTGACAAGGAATTCCACTGGGTTTTACATATTTTATCACTCAAATCCTATTTCCATATTATTCCTTTTTAATAATATTTTAAAACCAAAACCCCAAATCATATAACCATATAAATAAGTGATAAATTATGTGCTTTTCTTCTGCATTTCTACTCCAACAGTTCTTTCTCTGGAGGCAGATAGCATTCTTTTTCATAAGTCCCTCAGAGTTGTCCTGGATCATTGCATTGTTTTTAGTAGCAGTCAATTACATTTGATGTATGAGAATTTTAAAATATATAACCTTTAACCTCACTATTTTGTCTCTACACAAAGAAAGTTATTGACAGCAATAAAAGATAATAGGATCATAAATGTAAACCTAGAAGACTCCTAAGACATCATTAATGCTACTTACCTTACTTTACAATTAGGCAACTGAGACTTAACTGGAGAATGACTTGCCCAGGGTCTCATAGTAGAGATCTAAAGTGGGATTTAAAGTCGTCTTCCAGTGCTCTTTCCACTACAACATTACTGATCTACTTGGACAAGGGTATTTATTTATTTATTTGTTTGTTTTAAACCCTTACCTTCTGTCTTGGAGTTAATATACAGTATTGACAAGGCAGAAGAGTGGTAAGGGTAGGCAATGGGGGTCAAGTGACTTGCCCAGAGTCACACAGCTGGGAAGTGTCTGAGGTCAGATTTGAACCTAGGACCTCCCATCTCTAGGTCTGGCTCTCAATCCACTGAGCTACCCAGCTGTCCCCGGACAAGTGTATTTATAACAGCACTTTTGTATTGCATAACAAGAAGGCTGAATAAAGTAAGCAAGATGAGCTTGGAATCGAGAAGACCTCATTTCCTTACTGGTAGTGTGATCATGGGAAAGACCCTTAACTTTTTTGGACCTCAAGCAATTCTCTAAAACTATTGGAGTTGTAATAGAGGGAGAAGTTCCTATGCTGAGAATTCTCATTCCTATGAAGTTATAGGCTTTTAGCACCTGATTGTTTATAACATTAAAAGGTAAAAATGACCTATGTCCCCAAAGGGCAATGACTGAACAAATTGCAGAAGATCTTTAGAGAGTCACAAATTAGGAAAAAAAAAACAAAGAAATATGTGAATATTTGAATGTAAATAATCCAAAATAAGGAAATTAAAACCAAAGGACAATATGCACAATTGCTATCACTATTGAAATTAAGAGAATTTTACATGGGGGTCAAACTGTAAAGTTATACATATTATCCATCGCAGACACTCTTGTGCTATTTGGCTTAACTATTTTCAGAGAACATATTTTGTGTGTGGTTTATTTTTTTAATGATTTAATTTGTCAAGACAAAATTTATCAATCATTCAATGAGTAAATGAGTGTGTATAGGTGTGTATAAATGTGTGGTCATTTATCCTTCTTTTTAGAAGAGGACCAATGACATCACAAGGTAATTTCTTGACTTGCCCATGAATTGGCTTTATTCCAGAGGCAGAGTTGTGCGGTCATCAGCCTCACTCTTTTCCAAAGTCATTGAAGTTCAGTAGCAAGACAAACATCAGGATGCCTGGCAATAGTCTAGAATGGCAGTGGATGATCTTGGCATCCTAAATGTCTGACTAAGCTCTAAATATACTGCTGGGGCTTTCATAGCTGTTGGAACACATTTTTCTCACCTGTCCCTTCCACAAGAAGTCTTCATTTGCCTAGGGCAGATATCCCCCAACTCTCCAATAGATTTTGTCTCCTTGGTTATCCTCAACCTGTTTTAGCCTGCCTGTGAGGTCAGTTGCTGAGGTGTGCCTACCGTGGTTATTTGGAACATTAAGCCACACTGGTTACTGGGTTGTGCCCACTGCGGCTTCTTGGAGTCTTAGGTGAGAGTTGGATGGTAGGTGGATACCACAGGAGGAAAGGAACCCTAAAAAGGATACAGAAGCCCTCACACCAGAGGTGCTAGTCCTCCCTGAACACTCCACACACCCACTATCATTGCTGGATTTTTTTTTTTTTGCATTCACCACAGTGTAGTAGGCTAGTGTTGGTTTCATTTTAAGTCACTAGGGTGTATAGAAGAAAGAAAAATGGGTTTACCACATGAGCTTATGCTATTGTCTTATAGAATATAGAAATTTGCAAACTGCATTTCATAGACAAATAGTAAAATAATCAAATTTGAAGAAGAATTGCAGATATATGTATATTCAGGTTGTTCAGAATATGGGAAAGACTTTTTAACTTCCTTGGTCCCTTATCTCAGTTTATCAGATTAGCACTGATGGCATTCCTGGGGTACATGGAAGATAAATGCTTTACCCAGGCTCACAGAGATATCTGTTCTAGCATCTGAACCCAACTCTTCCTGACTTTCAAATCTAGAAATCTACCACATCATTCCACTTTTGAATTCTGTGCATTTTCTTTGGCTTTCCCTATGCCTAGAATGTTCTTCCTGCTCATCTCTACCTTCTGGTTTCTTTTAAGTCTCAGTGTTCAGAAGTTTTGCTTGAACCAGAAAATCACTTCCTCTAAACTATTTATAGGAGCAGAGAAATATAATCCTGGACTAGTAACTCTTTTCTCTGAGAAGAGCAGAGTGTCCAGGCTTCTAGTCCCAACCTCGTACTTTCCCTCTTAAAAGGAAATAAAACCTCTCTAGGAGAAATATAGGAGAAGAGGCTATAGAAGTCTATTCTACCTCCTTCAAGTCACAGAACAATACCCATAGGCTACATGTGGGAGATAGCTTCTTATGTGGGAGTCTGCTTCCTACACTACTAAGAAATGGGCTGATTGGCATGTCATCATTCCTTTCCCACTAATAGAAATATTTATAAGTTGTAAAATTACTAAGAAGACAAGAATAAAAAAGCATGAGTAATTTGCTAACTGGCTCATTTTCAGGTTGTGGGAAACTTCTTGTATAGAACTTCCCTTTATCAAGTGCAGATAAGACATTAATCTATAATTTATAGATATAATTGCAAATTGGGGCACCGAGTAGTTAATCTACTTCCTTATGGTAACATAGATATGGCTTAAACCTTGTTGTTCAACTATTTTCAATCATGTCTGACTCTTTTTGACCCCTTTTGGGGGTTTTCTTGGCAAAGACTCCAGGGTGGTTTCCCATTTCTTTCCCCAGCTCATTTTGCAGAGCAGACAGCTGAGGCAAAAAGGGTTAAATGACTTGTCCAGAGTCACACAGCTAGTAAGTCTTTGAAACTAGATTTGAATTCAAGTTTTCCTGACTTCATACCCCAGACTTTATCCACTGTACCACCTAGCTGCCCCTGACTTAAATGAATTTTTTTTCTAAATCTAAGGCCATCCCTCTCTCCACTATGTTAAGCTTCTTTTATATATTGATATAGTATTTAATGTCACTATTCTTTTTAAATTAATTTTCTTCGTATGTGTGAACTTAAAGATCAGCAAATATACATTTCAATATAGAATAAGAAGGAGGCTTAGTTAAGAAATTAATTTTCTGTTATATAAAATGTCTGTCTTTTAACAGGAAAGTAACAAAATTCATTATGATTCCTTCTGCATTTTTCTTTCCTTCTGCACTCTAAAAATATTTTCTTTGTGAAATGTTTTATTGATGTTCTTTTTTTTAATCTCAATAACTGGGCACCCTTACACAAGTGGAAACCTCCTTTGTAAAAACTTTCTTTAGCTCAGCCAAACAAATCAGCACCTTTACCAGATCTGGGAATGCACAGCTCTTTCTGCATTTATTGACCATTTTCTCTCTGTCAAAAGGTGGGAGAGAGGTTTCATCATTGGTCTTTTTGAAGTTACTATCCTTTGCTACTTTGATCAGAGTTCTGAAGGACAAGAGAAATGATGAATATGATGGCTTCAGAGAAACACTTGAGAACACTTGTGCGAACAATTCATATTTCCATTGTACTTTATGCTTTTCTCAAAATAATCCTATGCATGACATAGTTACTCTCATTTTACCTGTAAGGAAACTGAGTCTCAGGAGACATTAAGTGGTTTCTTTGTGGTCATTCAGCTAATAAAAGACAGTGCTTAGACATGAGTCTATATTTCTAAATCCAGCTCTCTTTCCACCTTACTTTGAGACCCTAACTAGGCACTCAGTCAGACAACAAAAAATTTTAAGTACCTACTATGTGCCAGGCACTTTGCCAAGTGTTGTTGATACAAAAAAATTCAGTCCTTGTCCTCGATAAATTTATAAACATTAAAATAATCACTCATTATCTGCCAAGCACAGTTTGTATTATTAGCACAGTTCCCCTGTACACTATGGAATCTAGAGGAACCTAGAATCCTCCAATCTTAACTAGGTAGATGATATTATTATTCCTCCTTTACAGATAATGAAACTGAGGCTGAGAGAGAGTAAGTAAAATTTACAAATCCCCTGGGTTGTGTCTGGGGGAGGATTTTAATTCAAGTCTTCCTGACTGTAAGCCCAGCAGTTTCATCAACTAAACCACCTACATGCCTTATGATACAAAATGTGAGGTATTCAACATCACACACAACTGTAAGATAGTTCATGTAGTGACTGATGTTGCTGAACGACATCTACAAAAAGTTTTCTTTCTCTTTTTAATTTTATATAAATGCAAAATATATAATATTTATATTTTATTTGTATAAATATATTTATTTTACATAAGGAAATACTGAGTGAGAGAATTAGGAAGGCTATGTTTGAAAATTATGTCAATATGGAGATAAAAGCTGTTGATATTTTTTAAAATACAATATATGGATTCCAAGTAAACATACAATCTTCAAATGCCTAGAAGAGGCAATGCACTGATGAAGATTAGTATTGATTTATTTTCCATTTTCCCTTTGGCCAGAAAAGGAGGGAATTAGGAAATTTGCTAAAAATAAAAGGAAGAATTTCCTGCCAACTAGACTTGAAGTCATAGGGAGTTGTTGCCTTCAGGGATTTTTTTAAAATATGGAAGTAAACCACCTTTTGATTTTTTTAAGGCTCTTTCTCCCCATCTTACCCAGGCAGTAAGAGCAGGTGCCCCTCAGTGGCTTGATCCCACTGTGAACAGCTGGGAAATTTTGTTTCATTTCCAGTCAAAGTCAGTTCACTCCTTTGGGCAATCTTGTAATCCCTGGCCTCTCCAGAGTTGACCCTAATAATGATACATCCCAAGTTTGGATACCCTACTGGCCTATCCCACTGTAGCGTGGAATTCCTGAGATGAAGAGATCTGTCAGTCTCACCCTCCTAGAAACTGGGAATTACAGGCATGCCCCAACACAACTGGTCTAACATGATTTCAATGAATTCTTAATTGCAGATAGAATCACCAGTTAATTGATAGAATCACTAAATCAACAGCGTCATCGAGTCATGAAATGAAACATAAATTAATCATAAATGTGTTATCCTAAGACTCATTTTAAAATCTTTTTTTTCCACCAGTACTGATGAAGTCCATCAAAACATGCATTCTCTCATCACAGTCCTCTCCTGGCTAATAACACATATTTAGAAGATGCCCTCTTAAAATTACATGTACACTATACAGGGATGGATCAGTGTGGCAGAAGGGCTGGATACATATGTACAACCTCAGTAATATGATGGATAATCCAATTAACCAAGTTAACAGAGGCAACTATAAGCTATAATCTATGATGTTCTGATTAAATAAATGGAGTAGCCAGTAGGTGCAGTGGATAAAGTGCCAGGCCTGGCATCAGGAAGACTTATCTTCCTCAGTTCAAATCCATCCTCAGGTATTACTAGGGTAATCCTAGGCAAGTCATTTAACTCGGTTTGCCTCAGCTTGGTCAGCTATAAAATGAGCTGGATGGGGCAAAGCCAGACTCAGAGATAGGAGGCTCTGGTTTCAAATCTGGCCTCAGACACTTCCTAACTGTATGACCCTGGGAAAGTCATTTGATCCCCATTGCCTAGCCCTTAACACTCTTTTGCCTTGGAAACAATGCATAGTAATGATTCTAAGTCAGTAATTAACGATTTAAAATAAATAAAAAACAAAATAAAATGAGCTGGAGAAGGAAATAGCAAACTACTCCAGAGTCTCTGCCAAGAAACCCCATGAAAAAAAATCACAAAGAGTCCAATATGATTATAAATGACTAAACAACAAACAAGGCTGATCACTTTTAAAATGTACTCCCTTGGGGTTATATAACCTCTTTTGCAGGCTCTGAGGTCATTCTGTATGAAATCAAAATGAGATTAGCTGGTTTCTTGCAATGATGAGGAATAACCTGCGCTGGGGGTTGAGGGAAAAGTGTTTCTTACCTTTCTATAACTTTTTATTCCTCCAACTTTTCGGAATATCTAGCCAGGCTGGGGGCACTCCTCCTCCCAACCCCATATTTCATGTTCAGCAATCTTAGCTAGTTCAAAAATCCATCTTTTTCTTCTCTTTTTTTAATCAAATAACCAAAGCAATAATGATAAGTGCATTTGATGGACTGTTTGCATGTATATTCTCATCATCCAAAATTAATCTTTTCTTTGAAAAAAATAGTGGTCAAAAGAAAATATTTCCCTTTGTTAAATCGATGCTATTTATTTCATTAGATGAAATTCAGTAAAAACAGATCTTAGCATAGGACATGTTTCCCCCAGATATCTTTGAGTCCTAACTTGAGCTGACAGCAGTGACAAAAAGTGACAATAAATGCAGAGGTTGGGAGTGGGGGTTGGGGGAGGAAGAATTGCTTTCTTTTAGGGAATTGTGGAGAACATAAAAATGGAAAATAAGGCAATAAGGGAACCACATTTATAAAGGGGTAAATGTTAAGAAACTGAAAAGACAATGTCATAGTATCATGTACTTGACAAAAGCAGCCCCTGACCATTTCCTGATTGACAAAATACTTAAGCAAAGGGACAGGTGCTGGCATGAGCAAAGGAAATGTAACTCAAGGAGATACAAGGGATTGGAGTGACAGGTGGACAGCTGTACTGTGTGCCACGGAATGAAGGAGTGCTAGCTTTGAGCAAGTCTTGTGTCAACTCTATGAGAGGTTAAATGTCAATCTGACCATAAAAGATAAAGTTAGAATCCCATCCACTATGCAAAGGAAGCCCAAAATGGAACTGAATGTACAAGAGAATTACACAGACTAGAGCGAGGGAATTAAAGCTCACATATTCAGTAGAGAGGGAGAAAGATGATAGGCTGATTTATCCATAAGCGGTATATCCTGCCTTGTGTGAAAATAGAAAAATAGTTAATTTCTATCCATGTGAGCATAAGTCAAATGAAGTAGAGAGTATAGTGTAAAAGGCATGTAAGAGTAGAAAATTTGAATTTAGTTGGAGTCAAAAAATATATGGGCTTGTAGGTAACTAGGTAACTCAGTGGTTTGAGAGCCAGACCTAGAGATAAGAAGTCCTGGGTTCAAATCTGGTGTCAGACACTGCCTAACTGTGTGACACTTGACAAGTCATTTAACCTCTATTGCCTAGCCCTTACTGCTCTTATGCCTTGGAACTAAAACACAATATTGATTCTAAGACAAAAGGCAGGGATTTATTTTTTTAAAGACATAGACTCATCTGGAATTATGTCCAAAGAGTTATAAAATGGTACCCTTTAACCCAGAAAGACCACTGTTACATTTGTTTCCTAAAGTGATCAATGAATCAACGTGTTTTAAAATATTTAAAACATCTTTCTGCATAGTGGTAAGGAATTGTAAATTGAGGTAATGCCCATCAACTGGGGAATGACTAAACAAGGTATATCACATATGATTGTGATGGGATATTACTGCACTGTAAGAAATGATGAGCAGGTCAATTTAAAAAAATAAAAGGAAAGAAATGAGCAAAGCAAAGAAAATATTACTTACAGCAATAGACAGTTCGAAGAACAACAATGAATGTTCATTTCCAGGGGGGAAAACTTATCAATAGAAATATACACAATATAGTTTGTATGTGTGTTTATGTTTATGTGTTTGGCTTGCTTTTTTGTTTTGTTTCGTTTTGTTTTGCTTTTGTCAAATGATGCCTTCTCTCAATGGATGGAGAGAAATACATGGGAAATTTAATGGAAGAAGGAACAAAGTGAAAAAAATATGGGCCTTAAGTCCTAGTTCTACTCTTTACTAGTTGTGTTACTTTGGGCAAGTTCCTTGTCAACCTCATCTTCAATTTCCTAATCTATAAAATATGTGGGCTAAAACTTGAACTACCTACCTTATAAAATTTTGCGTCAAATTAGGAGGTATCTGGAGTCATTTAAATGTAATTTGTTGTTAATGTTAGTCCTCCAGAAATTCTGTTGAGGAATAAAGTCAAACACAGAGGTAGAAATGAGACATCTTCAAAACAATACTAATCAAAAAGTGATTCTTTGAGCAATTGTCACACAGCGGATTGAAAGCTAGACTTCAAATCTCCTTGAAGATTTTTACTAGCTGCTACCTTGGGCAAATCACTTAACCTTTGAAAGCCTCAGAAAATACCTAGTGCTTCTTTATTAGCCACAAATATTCCAGACTGATGGTGGAAAGATTCCTACTGCCATGAGTTCCTCCTCTATTTTTCACTGACTAAACATGAAGCATCTCTATGTTCAGGATGACTGCTTATAGTAAATTAGAAAGGAAAAACTCAACCTGACACTTCTCTTCGTTTTCCAGATCTCTAACTTGTGTCTTTAGACAAATCATTGACTTGTGTTTTGTAAATCAGAAAGAGTTGCTTATGGCTTTATTAGCTAAACTGGGTCATTCTATTGCTTGAGTGGTTAATAACTACGGACAATGCTAAATACCTCGGGGAAATCCTCCAAGTGAGTAACATCATAAATGATTGGTTTGTCTTGTGTTATCTCTGGGATAATGTATTAAAATGAAAGCAGTGAACTCAAGCTGGTTTATAATACCTCTGAGAAATAAATCAGGAATAAATCATATCATCATTTAATGCTTGGTAAGAGAAATTAAAGGGTAATACAGAAAATAGTAAATTGAGAATAGTTTTAGGGGAAACCTCAGTTCAGTAGGGGGGAAATTTAGTGAGTTAAGAGAATGAAGTTCACTAAATGAGATAAGATGAATATATAAAAATATATAGGGGGCAGCTAGGTGGCTCAGTGAATTGTGAATCAGCCCCAGAGATGGGAGGTCCTGGGTTCAAATCTGGCCTTAGACACTTCCTAGTTGTGTGACCTTGGGCAAGTCACTTAACCCCCATTGCCTAGCTCTTACCACTCTTCTGCCTTGGAACCAATACATAGTATTGATTCCAAGATGGAAGGCAAGGGTTTAAAATAAAGAATATACAGGCAGCTACAGTATAAGAGAAAGAGCATTATGAAATTAGAGACATGGGTTCAAATTCTTACTCTAACACTTAACAGATCTATCATACAAAGTATATTATTTAACTTCTAAATGTTTTAGTCTTCTCATCTATGAAGGAAACTAAGATATATTATAAGAATTATTATAAGAAAATTATTTTGTTATGCTCAAACCTCTATAAATTTCATCTGCTAATGCTAATGTTGCAGTACTAACTTCATAGAGATTAGGGTAAGGATTAACTAAGTTTCAGAAATATAAAGTTTTTTGTCAAAAAGTCACCTATTATTAAAGAGCTAACTTATAAATATAAATCAAATGCAACAAAATGTAAGCATATAATCTTCTTGATGGTAGATACTATTATATCTATTATCTATCACTCTATCTAGCCACACAAGACAATATGTATACACAAATACATATATGTATATGAAAGGTTAACTAGTTAAGACTTTAAATATTGAATGAACTAGTTAGAATATTGTACAGAGTACTAGATCTAGAGTCAGGAAGACCTGAGTTCAGATATGATCTCAGACACTTACTAGATGTGTGACCTTAGACAAGTCAATTTCTTTTTTCTCCATTTCCTCATCTGTAAAATAGGGATAATAATAATAGGATTATTCTGAGAATAAAATGAAATAATATCTGTTAAACACTTTCCCAAATATATATGTGTGTGTGTATATATATATATATATATATACATATATAATTTGAGGAAGAGTACTGTGTAGGTAAAAGGGTACTGTGTAGGAAAAAAATTAGCTTTGAAGGATCATTTATATGTATACTTATGCAGACACACACATAGAATCCAAAATGTCTTGGTTTGGTTTTAGGCTTTAATACTTTCAGAAGTATGAATTCTATAAACATATAAAAACCACATATAAAAGGCTAATCCTCTAAAATTCAAAATATTTATATCTTTTTAATTAATTTTTAACGTGGTCACTACCTTATGTATATATCTTCCTCAGATTTTCTTGAATTTTATAAAAAAACTTTCATCAGCTTCTGCATAGTGACTAAAAGGATTGCATTTATAATTCTAACCCTAAGATCATCCAAAGAATGAGGTTTTGATGTGTACACAACAGTTTTGACACTACCCTCAAGAAAAATTCTAATGGAGATGGATCTAGTGACTGAGGTAGCCAAACAAGAGGAATTGCCATTTTGAAAGAATGCCTACTCTTTGACCCAGCCACACCACTGTTGGGTTTGTACCCCAAAGATATAATAAGAAAAAAGACTTGTACAAAAATATTATAGCTGCACTCTTTAGGGTAGCAAAAAATTGGAAAATGAGGGGATGCCCTTCAATTGGGGAATGGCTGATCAAATTGTGATATCTGATGGTGATGGAATACTATTGGGCTGAAAGGAATAATGAACTGGAGGAATTCCATGTGAACTGAAAAGATCTCTGAGAATTGATGCAGAGAAAAAGGAGCAGAACCAGGAGAACACTGTACACAGAGACTGATACATTATGGCACAATCAAATGTAATAAACTTTTCTACTAGCAGCAATGCAATGACCCAGGACAATTCAGAGGAACTTATAAGAAAGAACACTCTCCACATCTGAAGAAAGAACGGTGGGAGCAGAAATACAGAAGAAAAACATATGATTGATCATATGGTTCAATAGGGATATGATGAAGGTTTTGATGTTAAAAGATCACTCTAAAATATGAATAACATGGAAATAGTTTTTGAACAATGATACATGTATAGCCCAGTGGAACAACTTATCAGTTCCAGGAGTGGGTAGAAAAGAGTGGGTGATGTGGGGGGAATCATGTAACGATGGAAAAATTTAAAAAGGGAAAAATTTGAAGTAAGCAGAAATGAAAAAAATTAAAGAAGGTTTTAAAATTAAAAAACAGCACTTGCCATACCAAATACACCAGTCCTTAGATTGGTCATATAGAAATAAACTCACAATGACTAATAAGTGTCCTGTTTTGTTAAGAATAAAATTAAAAATTCGATTATTTCTTCCATGAATTTTTCTCTAGTGTAGGCAATATGTATCTTGTTTCACAACGTGACTAACAGAGAAATATGTACTATGTAATAACATATGCATAACCTACATCAGGGATGAGAGGGAAGGAAAAAAAAGATATATAGATTTTTGGACATAGTGTGAGAATTTACTTCTCTTGAATAAACATATTTATTATAATTCTTACATATTTGTAACAAATAAGATGTATCATGCTCTTATGTTATATGTTATATTATATCTAAAAAAATGATAAAAAGGAAAAATTATAAATGGCATAATAGATAGTGCATAATAAATTTAAAAGAAAAACAAAGAGAAATATTTACCAAATATTTTCATTATTAAAATACATAATACTAAATAAGTTTACAATAAATTTAAATAATTAAAGATTCAGGTAATTTTTGATAATGATGTAGCATTCATATTTCTAGAGTTATTAAAGCATATAACTATACTAATTCTTTTGAGGAAACTCTATGCCCTCATGTGGAGATGGATGGATATATACACACAGAGACATAATCTGTGAATCCTTAGTTTTAAGTACAACTGACTAGCCCACAGTAGTAATATAAAAATGCTTATTGAATAGGTGAAGTTACTCATATTTATAAAGTCTTCTTGAACTACACATCTTTTCCCAGATGTCCTTCTTCCTCAGCTCAGAATAGTGATATAAGTTACTGCTTCATATGCAAATATAGAGGCACTTTCTCCTAGGCAAATATGGAAGTAACAAATACTCCAGGAAGAATCAGCACCTCCAATCAAATGCAGATTCTTCATATCAGGAACTAGTTCTCAGTTGTTTTTGTTTTTTTTTCCTCAAGGATAAGAGTTATATTTGGTATATACAACTGGAACTTTGAATTCACCAAAAAAAAAAAAATGTTGCAGCTGGGACAAAGACTCAGCATCTTGGATCTTTAAGGCCATTTGACTATTTCCCTTAATAAGTAAACTGAGGCTCAAGATTAAATAATTTACCTTTGCTTATATAAATATTTCCTACAGAAAGGAAGCTAAAAGCTATGAATAGGCATAGTTGAAATAGATCTCTTAGCATAATATATTGGGCCAATTATGGTTTACAAGGGCATTTGGATGTTGGTTAGGAAACCATCAATTTATGGCTTTGCCTCAATCAGGAAATGAGTCCTAAAAGATATGGTTATACACTTTTAAAAAACACATTTCTTTCATAAGTCCTGCTCCTGTTTGAAATATGTGTAACTTGAGGAATTTAATAAGGATTGTATAAAAGAGTCACAAGAGATAAATGAAATAAAAAAAGGATATTGTTTATTCTTGAGATGGACTTCTATGTGAAACCAGTCAAGATAAATGATTAATGTGTGGTCTGGAAAAATGGACAGTGTACTGAAGCAGATAATCACAGATATGGATTTCCTTGTCTCCGTTTTCTGTTTGACAAGTGAGATGTACCATCTCAACATGAGAGCCTTTTGCGTGCACAGACTGTCAAATCGTCCAGGTTTCTCCTTTGGTCCATCTTTACAGTCAGACCATAAATAGTGTTGACAAGGCATGGCTGTGCTTTAGTTTTACTCCACTAAGTTTTGGACAGATCTTTCTACTGCCTGATAAAGATAGAGCACATTGAGAACAAGAGAATGGCAACAACTGGAATTTTAAGTAAAGGACATTTTCAGCTTTTTCAGCCAAGTTACTGACTGGGAAGGGTGATTCATACAGATGAATGGAAATTGGCATTTGGTTTAAGAGGCAAAGATACCATTCTGATTTCTTAAATTCTTTCTTCTACAGACCACAGATATTGTCAGAACATAGATTGAGAAGAATTAGAACCTATTCTAAACTCCTCCCGGAACTTTGTGTTTTTCTCTTATATATTTGTAATTATTTAGTAAATGCAATTTGTACACATGCATTAATATTAAAAATAGATTTCAAACTCCTGGAGGGCAAGGATCACATCTTGTTCATCTTTGACTAGCATCTAAAATGGTATATACCATATAGTAGGTACTTAAGAAATAAATAATTGAATGACCTACAAACTTCTAATGCCTGACTTAACCAATAATTTGCTTAATACTACCATCCTCTTTAGGGAAAAAAATCGTACAATTAAATGTGCTAAAGAAAAATTCTGCTCCATAGAGAAAAAAGATTATAATGGAACAAGCTGAAATCTTCACATATCATCATTTGTTCATTAAACTTGTATCTTCACTAGGAATTCCCATTACTATTTTGCAATACCACTGAGTATTCCCAATTATTTCAATGAGTGTCACAAAATAACAATCAGATTGATGAATGTCTAGACAAATTATACTATACTCATAAAATGAAAAATTACTGTACTGCAAGAAACAATGATCATGATGAATTCAAAGAAATTTAGTAAGACTTTTTTGAACTGATGCAGAATGAAATAAACAGAACCAAGAAAAACACTCATGACAACATTCTAATCACAAAAAATAAGGCAATTGAATGGTGCTCACTTTTTGCAGCACATATACTAAAATAGGAATGAAGCAGAGAAGATTAACATGGCATCTGCTCAAAGATGAAATGCAAATTCATGAAGCATTGTATATTTTTGGAAACTCAAGAGGATCCCTACTTCCAGCTTTCATCCTCTACCAAATGAACAAATATGTTCTTTTCTAAAACTAAAAAAAAATAGAAGAAAAAGAAATGAAATCCTATGTAATTATCATGACAAATCTTAGCCTTAGAGAAAAGTTGAGAAAAAAAAATATATATCCTTCTCCTCTTTGTAGAAGAGAGCGGATGTAGATATGAAACATTAAATATATTATTAGTGTGCTGGGCGTTGATGTGTTGAGAGATTTTGTCAAACTGCCTGATTTCTTTTATGATGTTGGTTTCAAAGGATGATAAAATTATCCAGAAACAAAAAGTATTATTAAAAACTACATTTAAAAAAATTAACGTATTTTTAAAATAGTCTCTAAAGCTACTTTGGAAATCTGTTTAGGAGTCTTTAGAGGGAGGTGTAAAATTGAAAGATATGGAATCAAACCATGACAAGTTGTTGCAGTTTCAAAAAGGTTGAGAATCGCTTGTCTTCATCCATAGTAGTAAATCAGCCACAGATTCATTCCAGCTGTAATTTTTTTAATCAAACTGATTAGTCACAGTTTGCCTCTATGGCAATAGGACAGGCTAGAAGCTGAAAGTTTTTATCACTCCAAATGTGTAAACCACTTAAGTAGGTCAAAGGAAATAGGTTACACTAAATATCCTGGTTATAAGAGTTCTGTAAATAGTTTGGCCTGTCATCCTCCAATTGATAAATGGGCTAAAGATATGAATAGAAAATTTTCAGATGAAGAAACCAAAGCCATGTTTATATGAGAAAATGCTCTAAATTATTACTGATTAGAGAAATGCAAATCAAAACAATTCTGACATATCATCTCAAATCTATCAGATTGGCTAAAATGACAAATGTTGGCGATGTGGAAAAATGGGGACACTAATACACTATTGGTGGAATGTGATGGCTAAGGAGTCAGGGAAATCTGGGTTTGAAACCTGCCCCAAGTCACTTATTACCACTGTGACCATAGACAAATCACTAAAACCACCTCAGTAACATTTTCTCTATCTGTAAAATGTCTGAAATGAGAAAGTATATGTAAAACACTTTGAAAACTTTAAAGAATGACTCCAGTAACAAAGCCTATTGATATAAGTCTCTTCCTCTTATTGGTGGGGGTGAATAACGTCCTATGTGAGGAGAAAGATATAGGGAAAGCAGTAAAGAGGAGAACTCTTGAGTTTTCTTTGGAACTTCTTGAAGCTCAATAATCTTGGTTAAGTTTTCTTCAAGTTGCTCCGGGCACTACAGTCACTTTGGACATTTTTGGTTTTGAGCTTCCAGAGGAGAGATAGAAGAGGCCAACCTCACTTCAGGTTGTTAAGGGGAAAATCTCTAGCAATACTATGACCCTGCTGTATCCTTCCATTCCCTATCCTCAGTATGCCACACTACAGATTTCAAGGAACTTTCCCTTGACCTAGAACTCTCTCCCTGGGTTGAACTGAGTTAACTCACTCCCAACATTCTGTATTGTCTAGCATGTGTTCTCCTATGTATGTCTTCTCTGATTTCTGTTTTGCTATTGATTTAGCTAAATGTTTTTCTTGGATAAATGCTATGAGTATTCATTGCTGAATTGATATTGGGTGGGAAAGGGCTAAGCCTTGGACTAAAGCCTGAGCTAGTGTTTCCCCTCCATAATGAAGCAGAAATCTGAAATTACTTTAAATCTGGTCATCTACCCTTAACTAACAATATTTAAAAGAAAAACTGGATATAATTCTAGCTCAATGCCCCTTCCCTCTGAGGAGAGCAATAAGTGGTTGACTCTAGTCTAATTTCCTGATTCTCTTCCTAGCAAGAATTAAAGTCTTTCTAGGAGAATGATGAGGAGGAAAGAGGATAATGGTGTCTATTTTGCCTTTCTTCAAGCCACAAAACCACTCCTTATGCTATGTATGCAGGGATAGGCCTTGCAACAGAGGGCCTCATGGTAAATGGGCATTGCTGTGGGGGGGAGACCAGCCCCTGAAAACAAAGACTCCAAGTTAATACTGACAGTGAGAATAAAAATTGTTTGCATTTTGTCTTTATATCCTCACATAGAGTCCTAACGGTATTTTGTGTTCAGGGTTTGTTGGTCTTTTGTTTGTCTTTTTTTATTTCCTACCTATAATTCAGTGTGGATGAGGGAATTCCAAGTGATACATTTTTTCAGTAATTTACAGTTTTAAGGAGATTCCTTGAGGGCACATAGAAGTATGACATGACCAGGTTTATAAAACAATAACACAACATAACTACAACAACAATAACAATAATAATAACATAAATAATGCAATCAATACATATCAGAGGTGAGATCTGAATCTAAGATTTCTTCTCGGTCCTTTATGTCATGCCACCTATTGCCTGAATACATAGTAAGTGCTTAACAAATGCCTGTCTAGTTTATTTGAGTGGTATGTGTCTATAACAACATAGCTTAAGTAATCAATCAGAGTTAAGTTACAAATGGTCTCCTAAAAGTCTTTGGCTAGTATATTGCTGAATATTAATATTCTCATGTCAAGAACACATGAAATCAGAAATGATCACACCAAGAAATACAATCTTCATATTTTAAAATCTAAAAAAAATGTTATTATTGGTCAGTTATTCAGTCATGTCTGATTCTAGGTGATACCATGGACTATCCATACTCTGGGTAGACATCTCCCTAACTTACCAATGAGTCTGAGTCCTGACAGTTATCCTCAACCTGGTATAGCTCATCTGCCAAGATGCTTTTATCAGGGTATTCAAGGTAGGATTTCCTGGAGTCACAAGTGAGAATTGAGAGAAGGTGGACAAATGAGAAACCCTGAAACAGGCATAGCAAGCCTTCACACCAATGGTGCTAGTCCTCCTTGAAGGGAGGGGGAGAGAGAGAGAGAGAGAGAGAGAGAGAGAGAGAGAGAGAGAGAGAGAGAGAGAGAGAGAGAGAGAGAGAGAGAGAGAGAGAGAAATTCAACAGAGCTATGGAAACAAAATGTGGTAGATTTCTGCCACATATCTTTTTTCTGTATTTCTAGAAAGCAGAGGATTAATCCCTAGATATCCCTACATTAATCCTCCAGGTGCTAAATAAAATGAATAAAAAGGAATGCATTTTATGAGGTATTTTTATCCTTAGTACAAAGGTATCTTACTAACATACATTTGAGTAAGATAAGTTGCATGGTAAAGAAATATTTTAAACATTTTCACTTACTGCAAAATTGCTTCCATAAAATGAAATAGATAAAAGTTGCAGTAATAAAGTCCACAAAATAAGTTAGTTTATCAAATCTTCAAAACAAGTAGGAATTTTTTTGAAAAATGAATTTAAATTAAATGGCTAAGGAGAGGTGTTGTAATGATTCCTAGATTATGTAAACGTTTCTTGCTTTCATTTCAACAAATATTTATTGGACGTAGCAATGAGGAAGACAATGTGCTAACTTTCTGTAATTTGACATAGCTGGAAAATAGAATGTCCTGCTTAGTCAAATATTCTGATTATATGGAATTTAACCTGTACTCACTTCCTGTACTTTCTCACATTACACTCAAAGAATTACAAACTCTTATGAATTGAATGAGTCTCAAAAGTAAATTAATCCAGTATCCTCCATTGCAGTAAGTAATCTTCAGTATAACATCTCTGAGAAGAAGCATAATGTTCTGGAAAGGCAATTGGTCTAAAAGTAAAGAACATGGCTTTTTTGTGGTTCTGATAATTCCTTCATAATATCTCTAGTTTTCAATTTTCTCCTCTATAAAATTAGAGATTAAACTAGATGATTTATCATTTCCCTTCTAATCTAAAATCCTATAAAGGCATCCAGCCTTTTCTTAGACATTCCCATTGATTGATAATTTGCCACCTTCAAGAATAGATGCTGGGGGTCACTTAAATAAAAATCCATGTTAAAATTGGGGCAAAAATGATGTCAACTGATTCATCCTATATCTTCCTTCTTGAATGAGAGATTAAATACAATTCTCCTTCCATCACAGCCACTAAAATATGTGAAAACTGAAATCACATCTCTTCCATTTTTTGATGTTTCCTTTCCCCAAGCTAAACAATCAGTTCTTTCAATCATTTATGATAAATTAAGACTATGGGGTATATGAAGTGTTCAGGGAGAAGAAGCACTTTTGGTGTAAGGACCTGCAAGTCCTTTTCAGAGCTTCTCATCCACCTTTGGTGTTCATCTTTACCCAACTCTCACCTGTGTCTCCAAGAAGCTATAGCATGAACAAAGGCCACACCTCAGCAAAATTATCTTGGTTAAACCAAGGATTAAACCAGGTTGAGAGTAATTAACAAGCCTCAAACCCATCAATGAGTTAGAGGGATGTGTCCCATGAACATATGAATGAAGACTTCCTCCTAGCAGAATGGACAGATGAGAACTATTTGTTCTAATGACCATGAAAGCTGTTGAAGCAGGCCCTGTGGAGCATTTAAGGTTGGTTCAGATTTCAAAAATGCAAGATCATCCATTGCATACTCAGCCATCACCCGTCATCCTGGATTCTGCATTGCCACTAGACTTTGATGACTGTGGAAGAGAATGTGAGGCTGATGACTTTTCAACATTGCCTCCCTTAAAATTAGTTCAAGTGCTAAGTCAAAATATAACTCTGTGATGTTTTTGGGGCCTCTTTAAAAAAGAAGGATGAACAACAATATGTCTGACAGATCTTTCATCAGCTTAGAGTTTTCTTTTGGACACACTCCAGTTTTTTTTTTGTCCCCTTTAAAATAAACTACCTAGAACTAACCATAGTATATCATATTTGGCATGAGCAGTACAATATACATGGTCATCATTGTTTCTCTTAATCTGGGTGAACTCTATATTTCTGCTAATGAAGCCTTAAATTGAATTGTCTTTTTAGCACTCAATTCACACCATTGCCTTACTGATCTTAGGGTCAACTAAAATTCTCAGGTCTTTTTCATGTGAACTGCTGTCAATCCTATGTGCTATACCATCTTATCCTTATACATTTCATTTTTAACCTAAGGATGAGAGTTTATATTTATTCCATATTCCCTTATATTAATGTCTATTGAAATTTAATGTTATTCATCTTGGCTCAGAAATCTGATCTATCAATATCAATTAAGAGCCAATTCTATAATAAAATTAGTGATCTCTCCCAATTTTATATCACTTTAAAATTTTTCAGTATGTCCTCTATGCATTTATTTAAACTAGTAAAATTAATTTAAAATGTTGTCTAAAATGGAGTCAAGTTATTGACTGATAAAACTTTTAGCAAGCTAGGGAGACATTCTTTAAGGTTGATATGTCTATTAATATCTGTGTGTATCTAGCTATTCAATTAACTAAATACCCATTAAACTATATCAACTTCTGACCTATTATTTCTCCATCTTATCCAAAAGGATATCATATAACAAGATATTTTGTCAAATGCATTGTCGATACCAAATAGAATGTTTATGTCATTAAATTTAGCTAGCTAATAATCCTGTTTAGAAATGAAATCAATTAAGTTTGCCATAATTCATTCTTGGTGAATTCATGATGACTCAGTAATCACTAATTTTTCTGTAAAATTATTCCTTAATTTCATGTAAATTTGGTTTTTAGTCTAATCCCTCTACCAAAAGTGTTTTCTTGTACACAAGTTATATATGAAGTATTAATGAAATGACAATTAAAAGGAGCAATGCAATCTCAAGCTTTGCAAATTCTAAAATGCAATGGTGAGACTGTGCCATAAAGGAACTACAAAGGAAAGAAAAAACCTAGTACAAAAATATTTATAGATGAATTCTATTAAAGGTCCAACAACTAGTATCTGTATCACATGAGTTATTCTCAAAATATTAGAAAGATGTCAACCAAAATCCTTTTGTGAAACAAATATGGCCCTAGTTCCTTAACTGGAGAAATAAATAAAATAGAGGCTCCATAGACCAATATCTTTAAAGAATACTGAAAAAAAATTGTAATTGCTTAATATCAACAGATTAAAACAATGTGTACCTAAATTATTCATTTTGAATAAGCTAGATTTATATAAAATATTTAGGGGTAATTCATCATTAGGAAAGGAGTTAGCATAGTTTTCTGCATTAATAGCAAAATAATCAGTCACATGATTATATAAATAATTGCAGAAACATTCTTTAACAAAATACAACTCATTTACACTAAAAATCATTGACATAAAAGGACTGTTTTAATATTATAGAAGGCATATATCTAAAATCAAAAATTATTATTATTTTTATATGAAAAACTAGAAAGTTTTCAAATAAATGAGGAAGTAAAATAAGGAAGTTCACCATGCCTGATTTGGTTCTAAGACTCAGTGATGGCAATATGAAAAGATCATTCAGTTAAAAACTTAGCTGACAAATATGGGCTAGAACAATCTTTCAAGGGAGCATGATTGATGCTGGCTTACTTAGAAAACACCACATAAAAAGGAAACAGAAATGTTTAGATTAAGTAAGGTAAAAAAACTAATAACATAAATCCAAAAGAAATCACTTGCAATTCTTTAATATAGTAAAGAAAACAAAACAAGCAGCAAATGGTATAAAAAGAAATAGTGACTGGAGCTGAGCAACCCCCCTCACCCCCCACACCACCTACAGTGCCAAAGCCAGTGAAAAAGAGTTAGAGCAAGTTTGGGGCACCCATTAAGTCCTTGGCAGCTACCTGGGGTCACCAGGGCCTGCTCCTGAGAGCAGCAAGAATTAATGCTCCAAGAGGCTAAAGAACACAGGGACTTTGAACACAGACCCTGAGGGCAGGCGCTGACAGGCAGGGACTTGACAAAAAACAGCTGGGAAGTTTGGAAAACAATATGGGAGAGATTAGGTTTAGGTCAACATCTCACACCCTATACCAAGATAAATACAGAATGGGTGAATGACTTGAATATAAAGAGGGAAACTATAAATAAATTAAGTGAACACAGAATAGTATACCTGTCAGATCTCTGGGAAAGGAAAGATTTTAAAACCAAGCAAGAGTTAGAGAAAATTACAAAATGTAAAATAAATGATTTTGATTATATTAAATTAAAAAGCTTTTGTACAAACAAAAGCAATGCAACCAAAATCAGAAGGGAAACAACACACTGGGAAAAAATCTTTATGACAAAAAACTCTCATAGGGGTCTAATAACTCAAATATACAAGGAGTCAAATCAATTATCAAGTCATTCTCCAATCGATAAATGGGCAAGGGACATGAATAGGCAATTTTCAGATAAAGAAATCAAAAATATCAATAAGCACATGAGAAAGTGTTCTCAATCTCTAATAATTAGAGAAATGCAAATCAGAACAACTCTGAGGTATCACCTCACACCTAGCAGATTGGCCAAAATGAGAGAAGGGGAGAGTAGTGAATGTTGGAAGGGATGTGGCAAAATTGGGACATTAGTGCATTGCTGGTAGAGTTGTGAACTGGTCTGGCCATTCTGGCTGGCAATTTGGAGCTATGCTCAAGGGGCTATAAGGGAATGCCCGCCCTTTAATCCAGCCATTCCATTATTGGGTTTGTACCCCAAAGAGATCATAGATAAACAGACTTGTATGAAAATATTTATAGCCGCGCTTTTTGTGGTGGCAGAAAACTGCCAAATGAGGGTATGTCCTTTAATTGTAGAATGGCTTAACAGATTGTGGTGTGTGCTGATGATGGAATGCTGTTGAGCTCAAGGGGAATGGTGAACTAGAGGAATTCCATGTGAACTGGAAAGACCTCCAGGAATTGATGCAGAGCAAAAGGAGCAGAGCCAGAAGAACACTGTACACAGAGACCAATACACTGTGGTAAAATAGAATGTAATGGACTTCTGTATTGGCAGCAATGCAATGACCCAGGACAATTCTGAGGGATTTATGGAAAAGATGCTACCCACATTCAGAAGAAGGACTGCAGGAGTGGAAACACAGAAGAAAAGCAACTGCTTGAACACATGGGTTGAGGCGGACATGATTGGGGGTGTAGACTCGAAACTACCACACCAATCCAACTATCAACAATTTGGAAATAGGTCTTGATCAATGACACATGTTAAAACCAGTGGAAATCTGCATTGGCTATGGGGAGGAGGGGATAGTCGGGGGAGGAAGGGGAAAGTAAGAGCATGAATCATGTAACCATGTTAACTTTTCTAAAAAATAAATATTATTAAATGTTAAAAAACAATTGATTAGGGGGCATCTGGGTAGCTCAGTGGAGTAAGAGTCAGGCCTAGAGACAGGAGGTCCTAGGTTCAAACCCGGCCTCAGCCACTTCCCAGTTGTGTGACCCTGGGCAAGTCACTTGACCCCCATTGCCCACCCTTACCACTCTTCTGCCTTAGAACCAATACACCGAAGTACAAGGGTTTAAAAAAAAAAACAATTGATTAATAAAAAAAGAAATAGTGATCAAAACATCTAAAAATGCATTAAATATTTGAAAGTTAATCTATGAAAGTTACACAAGACTCACATACAAAGAGTTATATAATGTTCTGTATAGAATTAGAGGTAGACAAATAAAGAATAGCTATTCTTTATCTAATTTGGAAGACACACATGCACTTCTTATAGTTGGGCCCTACCAAAATAAGAAAGATGACAATATTACCTAAGTACATTTACAAATTGTGTCATATTAACAAATTACCAATAGGTTACTATAGAATTTGACAAAACCTTAATGAAATTTGTTAGGAAGAACAATATATGATCTAGAATCTTAAGGAAAATAATGAAAAGGTAGAATTAAGGGGTAATAACATTTCTGTATATGTATGAAAAATATATCAACACAATAATTGCCAAAACAATCTTATGAGTTAAAATTAGAAATGTAGAACAGTTGAACAAAATATAGAAGAATCAGAAACTATTAAATGTTCACAAATGTAGTTGATAGTTTTTAATCACTGAAGTCTCACTGGATGCATGTGGGGCCAGGGATAAGCGTACATTCAAAAAACAATGTGATGTAAAAAAGAAAAAAACAATTACCACATTAAAGAAATAGGAAAAAAATGAACAAGGCATCTTTTTTCAGAGTTCTATTCTTGTCAGGCATTTCATCCTAAAAATTCTGAATGACATCTACAAACTATGAAATGCTAAGATCTCTAGTTAACCTTGCTTATTTCCCATTTTTGTGCATAGATTTGTATTTGTGCATAGATTTAAAAGATCATGTGCTTTGTTGCTGAAACTTTGTATCATGAATTTCAGAGTACCTTCACTGCTGATATTTTTCTTCCTTTATTATAGCTACTCTTTATCTAATTTGGAAGAAACACATACATAGTTTTCTCCCTCCCCCTTCCTTTCAGTTTAAAACCTTTTGATATTTGGAAGATTCAGAAGAATATATATTAAGTCCTGTTAGGTTTACTTAATCTATGGCTGAGAGCCTATCATTCCTATAGCTTTAATTCTGCAACCCAAATCTGTTTTTCATGTTCTCTCAACCAATTATTCACCTCCCAGATCTGCTTTTCTATTCTCTTAGCAGGGATGAAACTACCATGTGCTTTTAATATCTTATGTTCTTGTCCAAGTCTTCATACTTGTCACAACTTTTTAGGATCCTGATAGTATCTTTTATGTATATTCGAATAACTAGAATTAGAAAGTAGTCACCATTCTGCTCTTTCACATCCAGAATATATGCATTGGCCAGACCATTCCAAAATTGTTATCAAATTATCAAATAGCTAATTTAGTAACCATGATCAGGGAGTTACCAGCTACCTCTAACTATGTCTTCTTGCTCTCATCATTACTAGATTTCTCTCTCTGAATGATCTTTATGGGCCCACATAGTCATTTGGGGTATAAAATATGTTGCCTCATCCTCAAGAAAATACTATCTCTCTCTCCTCATATCTATTTTTTAGGTTTTGGCATTCTATTACTTGTGTTCCATCCTTTCTCCTATGATCCTATTCCTGTATTCTTTTAACTCTTTACACAAGTCAGAAAAGATCTATTCTGCCTCTTAAAGTATTATTTCCTTTAAAAAAAAAACTCTTGAAAGACTTCTTTGTGTATGTGTATCTGTGTTGTGTATATGGAATTCTTTATTCTCCCTGGAGATACCATCCTTTGAGTTCTTTTACTTTCCTCTTAGGAGGGTGAAGAGTCTGCATTTTGAACCCAGAAAACAATTATTTGGCCATGAAAAAAAAGACAAATGTCATACAGCCTCTGCAGAAAGCTAAAAAATTCACCTTTCTTTTCATACTCTGCCTCTTGTTGTCCATTACTGTTAGTTTTTGTGTCTAGCTTCCTTAGAGAATTACTGTACCAACTGTAACTTTTCCTTCCATTAAACCATCTGTACCTAAAACATATATTAGGAAAAGTGAACAGGAAGTGCTTACTTTTTCTATATTTATAGCCCTGCCTACTTAGCACTATTTTGTAATCAGTATTATATTTCAAAAATGACAAACTCTACTCATCCATTAAACCATCATTCCAAGTCTAGTTATGCAATTTTGATTACTATATTTCAATTGAAGGAAAAAAAATCCATAAAATACCTGTTAAAACCAGCTCCTTCATAAATCCTGAAGTTTCTATCCTATAACAAATTCTTTCACTAAAGAACTTTTTTCCAAATTATCATTACTGTATTCAAGTTATTAAATGATCCCTTAAGCCATTAATTTTCAATAGTGGAGCTAACTGCAAGAGAAATCATTCTCATGGCTTTAATCATAACCTCTCTGCAGATGATTCCCCAGTCTACATCTTTAGCTTCATCATCTTTCTAAACTCCATTCCAGGATTTGCAAACACCCATTAGACAGATCCATCAGTCTTCCTCATTGCCACCTCAAAGTGAACATGTCTAAAACTGACCTCATCATCTTTCATCCTAAATCTTCCACACATCCTAACTTCTCTATTTTGGTTGATGATAGCAATATCTTCTCAGTTATCAAGCTTGAAACCTGAGAGGTATCCTGAACTTCCTCTTTATCTTCTACTCCAAATCTAATGTTATTAATTCTGTCAATTCTACTTCTGAAATCTCTCTGTCTCTCTGTCTCTATCTCTGTCTCTCTCTGTCTCTGTCTCTTTCCCTCCTTCCTATTTCCATTACCACCATTCTAGTTCAGGCTCCTGGACTATTGTTACAGGTTTCTAATTTGTCTCTTTGACCCTAGGATTACTCCTTTATCATCTATTTTCATATTGCTGCCAAAGCAATCTTCCATGTCACATAGGACTATTTATATCATTGTACCATTCAAAAATATTTGTAGAATTCTCTTGTTTAACAAATAATAGCAACATACCACATTGGAGAAAATATTGGCCTTAAAGTTAAAAAGCTTGGGTTTAAATCCAAATATTGACATTTACAATATGGCTTGCACCACCTTTGGCAAAACATTTAACTCCTTGAGTTTCAGTTTCCTTTATGTAAAAGGATTTGGCTTTGATGACCTCTAAGATTCCTTCCTGCTGTTAATCCTGTGAATTATTTAGCCTGGCATTTTATAGGTAATAAGGACAATGACAATGAGGCCAGGAAACTTACCATGTGTTAAGAGAATAGTTTACATCCCAATTTAGCTAGGCTTCAGAGTTCACAAAGTAGGGCAGTTAAGTGGCACACTGGATAGAATACCAGACCTAGAATCAGAAAGGCTCTTATTCCTGGGTTCGAATTTGGCCTTTAGACACTTGCTACTTGTGAGACCCTAGGCAAGCCATTTAACTCTGTTTCTTCAGTTTCCTCATCTGTAAAATGATCTGGAGAAGGAAATGGTGAGCCACTCTAGTATCTGTGTAAAGAAAATTCTAAATGGGTTCATGAAGAGTCAGACATAACTAAAATGACTAAACAATAAATAGAGTTCTTAAAAAAGAAGTAGAAGAAATTTAGGCTAAAATATCCAGATAGTGGAGAGTCTTGAAACATAGCCAAGAAGTGGATAGAATCTTGGACTTAGAGTCAGAAAGACCTGTGTTTGAAATCTGCCTCATATAGTTATTACTAAGTGGTCCTTGGTAAACCATTTTGCCCTTCTAATCCTGTTTCCTTATTTGTAAAATGAAATATTTGGACACAATGGCTTTTAGTGTCTTTCCAATTCTAATATCTCTGATCCTTTGACCTTTTAGAAGAACTAATTTAATAAGCTAAGGAATGGGGGCCAGATTCATTGGTTTGGAGGGCTTCCTATAAAAATTTCCCTACCACTATAGGTCAACACTTTCTTTGTAATTTATGATCTAGGAGTGTTATGTATAACACTGAAAAGTTAAGTGAATTGTCTAGAGTCACATAATCAGTAGATGTTAGAGGCAAAACTAGAAACCCAGATCTTCCTGATTCCAAGGTCTGTGTACTACATACCAGGCTGCCTCATAATTGTTGAAATAAGAGTAAAGAAGGATCTGCATCCTAATGGTAGCAGTAAAAATGAGGAAGAGATGACTGTAAGAAATATTTAAGAAGTAATTCAATAAAATAATAGAATTAAAAAAGAAATACCTGAAATTTATGTTATAATTGGAGATTTACAAAATGCTTTATAACCCTTACAATAACTCTGTGGGTTTGACAATAATAATATTATTTCCCTTATTTCAAGGATAAGGAAACTGAGGCTCAAGAGAATTTAAGTTGACTTCTCTATAATCATATAGTGCTTGATTTGTTTTATCAATCCATTTTGTTTTGACATAGCCAATACTCTCAGATAAACACCCAAATAATAATTTGTCTCTCAACCCCTCCAAGGCACATTGGCTAAAATTAGTTAAAACCACCTAAAAGAATGATTAAAACTGATAGTACATGTCACTTACTACTTTGGAAGTTTACCAGTTCTTACACCAAAAGACAAGGGAGAACAGAATGAGAAATACATTCTTAGAAAGAGCTAATGGGTTTCTGTGTTTTGGTGGACTATAAATATTTGTTACAAGGCAGATGTGATGGAACTAGCATTTCTTTGACTCAGCTTCTTTGTTCCCACCCACAGCCTGGGGAAGTTTTACCTAAAAGAAGACAAAGCTGCCTTGAACCTGATTGGTCTACTTGATTAATTCTAGTTTCTCTAATCAAGTTTTTTGTTCATCTAAGGGCATTAAAAACACCAGTCATGGGGAATCTATGTCCCTTAGATTGGGTGTATTTCTGAAAGTCTTGTTAGTGACTTTAGCCTGCCCCTTTATGGAAGAGAAGTGGCACTGTATCCTTGTCACATATCCTTGGTATGTGAGGGCAAAGTAATTACCTTTGTCTTCAATTTTCAAAAAATTCCAAGTGCCTCATTTCAACCCACATTGAAACAGAAGTAGGAGGTGTTAGAACTGTACCCTCAACAGCAGAGTTCCTATTTAGAAAAGGATTAGGTTAGCAGGTAGGGACACTATGTCCCCCAAAAAAGCAATAATGAACCATTTGTGAATGCACAAAAGAAAACCAATAAAGAAAAGGATAGAAGTAAATAGATTGATTTTGTGACTACTTTGTTCAATTTAATTTCTATATAGAGCAAGTTCTGCTATAATGTTTGTTTTGAAAACACAAATTTGGTTCAATGTGATTTATATATTAGGGAGCCATTTTTATTGTAATATGAATTTTCCTTTTGCTCGTGAATGATCAATGAGATAATGCAGAAAATTGCACCCAGCTGAACAAAGTTGTGTAGGAAAACACAAAATGCAAGCACATCCATACTTCAGATTCTTCCTACATCCACTTTTAAAAGTAAATATCAGGTTTTTTAAAAGTGAAGTGCCCAATTTATTGTATATCTTCTGATGCAATAGGATCTGTGGACTGTGTTGCTTCCCTTTCTCCAACCGCCTCTTTGAAATAACCCTATTGCCTTGTTGGGCTAGTAACCAGGGAACAGACCAAGCCACAGTTCCAAGGCCTTGGACACCAAAGGCCGCTATTTATTGGAGTAATTATGTATTTTTTAGTTATTTTACATGCATAAAACTATACTACTCTTTTTTATTAGCTTCCTACCTTTTTTTTTCATGTGTCACTAAATATCTGAATGCAAAGCCTTAGCCCTATTTTCCCCACAAGCTTTGTGGTTTTTATTGTATAATTTTGCATAACATAGGGAATTTTTTTGAATACTTGGGGTAAATTGTAGCAGAACTGGCCATGTATCTTTTTTTTTTTTTTTTAATTTTTTTTTTAAACCCTTGTACTTCGGTGTATTGTCTCATAGGTGGAAGATTGGTAAGGGTGGGCAATGGGGGTCAAGTGACTTGCCCAGGGTCACACAGCTGGGAAGTGGCTGAGGCCGGGTTTGAACCTAGGACCTCCTGTCTCTAGGCCTCACTCTCACTCCACTGAGCTACCCAGCTGCCCCCTCCATGTATCTTTTTAAAACTGTATTAATAGAAGTTCATAGTTTCTTAGACAATATGGTTCAATTTCAAAAAGATATGACTAAAAAAAAATCTTGATTTTCCAGCATACTTCTTCAAATTGTATACTACCTATTTCAGTCAAATATCTGGAAAATCTATCTTGTCATAAAATTTGGTCACAGTAGAATCTTATGTTTACTGATTATTTTAGTAGCAATCCTATTAAGTTACTCTGCCTGAATTGTTTGTTGTCTCTTTCCTCTCAGCCAACCCTGATTCATAATTTCCTTGAGACATCACCTTAATAGTTTGCATCTCCAGGAACTATTCTCTGATTATCTCCACTTGACCTGATTCTGCTCTCTATTTGGAGTGAACTAAATTTATATTATAAGAATGTATATTGAGTTGAACAAGTTTTGCATTTTTCCTAATATTCTTTTTTATTTTTTCATAAATATTTTCTGTCTCTTCAATGAAATGATAAACTTAAGGGTGTAGTTTTCTCACTTATTCCATATCCTCACAAATGCTTTTCTTGCAGTACATTCACAAGTTAGTGGAAAAGACAATGGATTTTAAATCAGAAGACCTGAATCCAGAAACCTATCCTTGGCACTTCTTAACTGAGTCATCCTGATCTAGTCACTTATCTTCTTAGGGCTTCAGTTTTCTCATCTATATAATAAGAGTTTTAGACTAGGTGGTCTCTGAGGTCCCTTGTAACTTTTACTCATTGGTATAAGCACTTTTGCTTGAGAAAGTCTTCAGTATTATTTTTTATGATAGTCAAATAGTCAATGGACTACCTTTTGGCATTTACTACATTCTTCTAGTGCCACTTTTCTTACTAGAATTGACTGAAAGATGTCAAATGGTGATATAAAATAAAACAGCCATCTCCAAGTTGATTCTGAGTTTCAAGTCCTCAAAAAATAGATCAATATCATGTTCCAGCCATCTAGTATTTGCTAGACAGGCCAAGTGCTGGAATCAGCAATGAAATAATGCAAAGATATAGAGGCACCTCTGGTGTTTAAGATAGTGAAGTTAGTGGCTCCAGACATCATCTGGAGAAAATCAGGGTGTAGGTCAGGTCATTTATAATGGAACTGAAATGGATGCATAGACTGTGACAAGAGTATTAAATATTGAGGTAAATGAAGAACCAGGTAAATTTAGATGAATCCAGGAATCAACCATGGGCAAGAAGACATATTCAGGATAAATTGTAGTAGTCAAGTGAGAAAGAGACTGAGATTAAAGAGGACTACGGCAGGCTTTTTATAGAAGGTGAGATTTTGGCTACTATATGAAGAAACTTAGGGGATGGAGATGAAGGAGGAGAGAACTGCAGGCATCAGGAATAACATGCAAAAAACCCCAACATTAAAAGTCTAGTGGAAGGAATAGCACAAAGGCCAGTATAAATGGATATAGAGTGCATCTAGGAGAATAAAGTATAAGACTAGAATCATATGTGCAGTTTATAATTATTCAAAGCCCTGGGAGAATACATCACCCATGACTCCCTGCTACAACTTCCCCTGGCAAAAGTATAAAAGAGAGAGTTTTGGCCTCTTTTCACTCTCTTTACCCTGGACCCTGTAGAGCTCTCACTCTCTTGAGCCCAGAGGCTCTTGGATCCTGGGCTTTCTCAGATCCTAGACTCTCTCAACCCGGGAGGTGGAGGAGACTCTCTTTCCCTACCTAACCTTTCCCTTTCCTAATCTAAATAAAATCTAGCCATTCGAAAAACCTAAGTTGTTTTCTGATCTTTTATTTGAACCCCAAAGGGCTCTGGTCAATTTCCCCTTTCTGGGGCTGGGGACCTCTACCTTCCTTTCCCTTCCTCTACCTTCCTCTCTTCTCTCTCCCATCCATCCTTCCTCCTACCTTTCCTCTCATCTCAACCCTCACATTTATTTGGTGACCAGATTGGACCTGAGCCTACCTACCTGCCTGCCTTACTGCCTAATGGTAAGTAAAAAATTTTTCCCACCCAAAACCCAGCCCAGCAGGGGTCCCTTCTCCTACTAAACCCCTGACAGGCTCCTCTGCCTCAGCAGGGGTTCTAGATCTAAATCCCCCCCACCCCAGCCCAGGAGTCTTAACCCAAACTCTCCTTAACACTGCCAGGCTAAAACCTAGCAGGGGTCCCAAAAAATCCAGTCCCTCTCTGACTACCACCACCCAAGCCTAATTCTAAAAACTCCCTACTGCCCCCTTCCTTACTTATCTAGCTCCAATCTCTGCCTCTGGAGTGATTTTGCCTTTTTAAAAGGCAATACTAAAAAATTCCAAATAAATAAAATTCCACTTACCTTGATCTTCAGCTGGGATGGCTTCCATTACACCCCTTCATCCATTTTGGCTTTAAATCCATCCCTTCCCACCTCCACCAGCACTAGTCCCAGCCCTAGTGCCACCACTAATTCTCCTTCCTCTGTGGTACTACATCTTAGCCACTAGAGGACAGCACTGAGCACTCTGTGTGCTCCCCCTGCCCTTTCTTCTGCTAAGCTACAGTGCTACCTTTCTGCCACTAGAAGGCAGCACTAATTATACATAATATATAGCAAAAACAACCAAATAAATAAGTAAATTTTGGTGGCTTGGGCTAAATAAATGAATATACCAAACAAACAAATAAATAAAGAATTGGAGCTAGCTAAAAAAAATAAATAAATAGAAGCCTCTCAATGTGATCTCTTCTATACAGGAAAACCTTTTGGCTTTTGCCAAATTGGAAAACTTTACAGTTTCTGAATATATCCTCCTTTTGATGCTGCTGGGAAATTTTCTTTTTTTAATTTCCAATAACATGTGAAAGGCTACAAATAGGAAACTGCAGGCCCAGATCCAAGCAGCAATACAAATCCAATTGGACAATTTCAAATACTCTATGCACCATTGTGAAAAAGGAGGATCCAATTCAAATATTTGATTCAAAATTTCAGGAGTATACAATTCAAAACTGATTCCAAATTTTGCAAGGCTATTCCCAAAATACCCAGAGAGGAAAGTCCTATTTCTCCTATTTCTCCTGAAATAGAAAAGGAGACAGATGTAAGGAAATTCTTCTATCGTCTTGTGCATCTCCTGGCCAACCTTCCCTCCCCTCCTTCTTCTCCTGACACTCCTGTCCTTTCTCCCAAACCACAACCCACTCCAACTGAGACCATATCAGTTCCTACCCATGCCACAGTAAGCACATTAACACCTCAAAAGACCTGTTCTGCCACGGAAAGCACCAAAAAGACTATAAAGAAATCAAAACCACACTATGATTCTGATTCATATGATTCTGATTCCAGTGATGGCCTTTTCCCTCTAATGGAAGTGCCTACATTAGACCAATCTGAGGGTGTGATAAATTTAACATACCATACTCCATTTACTCCTCAAGATATCAAAGAATTAAAAAAAATGTTCCAAATTCTATTGATGAACCCATAGCTGTAATGAAAAGGATAGAAGACATCTTTTCCCAATACAATCCTTCCTATAAGGATTTGGAAAAATTACTCCAGATCTTCCTGATAGAGAGAGAAAGAAACAAAATCTTATCTCATGTAAATAAGGCCCGAGGACAAAATGCAGAACTTTGGCCACAGGATCCTCACTGGAATCACAATGATTCTAAGGAATATTTGCAGTTAAATAATGCTAGGGCTGCAATATTAAAAGCAATGAAAGAATGTGCAGAATGTCCAGACAATTGGACAAAATTTGATCGCCTAACACAAAATGATCATGAAACTCCCTCTCAGTTTATGTACAGGCTTGTTGAATTGGGAGCTCTATATTTGGACTTGGATTTATCAACAGAGCAAGGTATACAAGAAATAAGATGACAATTTGTAAACAATTCTAGCAGAATGGTCCAGGATTGCTTTACAATGCATTGTCCCAAATGGCCAGAAATGGATCTAGATGAATTAAGGAGAATAACCATGTATGTCACTAAAAAGGACACGAAGAGACAAAGGTACAAACTAATGATCTCTTGGATACCATACCAAAAAGAACTGAAATTATTATGAAATAAAATAGAGAAACAGTAAAGAGGGCATGATGATACTATATCAATACCACTTGCCCCTCTCCGAGTGTAATTATTAATCTCTGACCTATCACTTCTGTAACAAGAAGGGCCACTTACTGAAGAATTGCAGGAATCTGTTACAGGCAATTAGGAACAATAATAACAATAATAATAACTATAGAAACAATATTAATTTCAGAAACAATAACTATAGGGATCTCCATTTCAGGACTGATAATAAGGCACATAACTCACAACAAATGACCCCACAGTAGTACCTTCAAAGTGGAGCTCATCCACACACTACTCAGGGTGTTAAGGCCCCTCAAGGGGGAGTCAAAGGAACTACAAAAACATTATGAATGTATGTTTGGGGAGGGGTCATTGGGGCACAGGAATCATAGGATACAGCCTTTGATTTTCCAGACCCTGATATCCTACTGCCTGTTGTCCCTATCCACTGCCCCCCATACGAATGAGCCTCATGTAGCATTAAAAGTTGGTGACACGGGGGCAGCTGGGTAGCTCAGTGGAGTGAGAGTCAGGCCTAGAGACAGGAGGTCCTGGGTTCAAACCTGGCCTCAGCCACTTCCCAGCTGTGTGACCCTGGGCAAGTCACTTGACCCCCATTGCCCACCCTTACCAATCTTCCACCTATGAGACAATACAAAGAAGTACAAGGGTTTAAAAAAAAGTTGGTGACACTTATTACAATTGTCTTTTAGACACTAGAGTGTCCAGGTCTGTGCTGAGGACCACACCTGATTCATCTCGTGACTCTATTGGCTCAATAAATGTAGTGGGGGGTATCAGGGACACCCCAAAGTTAGTTTAAAAAGCTTTCCCCTAGCATGGTATCGTTAGAACATTTTTCAGTGGATCATTCTTTCCTCTAAATGCCTGGCTCCCCTATAAATCTTCTGGGGAGGGATTTATTATGCAAACTTAGAGCCACAATAAATTGTTCACCTAATGGCTCTGTGAGGGAGGTGAAAGGAGAAATGTAGGAAGGTAGAAGGAAGGAGAGAAGAAGGTAGAGGAAGGGAAAGGAAGGTAAAAGTCCCCATCCATAGAAGGGGGAAATTGACCAGAGCCCATCAGGGGCTCAAATAAAATATCAGAGAGCAACTTTACGGTTTAGAATAGCTAGGTTTTATTTTAATTAAAAAAGGGAAAGTCTAGGAAAAACTAGGAGGTAGATAGAAAGGAAACAAGGCTCCAAGAGAGAGTGTTCAGTATCCCAAAGCCTCCAAGCTTGAGAGCAGACCCTCCAGAGTAGAGAGAGAGAAAAGGCCACAAACTTTCTCTTTTATACTTTCTCCAACACCTCCCATACAAAGGAAGTGGGAGTTGTCAGGGGAAGTTGTAGCAGAGAGTCCTGGGAGTTGTAGTGTTCCAGGGCTTACAAGAATTTCAAATAATACATTTATATCTTATTAGACTTACCAGAGGAAATCTTAACTTTGCTCCCAGTCCTCTTTTCAGATGTACAAGAACCTCTTACCTTTCAAATCCCCATTGATATTCCTGAGTCTCTTTGGGCCACATCATCTTCTGTTGTTGACCTACTTAAACTGGCTGTCCCTGTCCAAATTAAAACAAAATCTAGTCCACCTGGTTCAGTCAGCTCCTGGCAGTGGCAGCGAAGGAGGCGAGTCCCTCCTCTCCTGTGGCCCTTGTTCCTCCCTCACCCTCCCTCCCTGTTCACTCGCAAACTTGTTTTGGAACCATGGCCTCAGGGGTGGCTGTCTCAGATAGGGTGATTAAGGTGTTCAACAATATGAAGGTTCGCAAATCCTCTATGCCAGAGGAAGTGAAGAAGCGCAAGAAGGCTATGTTGTTCTGCCTGAGTGAAGACAAGAAGAACATCATGCTGGAGGAGGGCAAAGAGATCCTTGTGGGGGATGTGGGCCAGACTGTGGATGACCCCTATGCCACCTTTGTCAAGATGCTACCTGACAAGGACTGCCGCTACGCCCTCTACGATGCTACCTACAAGACCAAGGAGAGCAAGAAGGAAGACCTGGTGTTCATCTTCTGGGCCCCTGAATGTGCCCCTCTCAAGAGCAAAATGATCTATGCCAGCTCCAAGGACACCATCAAGAAGAAGCTGACAGGTATCAAGCATGAATTACAAGCCAATTGCTATGAGGAGGTGAAGGACCGCTGCACCCTGGCTGAGAAGCTGGGGGGCAATGCCATAATCTCCCTGGAGGGGAAGTCCTTGTGAGTGTCCCACCTCTGGCTCCCCTGCTGGGGCTGCCCCCTTCTTGCCAGACCCCAGGGGCTAGGGAAAATCCTAGCAGGGGTAGGGCAATCCCTTCACCCACTTGCTAAACCTCCCCTAAACCCTGACCTCCTTCTCCCTCTGGCCTTCCCAAACCTCCTTGGATATTCTCATTCCTCTTGAGTTGTAGCAGACCAAGCCCTCCCCCTCCCCCTCACCCCGGGATGCCAAGATTGGGGGAAGGCCAGTATTTTTCAGTATTTTTTTTAACAATGACCCCTATTTCCCCCTTGACATCCCTGGTTCTCCCCCTTTCCTGGTGCTGCCAACTTCTAACCGTGATGATAGTGGCTCTGTGCTTGTCCATTTAGTTTTGTGTATAAATGGAATGTTGTAGAAATCCCTCCCCCACAACTGGCTCCCCTCCCCCCTTCCCCCCGTACTCATGTGGCCAGTATACAGGAAAGTTACAGCACCAGTAAAAGGAAAGTTCAATTTAAAAACCGAAAAATAAATAAAAAGTGAGTTGCTCAAAAAAAAATCTAGTCTACCTCCTTTCATTCCTCAGTATCCTCTCTCAAAGGAGGCAATTGAAGGCATTACCCCAGTGATAACTTCACTGATTGACAAGGATATCATTATGCCTTGCAAATCAGAATATAATAAGCCCATTCTGCCTGTTTAAAAAAAAACTGGGACCTGATGGCAAGCATATCTATTGATTTGTCTAGGATTTGAGGGCCGTGAACAATCATGTTATAAAGTGACACACTGTAGTTTTCAACATAAATACTATTATTTCTTCTATTCCTAGCATAGCTATTCACTTTACTATAGTAGATTTGTGCTCTGCTTTCTTTTCTATGCCTTTACATGAGGATTCCAGGCATACCTTTGCTTTCACCTGGAAAGATTCTTAGGGGACCTGGACTCGATTGCCTCAAGGGTTTATGGACAGCCCTATATTATTTACACAATTATTAAATGTGGATAGATGCCAAATTCAAACACAATCTTTTAATCCAATATATGGACGATTTGCTCTTGGCTTCTACAAGTGGTGAAGGGTGTCAGGAGGATAGCCAGCACCTCCTTCTGGAACTATATAAGTGAGGCCATAAGGTATCAAAAGACAAAGTTCAGTGGTGTCTCCCCAAAGTCCAATATTTAGGTTTCGTTTTAATAGCTAGGTCCAGTCTTATCTCTCCAAACCTTATTGAAAGTATTCAAAAATTAAGTTCTCCTAACACAAAAAAGCAATTAAGGGCAATTCTTGGAGCAATGGGATTCTGTCGGCAGTCTGTTGGATCACTTGCTATGGGGAAATCATGAAACCCCTTGTAACTCTTACAAAATATTTGGTCCCTGAACCACTTAAATTGGAAGTAGAACACCTGACAGCTCTTTCAGATTTAAGACAAGCTATCCTGTCTGCCCCTGCTCTGGGCATCCCAAATTATGATAAACCGTTTACTTTATATGTCCATGAACAGATAGGGGTTGTTTCAGGTGTTCTGACTCAACCTTTGGGACCTGCTCAACACCCAGGAGTCTATTATTTGCTAGCTAGACACAATAGCTTCAGGAGCACCCCCATGTCTTAGAGGAGTAGCTGCAATGGCTCTATTAGTGACTAAATCTGCCGATGTAGTATTAGGATGCCCTCTAACCATAATGTGTGCACATGAGGTCGAGGCATTGCTATTGAAACATAGGACACAGGCATGTATAGATAAGAGAATTACAAAATATGAAATAACTCTCTTGAACAATGCAAATATCACAATAAAAAGCTGTGGAGTTCTTAATCCGGCAACCTTGTTCCCTAATTTGCCAATTTCTGGAGAACCTTTACTTTATTGTACCTCTTTAGTGTCCTTTGCAGATAAACCTTGCAATGATTTCCTGGACACCCTTTTGGACAACCCCAAATTAATATTATTTACAGATAGTTTGTCCTTTATAAGGGATGACATGCTCTATATGGGAGTTGCAGTAGTTATTGAATTTGCAACTCTGTGGTCAGCTTCCTTACTCTCAAATGTAAACACACAAGGTGCAGAACTCACAGCTTTAAAACATGCCTGTATTATAGCAAAAGGATAAGAGGGCCACAATTTACATGAACTCCCATTATGCATTCGGCATATGTCATGCCATTGGCATGCTATGGCTTGAAAGGGGATTCCTGACTTCAGCTGGGAAATGTATTGCCAATGCAACCCTTATTATAGACCTTCTTTCTTCCCTCCAGTTCCCCGAAGCCATAGCTGTTGTTCCTTGCTCTGCACATAAATGTGGTACTGACCCTGTCTCCAGGGGAAATGACTGAGCAGATGCTGCAGCAAAGCTAGCGGCCTTGGAAGGACCTGAATTCATTTTGGCACTGATAATTGCTGATGATTTGGATCTATCCCTTTCCTATACTCCTATATTAACAAGGAAGTGGGACAATGGAAAAAGAAATTTAAAGCCAAACAAATTAATGGAGTATGGGTTTCATCAGATGGCAAACCCCTGTTCCCTAGAAATTTCTATACCCAAATTTGTCAACCCATTCATAAACATGGTCATTTCAGCCCCCAAGGCATTATAGACTCTATTAAAAGAGTATGGATAGCACCTAGAATAACTACAATTGCCTCCAAAATATGTACATCTTACCCTACCTATCAGGCCTTTAATCAACATGCTTTTCATGGCAAAACCTTTGGTGGACTTCCTCTTGCTTACACACCATTTGAGCATTTACAAATTGATCTTATCTCTATGCCAAAAGCTGGACAGTATAAATTTTGCCTCGTCATAGTTGATCAGCTGACCAGGTAGCCTGAAGCCTTTCCTACTGCTTGGGCCACAGCGGCTTTTGTTGCCAAAGTCTTCCTAAAAGAAATTATTCCTCATTTTAGACTGTCAGCATGTATTGATTTGGATAGAGGAACCCATTTTACAGATTCAGTCTTATTACAAATTTACTCATTTTGGGGGATATCTCCAAAATTTCATACACCTTATCCCCAGAGCTCCAGCCAAGTTGAATGGATGAATAAAGAACTTAAAACTATGATTGGCAAACTGTGTGCAGAGACTCATCTAAAATGGCCTGAATTTCTCCCTCTGGCCCTATTTTATCTCAGAAGCTGACCCAAAGGTGATTTACACATCTCATCATGTGAGATGCTATTTGGACATCCACCTATTCAAGCTCAATCATTTACCCCTGCCTATGCTTCATTGTTAGGATCAAAAGCCTTAGCCTACTGAAACTGCCATTGGTATTTAACTAATATGAGACTTTGCACATATGTCTGATTCGAAGAAATGGGATCAACAAAAGAGTACAGATTTCATCTATGCCATGCCAAAGAGGCATAGATCCCTACACAATGCCAAAGCAGCACTTACTTAACCTGACTGATGCCAATTGAGTACACAGGTCGAATAGAGAAACTAATCCTACTAGGATTGCTAAGACTTCTATGCCAATAAAAAGGACTTGATCTTAGTATGTAAATTGAGGTTGTGATGCTTAACATATTTTAAGGTGTAGGACTCCTTGAACCACATTCCTTGTGAAAATTTATGTCAAGTACCTAACAATTAGCTCTTCTGGCTCCATATTTTATCCCTGAGAAGAAATGATGAAAGAAAAAAAGAAGAAATGATGTAATATCAGACCAATAAATACAAATCTCGTGCTTTTTCTAAATTTCTTACTATGGTGGTTGACTGTGGTCCTGGCTGCTAAGCGGGTAAGTATATAATGTCGAAATTGGATTGCTTTGATTGGGCATTATTCAAAGACCTAGTGTGATTTGTTTTTTTTTAGAGCTATTTTCATATAAAATTTTAGAATTGGATGTTTAGAATTTTTCATCCACTAGTTATTGGGCCTTTTTGTGCTAATTTTCCTGATGAATTTGTTTGGCAGTGATTCATAAGCCTCCTCCCTCAGTCATATATCCCTCTGTGATTTCAGTGTTTCTTTCTATCCTCCTCAGGGGGGAATGTGATTTTATTTCTTATGGAGAGTTTAAGTTATTTTAGGAAAAGAGATCTACTACCTTCTGGAATCCAAATGGAGATGCCCATGGAGACCACATGGAGAAAGCATGCTTATCCAGGAGCCTAAGAGAGCAACCACATGTGCAAAATTTTGAACTTTGGTAGGGTATTAAATTCATTTGCCTGTTTTAAAATTCATTTGTCTTCCTAAAATTTATTTGTTTTGTTAAATTCATCTGTTTTGTTTAAATGCATTTGTTTTTTGTATATACATATGTATTGTTGTGAAAGAAGGGGACTGCCCCTGAATATTTTTGTAAAATAAGTGCCAAGTATTTGATTTCCTCATATTGTAAAAATTGTTTCCATTCTCCCCTTACATTGATGTATATACCCTTTATTTTATTGTAATTCTAAATTTTTATCTTTGTTATGATCCATTGGGGAGACTGGTCTCCCAAAGGATCACAGGAGGGAATGTAAAGTTTATAATTATTCTAAGCTCTGGGAAACTACATCTCCCAGGACTCCCTGCTACAATTTCCCCTGGAGAACATATGAAAGAGAGAGTTTTGGTCCCTTTTCACTCTCTTTACCCTAAACCCTGTACAGCTCTCACTCTCTTGAGCCCAGAGGCTCTTGGATCCTGGGCCCTCTCAGATCCTAGACTCTCTCAACCCGGGAGGTGGAGGAGACTCTCTTTCTCTACCTAACTTTTCCCTTTCCTAATCTAAATAAAATCCAGCCATTCGAAAAACCTAAGTTGTTTTCTGATCTTTTATTTGAACCCCAAAGGGCTCTGGTCAATTTCCCCTTTCTGGGGCTGGGGACCACTACCTTCCTTTCCCTTCCTCCACCTTCCTCTCTCCTTTCTCCCATCCATCCTTCCTCCTACCTTTCCTCCCATCTTAATCCTCACATATAGGAGGGAAGAGGTTATAAAGGATTTTAAAAAAAAGCAGAGAATTTCTGCTGCATTTATATCCCAAAAAGATAATAAGGAAAAAGACTTGAAGAAAAATATTTATAGCCAAATTCTTTGTGGTGGCAAAAAAATTGGAAAATGAGAGTATGTCCTTCAATTGGGGAATGGCTGAACAAATTATGGTATCTGATGGTGATGGAACACAAGTGTGCTCAAAGGAATAATGAACTGAAGGGATTTCATGTGAACTGTTATAACCTCCAGGAATTGATGCAGAGTGAAAGGAGCAAAACCAGGAGAACATTATACTCAGAAATGGATACACTGTGACTCAATCAAATATAATGAAATTCTCTATTAGCAGCAATGCAATGATCCAGGACAACTCTCAGGGCCTTATGAGAAACAAAGCTATCCACATTCAGAGGCAGAACTGTGGGAGTAGAAACACAGAAGAAAAACAATTTCTTGATCACATGGGTTGATGTGGATATGATTGGAGATATTGACTCTAAACGAGCACCCTAGTGCAAATATCAATAATATTGAAATAGGTCTTGATCAATGACACATGTAAAACCCAGTGGAATTGCATGTTGGCTATGGGAGAGGGTTGGGGAAGGGGAGGAAAAGAACATGAATCTTGTAACCATGGAAAAATATTCTAAATTAATTAATTAAATGAAATTTTCCAAATTAAAAAACAACAGAAGATTTTATATTTGAGCCTGAAGCCAACGAAGAGGCACACTGAATAATGGGGTAAAATAGCAAAATCTGAAAATCACTTTGAAATCTGAGTGGAGAATGTATTGGTCTGGAATCTTTGAGGAGCAGGAAGATTAACCAGCAGACTATTGCAATGGTCTAGGTGTGAAATGATGAGAGTTTGTACCAGGGTGTGGCAATGTCAGAGGAAAGAAGAGGACATAAAGGAAAGATGTTAATCAATGTAGAATAAACAAGAATTAGTGACATAATGGTATTGGTATAGTAATGGTAGAGTAGTGAGAGATAGTGGAGAGTTAAGAATGGCATCTAGTTAGCTAGTCTGAGTCACTGAAAATATAGTGTTCTCAAAAAGAATAGGAAAGTTATATATAGAGAAGAGATTGGGGGTGAGGAGAGAATATGGAGTTGAGTTTGGAACATGTTAAACTTAGACTGTCTATAAGACATCCAATTCCAAAGTCTAATAGGCAGTGGGATATGTGAAAATGGAGGTTAAGAGAGAAATTGGAGATGGATAGGTACATCTGGAGTCATCAGTATCAAGGTATTAAGTGAATCCATTGAAGCTGATGATATCACCAAACAAAATCCTGAAGTTCGAGAACAAGGTCCAAGACATTGACCAGGTCAATGTGACTCACTTGAATCAAAATCCAGCAAATGAGACTTCGGAGAGGTCAGACAGGTAGAAAGAAAACCAGGAAGGAATCTCAATATCTCTCTCTCTCTCTCTCTCTCTCTCTCTCTCCTCTTCCCTTCTTTCCTCACTGCCTATCTATATATCTGTCTCTGTCTGTCTCTCCCCTCCCTTTCTCTATCCCTCTCTCTGCATCTGTCTTTGTCTCACTATCTCTCTCCTCCCTTCCTCCTCACTCACTAACCTCTTTTGCTTCCTCTCTCCTTCCATCACTTTCCCCCCATGTCTAAATCTTCCTTTGTCTCTTTTTCTATGTATTTGTGTGTGTGTGTGTCTGTGTATTCTATGTGATAAACATTATAAGCATTTTTCCTTCAGCAACTGAACCTATGGTTTAATGAATATAGGCAATTTCTAGTTTGAAGACTCCTTCCAAGGTGGCATAATGCTTATGCTGAATTTTAAATCAGGAAAACCTGGAAAATCCTGCCTCAGGTACTTATCAGATGATAATGGATAGGTTGTTTATGTTATTTGTAAAATAAAGTGTTGAAATAAATGACTAGAAGTCCCTTCGAATTCTAAATGCATAATCCTAAGATTCATTGTTATAACTAATGAGTTCCTTTGGAAATTACAGTAGAAACTCATTTGATATGAAGTCAATACATGTGAATTCAGGTTACACAATAGGCAATTGAAAAAATAAAGGCAGGAAAATAGGTAAAATACATATTTTTTTTTAAATTTTGAGTTAAATTCTTGCCATTTTCCCAAGCAGCATAAAGTCTCACAACAGTTCACCCAATCCAATCATCTTGCTCTGAGAAGCATTAGTAAGTCATTCCATTGTTTTGTGCCAAACATTAGCTCTTGTGTCAATTCTTGCCCAGAGTTCTAGTTTGTAATGTCGTGTCCATGTCAGAGCAGTACTTCCCTTTGTTTCATTAATACTATTTAGTTATTAGTAATGGCCCTAAAATACAAGGATAGTGATGCTGGAAGCTGTCATACACCTAAGAAAAATCAGAAAGTGCCTAGATATATTCATTTAAGAAACACTTTTTGCATAATGGGGTTCACTGTTATGTACAATTTTGAACTTGTTGCAATTGGTTGCACAAAAAGAGCCTATGGTATAGCCTTTGAGAGTTTCCTGGGGCATTAAGCATTTAAATAACTTGCCCTGGGTCACATGGTTAAACCGTATAAAGAATAAGACTTGAAATCAAGTTTCCTGTCTCCAAGACTGGCATCTTATCTTTTCTGTAACAATACTTTTCTTTTAGGCACATAACAAAAATAAAGTTAAATCTCATATTCCTGAGCTCAGTTTTCCTGATGCCATTGACTTGACCATTCTAGATTCTAGAAAATAAAATGCATAATAGTTCAATCCTGAACCAAATCTAGAGCTTGGTTCCCTCCTGGTGAATGGTAGAAAAGTTTTTCTTTAACTTTTTTCTTTTACTTTTAAGTTTTCTTTAACTTCCAAATAGCACTACCAACTGAATATATTGATTCCAAAATACTATAATGCAGAAGCAGGAGTTTATTCATCTACTAAAGCTAGAGATTTTCAAAGAGGATGAATAGAAATGTGCTATAGATTTTATTGCATGTTAGAAAAATTCTATTAACACTAAAATGAAAATATCTCTCCAATCCATGAATTGAATTAAAAACCAACACTCAACAGTCTTTATTTTGCCTTGATTTCCCATTAATAGAATAATGGTCACCTTTTATGCAGAATTTTATTTTAAATCTGTTTTCTAGTATAATGACATGTCTCAAGCTTTATTGCTTTCACAGAGTTGTGGTGAGGGGTTGAAAGAAGTAACAAAGAAGATATAGTGCTTTATTCTTACTCTCCTTGCAAATGACCATTCTTGGGACACCTCCATTAACTGTGATTGATATCTGTAATGATATATTTAAAGCCACACTAAACAATGCCCCCAAACCCCAAAGGACAACAGTCTTTCATTGTCATCAGCTGCAAGTTTGGATCTAGGGCACCACTAGAAGCTTTGCTTGAGGATTCATTAAGCCATTTATGGTCATTGTTCTATTATGCCATTGTTCAGGAAGAACAATGTTATATTGAAGAAAGAAGCAGATAATTCATTCCCTCTTTCCCACTCATCTGCCCAATACCACTACCTCAGGAAAGCTCTTCCATGAGATTGATCCTCGTATTTTTATCTGGCTTTAATTTTTCATGTGACTTAACTTTTCAAATAAAGTGACAGAAAATATAATTTTGTATTGGCCTTCAATTCAAAAATTTCAAAAGATTTATTAAGTACTTACTATTTGAAAGTCATTGTTTTCAGCAACATCATGTTCATATACCAGGCAATTTAGTATTCAGAATCTATTTGTAGCTTATTTTGGCAGGAAGCTGTACTGATAATCACACAGAAATATACATTGAGATCATTGCTAAGTACTAATTAGACAGCCCTTCGAATAGAGATATGTATGACCATATGTTAATCTAGCTCTCCAGAAAACAAAGGTCACTTTTGACTTTTGATTTTCTATTTGTTTAAGGGAGAAGAATAATGAAGCTCTATTCTAATACCTCAAGTAGCCTTATGCTCTAGGGAAATGAAACCTAAAATTATAAAAATGTAGTGTTGAATGTGGAAATTTATGCAATGCTTTTAGAGAGCACAAAAAAAGCATAATATAAAAAACCTTCCTTTCCCAAATGTGTTCAGTAGGATCTTTTTTTAATATTTAATGTAATAACCTAACTTCAAATCCAGAAAAAAACATATCAAATCACCTCTATACAATGTCAGTCTGTAACAGTCATTAAAACAGCAGTTAGTCTTTTAAGACATGGTGACTAATTTAAATCCTTTGAAATCCCATCATCTTATGTCCTGGGTACCAAGAAGGTTTTTCACTGTATATATCATAAGAAACTGGTCAAGGAGAGGCTGGTCCTTAGAGTATGCAAAGATTTGCCCTTCTTAAGTGGTTTATAGGAACATCTACAATATTACCTGTCTGGCTTCAACCCAAGCCATAAGCTTCATGAGCTTTTTTCTGGCCACGAATGACTGAGGGGCTGGTGTTTTGCCTAATGAAAAGTTTTCTAATTGACTTATGAGTTGGAAAGATTAATGACAGAACTTGAACTGAGTCTGTATCCAAAAATGTATCCTTCCCTAAATCCTTTTATTCTGTTCCTTCTTAGCTATAAGCATGGCAAGAATTGCTGTGAACCTAGGGAAGAGGACACAATGTGTCCTGGAATGCATGGTATGTCTATTCTGTTCTGTTTCTTTTTTCATGATCTTCAAGGAATGATTATCCTAAGATGGAAGTACCCAGGTGATTAGGAAGACCAAAGATCCATTTAAGTTATTTGAAGTACCACTGAAAATAAGTCCTTCTCAAGTCTGTGGTAATAGCAACTGAGTAAGATGAGAAACCAGAGAAGATACAAGATGACCCACTTGATCCAGCCTAGGAAGGAGTTACTCCAAACTGAGCAAGGAAGCAACTCATGCATCAACAATGTCAGAAACAGAAATGAACTTAGTGGTGACTCTTTCAAGAAAGAAAAGTTCTCTTAGGGCCATGAAGTAGTCCTTGACCACACGTGTTTCCAAACAGATGGCCCTCTAATCCATTTAAGCTTCAAACTGGAGTCCTATCTACCCAGGGATCTTTCTTATATGAATGAGTGTACCCCCAGTTTAGAGGATGTTTTAGGATTCTGTATTTTCTATCTTTGATAAGTATTCCTTTAGGATAGCTAATTGATATCAACTGATTAATTTATATTAGAGGAAATATCTTGACTAAGGCAAGGAGCAGGTGGCTCATTTTTGTTACTCTTCAAAACCACAGCCCTTCCAGTTTTCTTCTAGAATCCTTTGGAGAGAGATAGTTAACTGCACCTTACCTTCCAATAGGAGTTCAGTTTAAGAGAGTGAGCCCAGAAGTATATCCTTCAATATTTCAGTAATCTAGGTAATTCTACAAGGTTTTAAGTTGTAGAAAATATTTTTGATGTTATTTAGTCATTCTGTCATGTCTGACTCCTCATGATCTTATGGACCATTCATAGCATAGCATTGCAATGTCACATCTTTTATTGTTTTAATACTATCCGTGGGATTTTCTTGGTAAGTACTGGAGTGGTTTGTCATTTCTTTCTCCACTGGATCATCTTTTGTTAGAACTTTTCACTATGAGTTCATCTTGGATAACCCTGCATGGCATGGCTCATCTTTTCATTGAAGAGAAGAATTTTGTCTTGCTCATTCTAGAAACTACCATGGCACTTCCATGTGACATATACCTAGTATACTGACAATAAATTAAATTGATTGATTTTAATTGATGCAGAAGGAGCAGAGCTAGAAGAATATTGTGCACAGAGACCAATACACTGTGGTAAAATAGAATGTAATGGACTTCAGTACTAACAGCAATGCAATGATCCAGGACAATTTTGAGGGATTTATGGAAAACAACACTACCCACATTCAGAGGAAAAACTACAGGAGTGGAAACACCTAAGAAAAACAACTGCTTGAACACATGGGTTGAGGTGGACATGATTGGGGATGTAGACTCAAAAATACCACACCAATGCAACTATCAACGATTTGGAAATAGGTCTTGATCAATGACACATGTTAAAACCAGTGCATCGGCTATGGGGGGGGGGGGAGTGAGGAGGTTGGGGGGTGAAGGGGAAAGTAAGAACATGAATCATGTAACCATGATAACTTTTCTAAAAAATAAAAATTATTTTTAAAAATTAATTGATTGATTTTAATTCCTTGGAAGTTTTATTAAAAATTCCCTATATGAATGAATCTATTTTCCTGTGAATTACATCTTCATCATTATAGCTTATAGATAAATAAAAGGGTTTAAATATTTTTGTACAGCTGTAGCTATAAATAAATACACAACAACCTCCATATGTGACATCAAGTAAAATACATGAATACACTTAGAATCAAATATACTTAGAATCCAGAGTTTATGGTAGTCTTTTGAAAAATCAGTTAATTGAACTTAAATGTATTTGGAAGCCTTATTTGTAACTTTGAATACATAACACATTTTTTTTAAATGGCTTAAATCTCATCTTAAATAGAAAAAAAATAAACCATCAAAGCCTTTTGGGGATAATGAAAGTAAACTTAGATGGGTGATTTTTTTAATCTTTATGATGGAAATCTGCCAAAAAAGCTTTCACTAGATAACAATCACTGTAATTATAATAGCCTCTGACAACAACTTCAAACATGGTCCCCACTCCGACCCAATATTCTTAAACAAAATCATGGGCAATGACAGGGCTTTGTGCTTAAGTGTATGAAGACAGGATGATGTGAGTGTGGAAAGCAAGTGACCCATTCAAAAGGGAGTCACATTGAACCTTCTGGGATAATTCAGATAGTTTATCTCTGTCCTTGAATTGTCATGCCTTTTTGCAATTCAGTATTTTTTACCTTTCCTATTGACTTCTAATACTTTTCAAAAGGCTGCGAGCTGCTGTTTTTGACTTAAAAGAGGGAGTGTGATGGGGATTTGATGGGATAGATCCCAGATCAGTTCATTTGACTTCTTTTCTAACAAATCAAAAAATAGCTGCAAAGAGAAAAATTCACAACTAGGTGATTTGATGACAAAGTACAATAATACATTTGGATGGGCTGATTTCTTCACTTCATTAAGTTGATATTAGGATGTCATGTTCATAAAAAACATTCAATTGCTTTGGATTTTCTTAGATAAATACCATTCAAAAGTCTGTCATCCTAGAAACTGAACCAAGGACCAAGAGACCATTTTTTTGATATACCATTATATTGCCAATTATATTGACAGATAAATTTTGTGGTACTCATCAGAGAGGATTCTACATAATAAAAAAAGATTAAATAGCAAATGTAATAATTTCATTATAGGGAATATTAGGGAAAAATAAGAAAAAAAAAGGTTTTCTGTTTGAAGATTTTTCATGGCAATAATGATTATAATTCCCAAAGCCAACAAAAACCCTTTAAGTAACCTAAAAATGAAACATTAGAGGAAACATTTTAATAAATGTTGGCATGCCAACATGACAGAATGCTGATACAATTAAGACTGACGAGTGGGAGAAATATACATTTTTTAAATGGAAAGACATTTATGAAATTATACAATGTTTGCAGATTTTGAGTTCAAGTCCCCTCATTTTAGACAGAAGAGTAACCATTTCTACACAATGTACCATGTATCACTAAGGGAATGTAAAGGTCCTGTACATTTTGTCTTGGGGGAATTAGTTGAACACATAAAGGGATGTGGTTGGGAAGTAGAAGCAAAGGCAACCACATCTTGCCCTTATTAAAATTACATATTAAATTAAAGCACTCTTAGGGCTGTTCTTTGTCAAATACAATTATGCTTCATATTTCTCAAAACCCAAACACACATAAAAAAATAAGAAATTTCCCCTAGTAGAATAGATTCTTTTCAAGTATTGCACTAAAAAAGGAATCAGGGATGGAAGAGCTGAGAAATTAAGCAATGATTTTAAGCAAGAAGCTAATGCTAAAAAATAAATTCTCTACACATCATGACCAAGATTTTAGGAAGGATTGGTAGGAACAAACCTCACAATGTGCAAGTAAAAGGGAAAAAATGGAAACCTGAAAAATGCCTTTCACTGTAGTGACCAGAATGTGTTAGGTCTGTCAAAATGGAAAGACATTGGATTCCATATAATGTGTAGTATTTAATAGTAGGTCTGTAGTGGAATAGTAGATATAGAGTATGAAGGGGCCTTAGGTAGTCATCTAATCCAACCCTTCATTTTTGCAGATAAGAAACCAAAGCCCACATTGATTAAGAGACTGATCATATAGACAGTGTGTGAACAGGTACCAAGTGACAGAGATGGGATCTGACCTTTGACTTCATATCTATCACTTTAAACACATGTTTGTTTGTTTTTTCCTCTCTGATCTTTATGAGGTTTTTAAAATCATATTCCAAGATCCTACTTAAAATATTGTTCCCGCTTCACTTCTCAATCCTGGACATTTGTAAAGAATTTAATGGATCTGTACAAGAGGCAGTGAACCAATAATTATACCCCAGAGAGAGCAATAAACAAATACAGGGCCTTGTGTTCAAGAGAATTAAAAATAGAAAAGTAGCCTCTATAGAGCCTCAGAAAAGCAGACTACATCATTGATGTGAATAAATAAAAAAGAATTATTAAAGAAAATTTCCTTGAATAGCAAGAGGTATTGATGGAAGATAGAGAACTGATAAGAGATCTTGGGCAAGCTTCCAGACAACCTTTTCTCCTCACTTGGAGTTTGGAAACTTTGGAAACCCTCTTCCCCCACAAAAAAAAAAAAAAATTGATTCCTGCCCCTGGTGTTTTATAAGAATCTGGCCAAAAGAGAGTTGTGTGTGTGTGTGTGTGTGTGTGTGTGTGTGTGTGTGTGTGTGTGTGTGGTGGGGGGGGGGTCTTCTTCCCCCTCTGACCCAAGAAGGAGAAGGGAATGCTTTTCCAGAGAATAGTGTGAAGAATAACACATTCATACATTTGCCTGACCAGGTAGGAATTAATTTCCATTCTTCAAAAAAAATAGGCAATCTTCTTCTATTTGTTTCAAGATCTAAGAGACTACTTACTTTTTATGATTTGAAATGAATATTTGTAAAGAATTTTCCTTATGGTAGCCTGGTGGGGTAGGTAGTAAGGGATTTGCTGAGTTCCTGAGCTCCAGTCATGAAATGTTAGAATAATTATTCTCCAGTCTCTACCTTGTCTTTAGTGTCATACCCAAGTCTGCATATGTAAGCTTGAACCGAGATGTAATTTAAAAACTAGGGCCCAGAGGAGGTGCCATGACCCCTGCTTCTCTAAGAGAGCAATGACTCCCCTTGACTACCTGAACAGAGTCTTACCAAAAGGGTTTTATTTCAAACTGTTTTATTCCCTTGGGAAGACTGGCAGAGTTTGACTCTGACTTGTTAGTTACTGGAACACAAGTGTTCTAAAAGACCCCCAGAGTTTTGGTTCCTTTAATCCATAAACTCACATTAATCAGGACTTGTTAATAGAGTCTGCCCCATGATACAGTAGGGAAAGTACTTCATCTTGAACTAAAAAACCCAAATTCAAATCGTGACTTTGCCTATGTGATCGTAAGTCCCTTAACCTCTGTGAGTCTCAGTGTCCCCATCTATAAAAGCAGAGCATCAGATCAGAGAACCTCTGAGGTTCCAACCAGCTCTAATTATAAATCCATGCTCCTATAGTTTCAATTTCCCTTGAGGCACTAGGAAGGACTGAACAATAAGTCCGGTGAGTGCCACCTAGTGCTAGCCAGTAGATCACTACATCATTTATCATGCAGAAGAATGTTTTCAACTCACATATTCAAAGAATATTCTAAGAAACCTCCTTTGATTGATTCCTCCTTGCCTTCCTCACAACCTCTGCTTCCTCTCAGCATTTACCTATTTATTCTGTCCACATTATTTTGCCCAAGGTACCATATTACTTTTAAATTGCACTTAACCAAATGAGATGAGTGAACAAAGACTTATATTATCCTCCATCAACCCTTATTCAACACTGAAGATTACTTAATTCTGATCATTTCTGCTAAACTAATAGGGGCCTGCTTATATATGAGCAGGCTTTCTTTACCTTTCTTTTGACAAAGTTACAATAAATTCTAGTGTATCCTTTAAAATTTTCATATATAGTCTGCTCCTAACTTTTATGAAAGGAAATTGACTTCTAATGGAGCAAAAGCCCCTTTTTCCATTATGTCCCAGAGTAATAGAACACTAGCTTTAAAGACTCCAGCTCTAAAGATAAAGTGGAGTATAGGACCAATAATCCAAATGCTGAATTTCTGTTAGGGAAAGATTTAAAAGTACTTTACCTAATTCTCATTGGGTTTATATGTGTAATCAGTGAAGATAAAATGCTAGTTAATGTGTGTAGCAGGTAGGACTAAGTAGTTATCACATAGATGGTGAAGCCAATGCCAGAGGAGCCAGTACTATGAAAGTCTGATGCTTCTTAGGACTTCTCTACAAAAAGGCCAAAAAGAATGAATTCCTCCTTCCTAGATATATGCTTCACTAAAAGGATGGGAACACTCAACAAGGAAAACTGCCAATTTTCTTGTAAACAGAGTGAATTAGGATACCTACCGCTTTCTAATGTATACCTGATACTTTCTGGCATGGCTACTTGAGGAAGGACCCACAGGCTGACCTCCGAAAAGGGAAAGATGGTTTGGTAGAGCAACCTCAGAAAGAGTGTGTAATTTCAGGTGATTATTATTTTCAATCAGTTCATAAATTGTGTTTCACTTTGCACTTTTATTCAAATGAAATTTTTAAAAAAATTCTAGCTGACTAAAAAATTAAAAACATATTGGCATGATACAATGACACCAACTAAACCATTAGTATGTCTTTATCTCCACCTCTTGAGAATATAGAGTTCCCAATTCACTCTGACTCCAAGAACCATTCTCTCATTCCCAATGATTAGAGACTAGACTACTTGCAAGAAGCCATAGACACATTCTACTAGAATGAGCAGGAAATCACCAACTACAACACTTCTAGTAGGATGGAGATGTGCCATCTCAACTGCCACTGGTCCTTGGCTTTACCATCTATCTTACCATATTTCTCTCTAGACTTTTAGACAGTAACATCTTATTTGCTGACCCCAAGGATCTCTAGGTTTTTCTATATGCTTTGAATTAGAATGTCAGCTCTTTGAGAGCAGAAAATGATTTTCTGTTTGTATCCAAAGCACTTTGCCTTTAGCCCAAAGGAAGTACTTAACAAATGCTTTTCAATTCATTATTCATTCACTCTTCCATTCATTTATTTCACAAGCATCAAGCATGGTTCTTACATTTCACAAGTTTTATGCTTCACAGTCAGCTATAAAATTCAGGAAATGCTTGGCTAATGTGATATAGTAGGAAGACGATTGCATTTGGAGTCTGAAGGCCTGTAATTTAAGTCTGAATTCTACTACTTGCTATTTATATAAATTAAAACAAATCACCTAACTTCTACTGTCTTCTGTGAGATGAGAGGATTTTTCTAGGTGATCTCTACAATTCCTTCCAGCTCTAAATGAATTACAATATTTGTAAACTAAATATGGCAGGATGAGGAAAGATTACTGTGAGTGGAATATACAATTTCAAAAATATAATTCCAGAAAATAATTTTAAATACAGAATAAAAAAGATACAATTTCAAAAATAACCTACTATAATTTATCAGATACTTAAGAATGGTTTCCCCTAAGCCATAGGTTTGGTGTGAGGATGATACTTTATAAAATTTGAAACTATATAAATGTGAGATATTATCATTGAGCCAAAATCCTTTTTCTTAATTATCAAATTATGTTTGGGAAAAGACAAGTAAACTTTTAATCAAAATGACTGAGACATTACCTCAAGATTAGCTGTTGACTTTTTCTTATTGAGATTGTGTCCTCTTTAATGTACTGTCCTCAATATCCAAGATATAATCATCAGTTCATCATCCATTTACTTTGATGGATCTATGTTCATATCATTACAAGTATTCTGTTCAATGACACATTACAGATTATCTATAACCTTCTAGCCTATTTAACTCATATATGTCCTCCTATAAACTGTCTAGGAGTTGAGGGGTGGTAGTGAGAGGCAGTTAGACAATTTCATTTAGATTTCTTATCACTGAGTATATACTTATGGATCCATGATCCTTCCTCTCGAAACATGACTGGCCCACTTCCTTTTGGTCATCTCTTTAATAACATCCTTTGCAATACCTGTTGTGCACAATTCTTCATTGGCAATGTACTTATACATATCCTGTGCCTTTCCATTTTCCTTTGACCACTGGCCTTTAAACAACCAAACTATCACTGAACTATCAACTCTATAGCATATCATTAAAATCCTGTATTATTTTATTACAATTTTTATGACAATGCTTAGAAAAGGCAATCATGTAAGAGATAATTCTTTTATTGTCTTATTGTCATGGACATATATGACAGAAGATCTGTCCTTCCTATTTTAATGTACTTTTTGGATTTTTACTCTTGATTTTAATGATTTTTGGTCTCTTTGGAGCTTCCTTGCTGCAAGCAGTCTAAGTAATTTTACATAATTTTCATTTTGTTTTGTGAACATTTGGTAACACTGTTGTCCTTTCTCCTAATAAATTAATTGCATTGACATTGAAACATTTCTAAGTCAAATGGGAGAGAGAAGGCTATGAGCAAAATATGACCAGGTTTCAAATGATAAAATTTGTAAAATAATGTCAGGATAGTCAAGTACTTAACATTTATTAGATATTTCACAAAACCACTATATTATAGAACTTTAGACAACCATATTCAATTGATACCTAAAAATAATGCTTTTTATAGCATTCAAAAAGAGGCCAAACCACTTTTCCCTGAAAATCTCCAGTAAAGGAGAAATCTACTAACTCCTGGAATCCTCTGTTGGATAGTTCTAATTGTTAGGAAATTTCCTCATATCAAATCTAAATTTTCCTTTTTGCAACTTCCACCCACTCTCCAAGTTATGCCCTCTGGGACCAGGAACAGTAAGTCTAATCACTCTCTCACATGACAAGCCTTCAACTATTTAAAGGCAGCTATCATGTTCTCTCAATTTAAATAACTCATAATTTCTCAGGCATGATGTTTTGATTTCATAGATACTTCCAAATCATGAATAAGTTTAGTACTTTTGAATCCTAGGACAAGAAATTTAACATAATTTAATTCTATTAGTCTTCTGGATTTAAAAAATTAAAATTTTACAAAGATACTAAGATTACAAGCTGTCAATCACTGTCACTCATGATTCTGGTCAAAGTGTCAAGTCAGTTTGGTGTCTTTGGTATTAAAGTCACTAAATGGCATGCATCAGAAAGCAGTAGCTGAGAAAGATGTTCCAAACACACATGAAAACTCATAAAACAAATCTTAAGTTTTTGAAGATCTGTGGCATTTAGGGTATCACAAATATAATAAAGTAAGGGGTTTAAATATTATTGGATTTCCTTGTTCATGTAACCTGAAAAATAGGTAGGCTCTCTTACACTATATTCAATCATAAAATGTCTGTCCACTTATCTAAATCTAAAGAAAATTGATCAACAGTAGTGGTGTGTGATGATGTTGGTGATGGGGTGAACTCAAACTACTGGTTTGACTGTTTTTTTTTTACTAAACCTTGAATAGACACAGCCTACTTAATTGTAAAGTTCCAGAGAAATTTTGAAATAAAACAAAATAATTGAAAGCAATTATTCAGTAACCCGAGAAGATATGGATATAGTTTATGGAGCCCAAATTATCCGAGGCTATACCCAGCCAACTGACTACTTCTGTGCCCTTGAGGGGAATTACATTATCTATTTCTGATTACTTTTCTATTATCTGAATATAACCTGGTTTTCCAAGACCTCTGGGAAATGGCTGGGGTAAAGGGGTAGGAAGGTTCCAGTGTGCTAGGAAAGGCTGATGGAATCAAAATAATGACTCTAGTCCCAATTTGATGTGCTCATTGGATACCTACACTTCCGAAATGTCTTGGAGAGCTAGGTTATATAAAGTGGTATGATCCAAATTTCTTGGTTTTATATTACTTTCCATTAGCAAATATTCTTAACATTGGAACAATGTCTAATGTATTTGAATTGTCAGACTACCATTCCCTCTGATGTTATTTGCTGCAGGTGCCCATACAGTTGATAAGTCTCATTTGTATGCATTCTTGTGCCTGTAGAAGATTAAGTACAAGACACTCCTTTTATAACCCTTGTGGATGCATAAGTGTCCCTTTCAAGGCTGGAATTGGCCAGTCAATTTTTGCCCCTAGCCTCTCTTCCCTATTCCCTTTGAATCTAGATAATTAGTCAGTCATTTCTAATAATAATTAGCTATTTTTTTAAAACAGGGGAGTAATATAATGGCCCCTCTGAACAATGTGTTCCCTCAGCTGATGCTTTATGGTATTCGTGTAAGAAAGTTATGCATATAATCATAATAGCTCAGAGTTAGGAAAAATTCTACTTCTAGAAAAGAGATTTGGCTCTTTCTCCTAATTTAAAGTCACACTTAAGTTTAGTTATACCCTCACCTCTTTATGGTTGAAGCAAATTTCAGGTTACTAGAAATATTTGGATAAAGAAACAAATATAATATGTTCATTGGGAAGGGGGTTGGGGGAAAATTATTCTTTTCTTGGAACCTCCCTCAGATAAGAGGGAATGTTAGAGGGTATGTAGGTATGTGTGTGTGTGTTTGCGCGTGTTTGTGTAGAACAGATGATATAATCAGTAGCTACACTCTGAATCTTCTGTTTCATTCAGTTCTAGGGCTTTCTTAATTTCTCTTTCCTGTAATAGACCAATCCTCCTTTTTTCTTCATTTCACCTATTGCCCATGTAGCTTGCCTCTTGAGATCATTTTCTCCTCTCAGTGCCTTGTTCTATCTCACAGACTATGCATTTCCATTTTAGGGCTTGGTTAGAGTCATAAGTTACTCTTGGGGTTGAAAGGAAATATTTTTCCCTCTGATTACAAATTCTAAAATGACTGTCAGTTTTCAAATTCCTATTAAAAGGTTTAAAATCTTTTCACTTTTTAGAAATTTCAACAACATAGATTTAAATGGGAATCATATAAGGGAGATGATCTAATTCAACCTCTTTACTGTATAGATGAGGAAAGCAAAGTCCAGATATCCTAAATGATTTGTCCAAAGTTAGTCATCTGTTAAATGACAATCAATATTGAAACCAGGTCACATGACTCCAAATCCAGTATTCTTTTAACTGTTCTATGCTGCTTTCAAGATTTCAAATCCCATGTCCCACACTCAACTAATTTCAATGAGGATGAAAATGGCAACATGATAAGCTACTATAATTATAATAAATTATTTAACTTGGAAAGGCTACAGGGGAGGAACAGTTGGTGCACAACTTTCTGTTTGAAGATGTTTGTGCACTCAAAGCAGCTTCTAAAACTGAGATGCAGCAGAGAATGTATCAACTGTCTCCCTCTTGTGCCAATTTTAGGCTGACAATATGAAGAAAACAGAGGTTGTCCACCAACCACCACCACACCATCCATGTGCGAAAGTATCAGTTACAGCAAATGGAGAAATTTTGAATGCAGTGGGGTAAGTTCCTTTCCCCACTTTTTAAAAATCTCTTTGGGATATAGACCTACTAGTAGTACTAGTGGATCACTATTTTATAGTCCTTTGGGCATAGTTCCAAATTGCTCTCCAGAATGCTTGAATTAGTTCACAACTTTACCAGCTATGCATTAGTGTCCCAATTTTGGCACATCTCCTCCAACATTTATCACTTTCCTTTACTGTTATATTGACCAATCTGATAGCTGTGAGATGGTACCTCAGAGTTGCTTTAATTTGCAATTCTTTAATCAAGAGTATTTTAGAATATTTTATATGATTATTAATAATTTTAATTTCTTCATCTGAAAACTGTTTATTCATAGCCTTTGGCAATTTGTCAATTGGGAAATGACTTGTATTCTTATAAATTTTACTTAGTTCTTTATATATTGGAAAAATGAGACCTTTGTAGGATGAGCATCTTTGATAACTCCATTTAACATATTAAAAAACTATGGTTCAGAGAATTTTAATGACTTGTCATATGCCTGATATCAGAGCTGAAATTTGAATCTAAGTCTTTCTTGATTCTGTATAGCATTCTTTCCATAATAATATATTTTCTGCTACTTAACTATGTTAGATCAATGACTATATATAATATAGATTCAAAGCATGGTTAACTTACTGAAAATCTTGTGCCTTATTTCCAGAAAAAATGTCATCAAGATTTTATCTATCTTGTCAAGACTATGTGAAAATGGTATTAAAATATTCTGAATACTTTATGGGAAATTCACCATCTTAAATGGTTGATGAATGTTTGAATTTAATTAAATATTATGGTTTTACTTCATTGGCATCAGAACTAGAAGAAACCTTAAACATCACCTGGTTTAATTGTCATTAGTTTCCATTTAAGGAAACAGAACCAGATAGACTAATGACTTGCTCAAGGTCACACAGCTAGTGTTACTGAGTAAAAAGAAAAAAAAAGGGCCTCAGTAATCAGGAACAGGATTCATTCTGCTATTCTACAATGACTTAACTAATCTTTCGCATGATAAAAATTTCCATTAAATCCTATAGCATATTCTAATTTCTGTGCGTATAAGCCACTTTGACTAAATTAACCAATTTAATCCAATACCACGCCAGTTCATTCAGAACTCTCCACCTGGTTGTTTTTGTGAAGAAGACATTTCTGTTGCTCCCATAGCTTCCTAATTAGTTAAGCTCTTTTTAACACTACAACATGTTTCCTTGATTTGCCTTAGTGATTTCTAGGACTTTGGACTCTGTATTCTGAGAAATATTAGATCTTTTCATCTTTGTAAATAACTTTAAGAACTTTATGGTGAAATGCATTTTTTAAACAAAATCTTAATTTAAAAAAAAAAACAAAAAAACAACTTTTCATGCCAGAGTAGATATAGCTGTTATCCATCATGTTGGATGTGTTCAGCTCTCAGCAAAGGAGAAGACAGAAAAAACTGAAAGAATGGTACTGGCCCAAGGGCTTTTTTAAGCCCAATGTGAATTACAATCTCAAAAATCTGCATATTCTTCTTGCCTCTGTCATATTCAACTCTGGAAGTTCAGAGCCTCACCTTTACCCTTTGCCCTTTGGGACCCTTTTGGCTTTGGCTTTGGCTTTGGTTTTGCCTTGGCTGAGCCCTGCCTGAAATCCTTGCCTTGGACATTGATCTTGAACATTGATTGGCCTGTGGGTCAGACCATGGATCCTCTGATTCACTCTGAATCCCCCTAGATATTTAAGCATTTAAACCATCTCTAGATATTTAGGTATCCTGGGCCTGGAAGGGGAACTAGGAAGTGGGTAGGAGAAGAAGAGGGTGGTAAGGGTGGTATTTCCTGAAGGCTGTAGAATTGGCACAACAACTACCTATAAGAAGCTGAGAGAGATCAATATCGGTGTCAACCAAACAGTTGCTTACTCTGGTTTGGCTGTGGCCAGGCTGAGCCAGAGGAGGTGAAGAACAAGAGCTCCAACATTGCTGAAAGCCTATAGTCCTGAGAGATTAGTGTCATAGCTTTAGTGATAAGGTCTTCCATCCCCAAACCATTCCTGATCTTTCCTTTCCCTTATTAACAACATAGATAAAAATGATTAAGTACCTTCCTGGAGTAGTTATTCCATCACCACTTTAGGGAGGGAGAAACGCAGTTAGATGAACATTATCCAAGGCTAATAGAGCCCAATACCAATAATCAATCCAACCCTAGGTGGGACCTGAAGGGGTTACCCATCCACTGATCTTTAGGGATCCTGCCTGGGCACTGTTATAAAGAAGGACAGTTATAACATCCAGCTGAGTGGCAGGACTTGGGTGTCCCTGCACCAGCCATCAAGGGGAACCAAATCACAGCTTCCTCAGACTAATATACGGATTAATAACAACCATAATAACTAGCCTAATAGTAGTATTAGTATTAGTAAAGATACCCTTTTATTTTTATAACACCTCATTCTCACACTAGATATTTTACAAATACATAAGAACAACAAATAACTTAATGGACAACTCTGAGAAAAATAAGCCCTGAAAATTGCTATTTTAGAAGTGTGAATTACTTAAGAATAAAGATTTTAACTCATTTGCTGACTTTATTGATTTCTATCTAATTAAGCAAATATTTTTCTTTTTGCTTAGCGTAACCATTTAAGAAAAACTTACTAATATATTCCCAGGAGTTGACTGCATTTGGAAATATGTTTTATCATAAGCCCTAAGGTCATCAATAGTTAGATTATTATTTTAAAGCACAATTCTATTCTATGTTTTTTTCTAAACAACTGAAGAATTTGCATTTTTTTTTGCAATCAAAGAAAGCTAGTTATTTTGTTAAAAATGAATATCAAAGAATAAACTATCATAAAGGATTGATTATCTGGACTGAAAATAATTTACAAACAATGACTTATATTAGTACTCATTAGTGTATTGGAAATAATTTACCCTGGGGACAGCTTTCTTAGCACCCTCTGAACATTTATGAGAATGAAACTCATAAGACAATTGAGTGGCATATGATGGGTGTCACTAGGTTGCAATATATAATAAGGAGTTGCACAGAAATAGAATAAAAGTATGTTATTGATGAAATTATGTCAGTAAGAGACAAGATTTGATGAGGCAAGAACCACCAAATAGTTCATGTATCCTCATGACGGCCAGAAAATACAAGAAAGGTGCCCTCCATGTCTAGTGGACATTTTGTAGTGAACATGGAGGAAGACATACACAGACAAAAGTTGCAGAGTCTGGGCAGGCATTAATTAGTTGCAGTCTTTGTTAATGAAGGGAATGTCTGCCTCAATGAGATCTATTAAAATATCAGAATATTGGAGAATAGATTATTTATTGTTCAAAAGAGTTCTGCCTCATTCTCAGAGTTTCACAGTAAACATGTAAATTATTTTTTGTTTTGATTAACTATTTCTAAATTATTTTCAGTGGCACAAAGCCATTTTCCAAGACAAAATTTTGTGCTCAGACACAGGTCTACAACATCAGGGCTGTATATGATCAAAACAGTATTTGGTTAATTGATAGGTTATGATTCAGAAGACAATAATTCTTACTATAGTCCCCATATCGATATTTTTTCAGGATTTTTATTCAAGAGATGTTTTTTAAAACTCTACCATGGTGAGTCTTCCATATGAGAAAAAGAGTAAGAATATCTTTTCAAACATCATGGAATGTTAGACTTGATATGGAATCTCTAAGACCTTCAAAAACTAATCTCTTAAGGGTCACTGGCTAGTGATAAATATGAAAACTATAAGAATAGAGCAGAGAGGAACAGAATGGATTGAAAAATTTTCATAGAATTTGTAGAAGTTGTTGTTTCTTTTCCTAGACCTTAACATTCAGAGCATTATTTGTCTCATAGAAACAAAGCTCTAAAAAAACATGCGTAGGCAAGAGCTAAATCCATTAGACAACAGGTGTATGTATGTGTATTTTTAGATCATTCTATTGCTAGTTAGTTAAATATCACATTTAAAAAAGTTTGACAATTATTTTCAAGTGATTGAGAGAGATAGTTTGAGAATCTAAAGCAGAAATATTAGAGTGATCAAAGGATAAAACCAAGAAGGTGACTGAGCAGCAACAAAGATGAGGATAGCAGGAACTAATATGGAGCCAAGAATTGTTATTCTCTTCTCTTTCCCCTCTCAAAAAACACACCCTCTAGGAATTGGGTATATATTAGTCATTGGTACAGAGAAGGAAAATAACTGGAAAAGAGGAAAGAGAATATAGAAATAGTTGGGGCTAGAAGGGAAATTTAATCATACCAAATGGGAAATATATATTTTTTTTCTTTTTTAAGTATTATGTTACCCAGGAAATTATGAAATACAGCAAAAGATGAAAATAGTAAATGTTGGAAGGGCCAAGGAAAAAAACAAGCACTCTCTTGATAGAGCTGAGAATCATTCTAATAATTTTGGAAAACAATATGAAATTATTTATGCACAGTCATTAAATTGTCTGTAAATTTTGTCCCGGATATTCCAGTGGTAGCACCATATGTCAAGGATGCCAAGAACAGACATACTCATAAATACCAAAATATTCACAGTAGTAATTTGTTTTTGTGGTATCAAGGAACTATCCATTAAATGTAAAGACTAAACAGATTACAGTAATGGAATATTATGCCATAAAAAGATTAAATATGAAAAATTCAGAGAAATAAGGGAAGAATTTTATGAACTGATACAAAAAAGAAAAAACAAGCAAAACAATATACACAATGTCTATCGTGAAGATATTTTTTAAAAATAAAACAAAATTATCTGCTATGCAATAACCAAGGGAAATAATACTGGCAACTGAAAATTTGCTCAAACCTTAAAGGGGGGGCTGGAGTGTGACAAAAAGTTTAAAGTTCATTCTATAGTTGAGTGCAGTTTAATATTGAGGCAAATAATGATATTTATATACAATTTTAGAGGAACAGTTAATGTTCAAAAAGGAATATTGAGAAGGGAAGTGGAATGAGAGGGAGAAAGACATTCTGAGTAGAAACTGAATTGATATTGTGGAGATAAAAATAGCAGGGCATGATAACTGATTGGATGTAGGGCATAAGGGAGAGAAATAATTGTCAAAGATGATGTTGTTTTAAACACAGATAACTGGGAGGCAAATAATGTTAGCAAGGGAAATAAAAAAGTTGGAAGGAGAAGAAAGGGTTATTGGGGAAGATAATGAGCTCAGTTTTGAACAAGTTGAATTTGAAGTTTCATCAGTATACCCAGGTAAAGACAAGAAGCAGATAGCTAGAAATTCTGGATTAAAATGAAAATTTGGTCTGGAGATAATATATTTGGGACTTGCATGCATAAAAATTAAAACTGAAGTCATATGAGGGGATTTTTAATCATAAACTTGCTTTCTCTCGGTTAGAAAACTTGGAATCTCTGAACTTTTCAGGTCTAAATATTCAGTTTCTCACCTGCTAATTTATCTAAGAAAGGTAAAGTATTAAAACAATAAAACATTTAACCAGTTTAGAAATAAATAATATAGATTTGAAAAAATCTTCCAAATCAGTACAATTTCAATCTATTGCCCACCAAAGTAGTTTGAAATATGCATTTTTTGAACAACTCATGATTCCTTTGAAGCTAAGTCTTTGTAATTGAAGTGCAAGATGGTGAGGGTGGTATTGAAACGTTCAGTATCTGCAACCCCCTGACATTTCCTATTAGTTCCTCTCCTAGCTTCTTCTGCTGCTCATGACTGTCTACTGCCTAAAACTATTAGCTTGGATTGTCTTAGGAGCTACTCATCATTTCTAGCCTTAGCCACCATCTTTTATCTTCTCATAGCTAGAATATCTTGTCTTTTACATCATCTCTGCACAGAATTCCATCTAATGGAATATTGCTGTTGATATTAAGAAGCTCTCCCTGGTCCTGATGTTCATAAAAATAAAAATCACCTCTTTTTATCTTGGAATGAAAACTCTTTTCCACTCATCCGTTTACCCCTGTTTAATGAACCAGTGCTGACAGGCACACACATACCTCACAGGATCTGTTCTTTCTGAATATTTTAGAAAACAAGATATTCTGTGAAATGTAGTTCTAACATTTCACCTCCCTTCATCCTAGACAAGACATGATAGAGGTAAATCTAGCCCAGTCTCTTTATTTTCCAGATGAAAAGACCAAGGTTGAAAAAGTTAAGCTCAATTGCCTAAAGCTAACAAAGGTAGCAAAGAAAAGAGAAAGTGTTTGAATTTGGATCTTCATCTTTTCCCCCAACCCTGATAAAGTGTAAGCTTCCTAAAAGCATAAAGCATGTCCACATATTTCTGTTTGGAGACAGACTGCAGTGTTGATAAACCTTTTAGAGACAGAGTGCTCAAACTGTACTTTCAAGCCACCTGTGAGCCCCTCCCTATTATTCCAGAGATTGGAGGGAGGAAGCACTCCCTTTGGTCTGCTGTACAGAGGGGTGGACCATGCAAAAATGTCCTCATGCACTGTGGAGAGGGGGTACAAAGTAGCCGCCTCCATGCTGCCACGGCAAGTGTGCAAGTCTTCGCCAACATAGGACTAGAATAAGGCGTCTTAATCTGATGTCTATGAATTTTTTTAAAACTACTTTGATAGTTAAATTTCAGTATGTTGTCCAGCAGAGGTCATTGTGGCTCTCATAGGGTATGACCCATTAAAATCTCTACTCCTTTCTCTCCTCTATAGTTGAGGGAGGAAAAATGTCCAAAGGCTCCTGGCACACATCAATCAGTCTCAGTAGGAAATATCGAAAATTAACTCATGATGATTTTAGTCTAAGACTAGGTCCAGTTCCACTAATTTCCTATTTCTACAAAGCTTTAAAAAAAGTAAGAAAAAAACTTAAAATGCAAATTGGAAATAGAATTAATAAGATGCTTCAAGTCCTAAGGCAATCTGTTGATTGCCAAGTAAGAATGAATGGCACAAATTCAGGATGGCACTAAAATTATCTTACCTTTATTAAATCATTGTTTAAAAAATAAGTAGCTAATAGGAAAAATGTTTAAATATTCAAAGCAAGCCTTAGTAATTAACCTTGCTACCTGCAATAAAACAATAGGGAGAAACTGGAGGGTGGAGTAGATACACCATTATTCCATAAGTTTCTCAGAGAAGAGGGAATTCAGTCACTCTCTGCTGGCTTCTCTTAATAAGCTGATCTGTGAGCCAAGGAAGAGAGAGTTCTCCAGCTGTTAAGAGGCTTCTGTGTCTCCTGGGAGGAGTCATCCATCTGCCCCTGCTGCTGCTACTGCTTCTGTTGCTCACATTCTCTAGCTCTTATCTTATCCGTTTCCAGAGAGATTTTTCAAAATCCCACTGAACAAGAAACTCCAACTCTTTTAACCTCAGCCCCAGTCTTAATGCCATGATTAGAGTTGCTTCTTCTCTTTTTTATTGTCATTCAGTCATTTTGGCCACATCCAATTCTGTGTGAACCCATTTGGAGTTTTCTTATCAAAGATATTGGAGTGGTTTTCTATTTCTTTCTCCAGCTCATTTTACCAATGAGGAAACTGAGGCTAACAGGTTTGAGTAACTTTCCCAGTCATACTCTGTCTAAGTAGTACTTAGAAAAGAAACAGCTATCCGGGGTCTCAGCTTTGACAAATAGATCTTTTATAAATATAATAGTATTCCTATGTATTTTATACATTTAAAAACATTCTAAAAATTGTTTCATATGCTTCATCAGGCTGTTTAAAAAGTTAAGACCTCAATGCTATTAGGATTTTGGGTAGCCCACTGCTGTCTTTTATAGCACTGAATATACTTTTCCCTCTCTGTGTTTCTATGTCAGAGATCATTGGATCCTGCAAGTCAGTGATCATGGGACCCTGACAGAAATGGGTCTTAATTGTCAGAGGAAAAAAATATTGTTTTGATATTACCCCAAATCTGATTACCACTTTCCTTTACACAAAGTGTTACATTGTGGTTTGGGGATTTGGAGAGAAGTGATACAACTGGGAGAATAGTTTGTTGGGAGAAAAGTAGCCAAGGAAGACTGCAAAGGTGGACTGAGACAGTTTGCATTTTCTTAGCAGAGGAGAAGAGGAGGGAGTAAGAATAAAGAAGAGAGCCCTGTTCTTTCTTCTACTTTGTTTCTATTTTTCCCTCTACTAAACAGTTTTTTAAAAGTTAAACTGTCCAGGCTGTTGGGTTGATGAATAGAGCCAAAGCAGTTCATAAATGCATTTTTAACATTAAGAAACATTAAGACTGTCAAGTTCTTTTTATTGTTATTCGGAGAAACATTTAAGCAAGGACATGCTGCCAGATGTTTAACAAAAAAAGTTCCCAGAAATGCAACAAACACTTTTTCAGTTTAATCTGTATTATTAAAATTTTCTCCAACACTTTCTTAAGTCTAGACAATGAACAAAACAAGAAATCAAGCCCTGATTTGTTGTTTGCCTATATCTGAAGTGGAAATGTTCACACTGAAAATTTAACAATGCCTGTCCTAGACAGTTTGCAGCATCTCCTATGTACCCCTGCACATTAGTCACCATGATGCGCTGGAGCTGGTTTGCACTAGCTTGGGAGAGCCAAATAAAATTATATTATCAGTGTGAGCACTTATATCACAAAAACTGGAAAATGCTACAAATCAGGGCTTGGTTTCTCATGTTGACTTTCTAGGTTTAAGAAAGTGATGGAAAAACATTAGTAATACAGATTAAACATAAAAGTGTTTTGATAATACTTTTTTTAGATAACAGGTTCTTAAATATGTAGAAGTACACCCCTGATAAACTATCATTTTGGTACTCTCCTGTTACCACTATTAAAAAACCCAGAGCTGGAATATGGCTTTTGTTTTCCTAACTCGAATTGGAAGAGAGAAGTGTATACCCATGTTGACAAGTGGGCAAAACATATTAGTGTTGTCTAAGCCATCCAACCAGTCTAATCGATCTCTTTTACCACTTACTGTAGTTGTATGCCTTGGATTGCTAGTCACAGAAATTATTGTCTCACATTTTCAAACCCTTCGAAGTCATCTAATAATATAATAGGGATTGACAACCCTGCAGCCTACATTTAAAAGAGTAAGGATGCAAGAAAAATTGTCCTTGCTTTCTCTTAGGAGCTCCTACTGAGATTATAAGCTCTGCCAGAGTTTTCATTATGGAGGGCTTATTTGTCATTGCTTGTCAGGCTATGACAGAATAATTCATTCTAGAATCAAATAGGCCTGGAAGTCATTTTTATTTATGTATGAAATGGAAAAAAAATATAGTTGTCTTAAGGCATTGGAGGATGAGAAATTGCTTTATACAAATCTTAAATGGTGGTCCTTAAGAAATCTATTTACCTAGGTCTTCTGACCACCTCCTTTCTTATCCTTACCTGAACATATTCTGCGATGCTTCACATAAAGATGAGATAGTCTTTCCTTTTATTTCTATTATGTCAAGTTCTTCCTTTTTCAAAACATGCTTATTTGGTGAATTATCTTCCTGATTTCCCACCAAGATTGCTTTCTAAACAAAGTGGCTAAGCATATGTTACAAAATAACAAGGAAGAAGAAAAAAAATACAACTTTAATCTTTTCCCAAAAATTTTCCCTTCTATCACTTTTGTGGCAAACCTTTAGCCAAAGCCTCAGAAAAGTCTGGAGACTCCAATCTAACCACTTAAGTCATTTAGATCATTGTCACTAAATCATTCTCTATGAATGTTTCAGTGGAACACAAAACATTCTAAATTACTTTGCTAGGCAGAAAAGTCGCCTTTGGAATAAACAAGGCAAGTTATCTGTGGCCTAGTGACAAAACTGAACAATCTTCCCTTGTGGAAAAAGAAAATGTTCTTTATTTTCAGTTTACAGTAAAATATTGAAAAAGAAATATATACCCAAAGTAATCTATGAGAAATGAAATAAGGAACAAAATACCAGGTTAATCTACTCTGTATACTACAATGGCTTCCACTACTCTTATTTAAATCTCCCTCCCTTCCCCGCCTCTCTCTCTGTCTCCTTTTCCTCTCTACCATTTTTCAATAATTTTCTTTGAACATGCATATAAGCAAAAAACAGTACCAAAATGTTTAAATAGTACATTTAGTTAGGTATTTAACTATTTTCCTTAGCTCTTTGAAGAAATAAAAATATGAAATGTCCTTCCTTTAGATACAAAAGTCAGAAATGTTTCTGAAAAAAATGGGCAGATTCAATAGAGAACAAATAAATTGATATCAACATTATGCCTATCCTTCCATGTGCTAATGAATACTTCCATGTTCTAAAGAAATAGAAAAAGCTTAATTCCAGCCACTTCCCATTGGATATGGAATGTTTGAATGCTGAGCAACACTCAAATATTGTGAAGAATGTGAAATGGATCTCAAATGTCCTTAAGGACAAATTATGCAAGGAAACTCTGAGTGCTGCAGGGACTGAACTGGGGACATATAATATTCCCTTGATTTGAGAAAGAATAGTAACATTTTTATATGATCTCTCCTCTAATAACTATGTATTAGCCAAATGAGAAAACTTGAGTGGTCTGTTACCCAAAGTTTGTTTTAGGTTTTCATTTTTTTTGTTTTTTAGTATTGTTTTATTTTCTTTCCCAGAGCCTAGAAATTAGGTCATTGCCACCAGGATAAATCCCTACTTTGTTGACAGACTGGGCTAAAAAAATTGTAATAGGCACAGGCAGCTAAAAGGACTTTTGGAAGAACTTAGAGTGACCAGAATGATATAAACTCATAATCCCCCATTTACCCAGAGATATGTCCCTGAACTTGAAACAAGCAGAGTCACTCCTTTTTTCACATAGGGAACAAACTAAAGGAAAGACCTCCCTTATACTTTTTCCAGCGGAATCACTATTCCACTTGATCGAGTTGCCTTTTCGTCTTATAGCTTAATTCCAGCATAATTGCAGGGAATTCAACCTAAAGTAAAAATTCTTAAGTATATAGCATCAATTTTACCACAGGAGTCCCTGAGAAAGTCAAAAACAAGAAGAGAGACAAGGAATCTTGAATTTTTTCCTGTTGATATAACACAAGCATTTGATAATTATCTTCTCCTTGCAGATATTAACCAGTTCAGACTTGAGATATGATATGTATTCACATTTACTTAGCTGTACTTTGCTTAAATCCAATACCTGAAAATCCATATTTGCACAGTGGTTACATGTAGAAGGGGGAGAAACAATTAACCTTATGAAATGAAATGTCTAGTGAATTCTCAATATTTTCAAGTTACCAAAGAAGCTGACAGATATATAAAGCATTATATTCTATTTCTGGGTCATATGATCAACAGAGAGATGATTAGACATGTTCTCTGATCCTCACAACCTCTCAAATGTATTAGCTGTCCCATAGTTTCTAGGTGTAAAGAACTCTTAAAAAATAAAAACTGGATGAACCAATAGCAGAAAAGATTTATTTCTAATGTAGTCACTCCTCACCCAGATCCTTACTCGTGGAACCATAGCAGGATGTTCACAAATGATCCTAAAAAGAAAGAAGAATTGCAAAACAGAATTTACAGTCTATATAGCAGAAATCATCAGCAGAATAGAAAAATGTTAAACCAGAATTAAAAAAACCTAACCAGAGAAACAAAAAAGAGCATAATTAATTGTGAAGGCAAATATAGAGAAGTCAGGAAGAGAATTTAAAACATAGTATTAGAATAAAATGAAATATCAATATAAGCAAAACATTAATCTCAATAATGGGAAGTATATAGATTAATTAAAGAACATAGCTCTCTAAGAAGAGCACATGTCAAAAAGTCTGAATATCACAATGCAGGAAATAATGAAATAAAATTGTGCAGAAATTTTGCAAACTCCTATACATCTAGTGATTGTGTGACAATTCCAATGGCAATATTGGAATATTCTCCATATTCTCCAGGTTTCAAAGAAGAAAGACCTTCAAATAAAAAGGAAATGATATTTAAATCATATGAAAAGTTTCAGTGCCTACTAAAAACTATAGAAAGGAGTGGAAAGATGTGTTCTAAAGGCCAAAAGAACTCAAAATACAATCTAAGGTAACAAAACATTACAATCAAGAATTCTCAAAATAATGCCTCATGCACTTATGAAATAAAAATTAGGCAAGGTCATATTGGGTTAATTTATTAAACTTCAAGGAAACAGTCTTCCATGAAAGTCATTTTGGCTATGTTGTGCATATGAGGAGAAAAATGGATTTTTGTAAATATCCCCAAGCTAGAAATATTCTCATACCAAACTGATACCATTAGGATAGCTTCTCTAAGCATAGAGAAGTAGATTGGCCACTAAATATTGAATTTTGGAACCAGGGAAACCTATGAAAGTAAAAGAAAATTTCATGGTCCTTAAACCAATGCTATCCCATTTTGCTTCTACAAGGGACAGTAGTAAGAATTTGGAAAAGGGGATGGGAGTGGGGTGATTTCAGTTATGATTAATATGTAAAAGTTCTAATCAAATTCAGGTACCCTAAAGAATACTTACTAAAGATAAATAATGCCAGAAGAAACAACAGAACCAAATAAAAATACAACAGAAATTCCTTTATCTCCTAAAGGAGGAAACAAAGAGATAGAATCTGAAGGAAGGAGTTGCAACCTCTCAAAAGGCAGCGAAAGAGCAAAAATGTGCCAAAAACAGTTTAAAAAAACAAACATGGATCTGAAGATCCCCTAGGAGAAGGGCATGAAACTTGTACCATATTTGGTAGTTGTGCCTCAGGGTTTGAAGCATAAAATCACATATCTTGAGGTAAATAACTTCACAAGGAAATAGGTCAGGTTTTGAAATGGTAGATTGGCCTGAATTCTGGGATTTCTCCAGGGATTGAGGCCAAAAACTAAATCCAGAAGCCCAAATCTCTTGGTAGAAAGCTGACTAGACAAAGAAACTGGTGAGAACAACATGATGGAGATCTGGAAACATTTAAAGAGAGGAGATAAAAGTCAGTAAGTTCTAGTCTGGGCCATTCTAGGTTCTAGGATTAAAGCAAAGGACCCCCAATAAGTGACTACACACACAAAAAAGGACAAAGTTAGTGTGCCATCCTGGAAGTCTGAGAAGTTTGGCTGAAGCTATAGAGACTGCAATGGTTCATAGGATTTGGTAGCAATCTTATATCCAACTTAAAGCTTCTGGCCAAGTATCAAGAGAAGGTTAGGACTTGCTTCAGTCAGCTTTCCACCCAGGCTTCACAGGGTTGCATCTCCCAAATGATGTTAGAAGCAGAACTTAACATCTAGGATTGCTACTGGTATTTGAAATTGGGCTTACCCATCCCATTTTGTGAAGGGTCACAAAATCCTAACTCAAGAGAAAAAGTGATCGATATGGACAAACAAAATCTCCTAAGAATCCTAAGATAAAATCTTAGATAAAGAAAATAACAAGTTGAACCTCAGAAAAATCATGGATAGTCAACAGATGAAGGAATTCAACAAAATGAAGGAAGTACTGAAAGAAAAGACAAAGAAATTAAATTTAGACTGAGAAAGAATAAATGGCTTAAAGCAGTGATGGCAAACCTTTTAGAGATGGAGTGCCAGGCCCTGCCCCCACCCTACCCCCCACCCACCAGACCAAGGGCTGTGACTGCGGCCCCCTCCCCTACCTAGTGTCCCACCCTTCCCCTTACCTCACACAGGGGAGGAAGAAAGCTCTCTCATTAGGCTGTTGGGCAGAAGGGAGGGTGATGTGAAAAAATGTCCTCAGGTGCAGTAGAGAAGGGAGGAGAGGGGTCCCTCTGCCTTTCTAGTAAGAAACTCTTGGGTGGGGGGGGGTAAGCCACATGCCCACAGAGAGTTCTTTGCATGCCACCGTTGGTACCTATGCCATAGGTTCTCCATCACTGGCTTAGAGCAAGAAATTGATAGATTTACCCAGTAAGCAGCCGCCTGAAAATTATAAATGAGCAAATATCACTGAAGGATTCAATTTGGCAACGAGAAATATAATGATAGTCAAAAGACTGAAAAATTAAAAAGAACAAGTGAGATATAAAATTACTAACAAAATCAACTGACCCAGAAAATAGGATAATGAGAGATTACTTAGGAATCATTAGACTTTATAAAACTATGTTCAAACTAAAAACTCATATACTATATAACAAGAAATCCTAAAAGTAAAATTGTCCAGAACTATTAGAATCAGAGATCAAAGTGAAAATGGAAAGAATACACTATTCATTATGTCAAAGAATTGAACATATTCAGAAATGACAGCCAAAATTCAAAGAAAATACTAGATGCAGTCATAAGGAAGAGAAATGCCATGGAATGACAGTTAGGATCATATAAGACCCAGGAGCAAGTATTAGAAAATAATGTAAATACTGTAATATGAGCAAAAAATGCAAAAGGCTTAAAACCAAGAATACCTTTTTTTAAAAAGCTAAGTATAACTTATAGGGAAACAATTAACTTTTAATAAAATTTAGAACATCTAAGCATTCCTTTTGAAATAAGAGTTTTATCAAATATTTGAAATATAAATGCAAGAGATATGAGAAATGTAAATACAATTTATAAGCCATTTAAAATTGTTAAATGACGACCAAATACACATATCTGCAAGAGGGAAAGGAGACCACTGTCCTTTCAAAATTCCATTATCTTCTAGAGTCAGTGGAAAGACACTAAAAGATAAATTCAATACTAAGGTGGGGTTTTACACTCTCTTCTTTGACTTAGGAAAGTAAAGAAAAGGGATGGGGAAAAAGAAAACATATGAGGAAAGAAATACAGAAAAGAATTTATACTTTTTCACATTTTTGACAGATCAGAAGAAATATAGACATGAGAAGCAACTGATGAATTTCACTCATCTCAAACAGGAAAAAGAAAGTTTAAACACCCAAATATATTCAGGTTTTATCCCAGAAATAATTTAACATCATTAGGGAAGCAGGTGGAAATAGAGAGGAGGAAATGGGGCATTCATGAGGACAAAATTGTGGAAAAAATTCTCCCAAGTAAGACAAACTTAACCAAGAAGGAGAGATTATAAATAGAGACTTAAAAGGAGAGAAAGACCAGCAATTTAGATCAGGGTAGCATAAAAAAAGGAAAGGCAAAGAAATAGGAATAGGAAGAGACCACTAAAATGAGAGATTATTAGTGTTGATCTCGACACTGATCTTTTCTACCTTCTTTTTCATTATAAAAGGAGAAATATTTGGGGAAAAAAAGAGGAAAGAGAAGAGGGGAAACCTTATTATAAGAAGTCATGTAAAGAAAGACACACCTAAAACTTATAACTTTGAAGATGAATTGAATAAACAAACACAAAGGGAAGTGATAGAATGGTAGATTGCATTAGGAAGAAAAATACAACAATATGCAGTTTACTAGTAATATCTCTTAAACATAAAATTTATGTAGAGGTAAGATGAAGAACTAAAGTAGATAGACTCCATTATATCTCAAGTGAATCCAAAAGAAGCATAAGTAAGTCATAATTCTGGACAAGATAACAAGAAAAATAGACGTTTTAAAAGACAAACAAGAAAACCATTTTGTTTAAAGGCAACATAGATTATTAAATAACATCAGTATTAAATAAATGTGTGCCAAATGGCATAATTTCTAAATACATAAAGATAAATCTAAGTGAAATATAGGAAGAAATAGATAGGAAAACAATCATTGGTGGGGACAATAGTAATATAAATGAGATCCAAAAACAAACAGTAGCATGGTGTTCAATTAAACCAAGGACATGGATTACTGGGTTAAGGATTCCCTCACTGACAAAAACTCCTGGGAAAAGTGGGAAGCAATAAGGCAGACCTTAAATTCAGACTAATAGCTCATGCTATATGGCATAAGAAATTCTAAATGGATATATTACCTGAGTACAAAAGCTCATACTATAATATATGAATATGGAAGAGTATTGTTCTTATATAGAAAAAATATTTGCTAAGGTTCTAATAAATAAAGCATGTAAAGAACTGATGCAAATATAAAAGAATAAAAGCAACTTCTCAATTGCTAATTGGTTAAAAGATACAAAGAGTAAATTCTCAAATGAAGGAATGCAGACTATCAACAATAATGTTTAAAAATCCATGTCATTAATATAATAAGAGAAATTAAAACAAAGCAATTTATATTCCACTTAATGTACGTCAGAATGGTTAATAAATTTTAGAGAAGTTATTGGGGGAGTCCCAGAACACTTACATTCTATTAGTGGAGCAGTGAATTGGATCAAACATTATGCAAAATAATAACTACACTCCCCAAATTACCAAAGTGTACATATCATTTGGTTCATTGTATTACTCTTAGATACATATATCCCTAAAAGTCAAAGACAAAAGGAAAGACTTATATGAATATAAATATTTAGAGTGGCATTTTATATTGTAATAAATAAATGAAAACACAATAGCTGCCCATCAACTGGTGAAGAGCTAAACAAATAATAGAATATTGATGTTGTGGAATTTTATTGTGCCATAAGAAATAATAACTGATAGAATTAGAGCAATATGGAAATATAGATAAGCTGTTACAACTTAATGAGAAGAACCAAGATAATAATTCATAAAAAGTGTATAATAATTTAAAATGAAACAACTTTGAAAGATTTCAGGATTCTCCCCAAATGGGAAACTATGAGCAGTGTACTGGTAATTATTTAACTAGCTTTCTGAGGTAAAACAAACTTATAACTGATTCTTGTTTTTAATTTAATCTTCATCCTCAAATGTAGACAAGCAGAAAGACAACAAATCTAGCCCTGATCTAGTGAATTTGCTGATTTCTAAGTTATAAGTGCTCATCCTGAAAATTTAACAATTTAACAATTGGCTCTTCCGAGCTGGTTTAAACTGGCTCTAGCACAATCTAAACTTCAGAATGATTGATAATAAAAAATATACATGTCACTTCTTGGCAGTTAGGTGATGGACTTTAGAGATACTGAATCATACATTAATTCTCAGATATGGTCATTGTGTTAACAATATTATATACATAAATTTTATGAGAGGATTTCTACTCGTGGAGGAAAAGTATGTATTAGTAGTGATAGGCATGAAGAAGCGAATCAACAAAGCATTTCTGAAAGCAAAGAAATGGGGGAAAGTACAAAGGAGGATACAAATAAAGAAGTTTTATTATTACATTGTTGAACTCAAAATACTCATAAATATTTCTTTTCTTTAACTCAAATATATTTTATTTTCCCAATTATAAGTAATAATAATTTTCAACATATTTTACAAAATTATAAGATTCAAAACATCTCCTTCCCTCCGCTCCCTCTCCACACTGGGAGATGTGAAGAAGTTTGATCTGGACCATACATGTATTATCATATAAAACACACTTTTACACTGCTCACTGTTATAAAATCAAAACACTAAAACAAAACTATAAATATACTGATATGAAATATAGTATGCTTTGATCTGTATCTATCTGACCCCAACAGTTCTTTCTCTCAAGGTAGACAGCATTCCCCATCATGTCTTTCAGAATTGTCCCACATCATTGTGTTGTTGAGAATAGCTAAGTTTTCAATGCTGATTATAGTACATTACTGTTACTGTGTACAATGTTCTCCCAATTCTGCTTATTTCACTCTGCATCAGTTTATGAAGATCTCTCCAGCTTTTTCTGAAACCATCTTGCTTATCATTTCTTAGAGCACAAAAGTATTCCATCACCAACATATACCACAATTTGTTCAGCTATTCCCCAATTGATGGATATCCTTTCCATTTCCAATTCTTTGCTACCACATAAAGAACAACTATAAATATTTTGTAGGTTCTTTCTTCTTTTTTATTATCTCTTTGGGATACAGATCTAGTAATAGTATTACAGGACCACAGAGTATGCTCAAATGAGCTCCAGAATGTTTGGAACAGTCCAAAACTCCACCAACATCTGCATCCCAAAGAGAAAAAAAAATGGGAAAGGACCTGCTTGTACAAAAATATTTATAGCTGCTCTTTTTAAGATAGATGGCAAAGAACTGAAAACTAAAAGGATGTCCCTCAATTAGGGAATGGCTAAACAAAATGTGGTATATGACAGTGATGGAATACCATTGTGCTACAGGGAAAGATGAACAGGATGATTTTGGAAAGACCTATGTGATTTAATGCAGAGTGAAATGAACAGAACCAGAACATTATACACAGTAACTGAAATATTGTGAAACAATGAAATATGATAGACTTTGCTACTAATAGCAATACGATGATCTAGGACAGTGATGGGCAAACTTTTTAAAGAGGGGGGCAAAGGAAATGAAATGCTCATCTGTCAGTCTGTTTCTAAGGCAACTCTTTCAAAGTTTCATTGTATTGTATCCTACTCATTGTATTCATCAAATTAGGAATAATGTCTCGGAGCTAGATAGAACATTGTAGTTTGCCCATCACTGATCTAGGACAATTTTGAGGGACTTGTGAAAAGAATACTATCCACCTGCAGAGAAAGAACTATTGGAATATAAATGCAGATTATGTAACATATGATATATCCCTTTGACTAGTTGGAAATATGATTTAAGATTTTTGTTTTATAAGATTACTTACATGTAAAAATGAGTAATATGGAAATGTGTTTTGCTTGATAATACATGTATAAATAAGACTGAATTGCTTGTCAACTCCATGAGGAGAGAGGGAAGAGGGGAGGGAGACCATATGAAACATATAACCTTGGAAAACTTGTGTGGAAATTTGTTATTAAAATAAAAGAAAGAAAAATGATAATAAAATCTTCAAAACAACCTAGAAGGGCAGATTTAAAATATTTTATTATTATAAACTTAAATAGCATTTCAGGGTACAAATAACTAAAAGAAATATATATATTAAATCATTAATTTCTTTGAAAAAAACTCTGCCAATAATGCATTAGTGGCCCAATTTTGCTACATCCCCTCCAACATTTTTCACTTTCCCTTACTGTCATATTGGCCAATTTTATAAGTATGAGGTGGCACTTCAGAGTTGTTTTAATTTATATTTCTCTAGTCAAGAATGATTTAGATCATTTTCATATGGTCACTGATAGCTTTGATTTCTACATCTGAAAGTTGCTTGTTTATATCCTTTGACCATTTGCCAATTGGGGAATGACTTGTATTCTTATACATGTAACTTAGTTTTCTATAGATTTGAGAATTAGACCTTTATCAGAGAAACCTCTAAAAAAATTTTCCCAGTTCATGTTTCCCTTCTAATTTTGGTTACATTGGTTTGTACAAAAGCTTTTAAATTTAATATAATCAATTATTCACTTTACATCTTAAAATGTTCTCTCTTCCCTTCTGCATAGATTTGTCAGGCAAACTATTCTAAAAGTTCCCATAATTTACTTATGGTATCATTCTTTGTATCTAAATCATATATCAATTTTGACCTTATCTTGGTATACAGGGTGTGAAATATTGGTCTATACCTAGTTCCTATCATAATGTTATTCAATTTTCCTAGCATTTTTTGTTAAATAGTGAGTTCTTATCCCCCAAAGCAGGAGTCTTTGGGTTCATCAAACAATAGGTTGCTAAGGTCATTTACTGCTATATATTGTGTACCCAATCTATTCCATTGATCTACTATTCTATTTCTTAGCCAGAACCTGACTCTTTTGATAATTGCTGCTTTATAAGTAGAGTTTGAGATCTTGTACTGTTAGGCTACCATCCTTCACATTTATTTTCATTAATTCCCTTGATAGTCTTGACTTTTTGTTCTTCCAGATGAATTTTGTTAATATTTTTTCCTCATTCTATAAAATAATAATTTGGTAGTCTGATTTGTGTGGCACTGTGTAAGTAAATCAACTTAGGAAGAATTGTCATTTTAATTATATTAGTTTGACCTACTCATGATCAATTAATATTTTTTCTAAATGTTTAAATCTGACTTTATTTGTATGAAAAGTGTTTTAATTGTATTCATATAATTCCTGCATTCATCTTGGCAAGTAGATTCCCAGAAATTTTATATTATCTAGAGTTATTTTAAATGGAATTTCTCTTTTTATCTCTTGCTACTGAACTTGGCTGGAAATATGTAGAAATGCTAATGATTTATTGGGATTTATTTTGTATTCAGCAATTTTTTTAATGCTATTAAGATTTCCCACTAGTTTTTTATTTGATTCTCTAGAATTCTTAAGTATACCATCATATTGGTAGAGTAATAGTTCAGTTTCCTCATTGTCTCCTTTAATTCTTTCACTTTATTTTTCTTTTCTTATTGCTAAAAGTAACATTTCTTTTTTAAAAATTAAAAAAAAAACAAATTTTCACATAAGTTTTCCAAAGTCACATGATTATATTGTTTCCCTCCCTTCTTATCTTCCTCCTCCAGGAGCTGACAAGCAATTCAATCTGGATTATACATGCATTATATATATATATGTAACACATTTGCATATTATTCATTTTTATAAGTGAATATTCTTATCAAACAAAAATCCCAAAACATAACCAAATAAACAAGTGATAAAACATATGTTTTCACATGAATTTCTATTCCAACAGTTCTTTCTCTGGAAGAAGACAACATTCTTTTTCATACGATGAAGGTAGTATTTCTAATACATTATTAAATAATAGTGTTGGTAACAAGCATCCGTGCTTCATTCCTGATCTTATTGGGAAGGCTACTAACTTATCCCCATTGAAGATAATACTTGCTGATGGTCTTAAGTTAATAATAATCATTTTAGAATTGAATCATTCATTACAATGCTTTCTACTGTTTTTTAAACATTTAATAATATTCATTTTTAACCTGTTTACATACTTTATGCCCCTGCTTTCCACTTCACCCCCCGCTCTCCTCCCATTCATGGCCAACGCACATTTCCACTGGTTGTAACATGAGTCCTTGTTCAGGGCCTATTTCCATATTGTTGTTAGTTGCATTGGTGTGGTCCTTTCGAGTTCACATCCCCAATCATGTCCACCTCAGCCCATGCGTTCAAGCAATTGTTTATCTTCTATGTTTCCTCTCCTGCAGATCTTCCTCTGAATGTGGGTAGCATCTTTACCATAAATCCCTCAGAGGTGTCCTGTGTCATTGCAGTGCTGCTGGTACAGAAGTCCATTACATTTGATTTTACCACACTGTATCAGTCTCTGTGTACAATGTTCTTCTGGCTCTGCTCCTTTCACTCTGCATCAGTTCCTGGAGGTCTCTCCAGTTCACCTGGAACTCCTCCAGTTTATTATTCCTTTTAGCACAATAGTATTCCATCACCCGCATATACCACAGTTTGTTCAGCCATTCCCCAATTGAAGGACATACCCTCCTTTTCCAGTTTTTTGCCACTACAAAAAGTGCAGCTATAAATATTTTCATACAAGTCTGTTTACCTATGATCTCTTTGGGGTACAAACTCAACAATGGTATGGCTGGATCAAAGGGCAAGCAGTCTTTTATAGCCCTTTGAGCATGATTCCAAATTGCCAGCCAGAATGGCTGGATCAGTTCACAGCTCCACCAGCAATGCATTAATGTCCCAATTTTGCCACATCCCCTCCAACATTCATTACTCTGCCCTTCTTTCATTTTAGCCAATCTGCTAGGTGTGAGGTGATACCTCAGAGTTGTTTTGATTTGCATTTCTCTAATTGTTAGAGATTTAGAACACTTTCTCATGTGCTTATTGATACTTTTGATTTCTTTACCTGAAAATTGCCTATTCATGTCTCTTGCCCATTTTTCAATTGGGGAATGGCTTGATTTTTTATACAATTGCTCTAACTCCTTGTATATTTGAATAATTAGACCCCTGTCAGAGTTTTTTGTTATAAAGATTTTTTCCCAATTTGTTATTTCCCTTATGATTTTGACTACATTGTTTTTGTTTGTACAAAAGCTTTTTAGTTTAATATAATCAAAACCATTTAATTTACATTTTGTAATTTTCTCTAACTCTTGCTTGGTTTTAAAGTCTTTCCTTCCCCACAGATCTGACAAGTATACTATTCTGTGTTCACTTAACTTATTTATAGTTTCCCTCTTTATATTCAAGTCCTTCACCCATTCTGAATTTATCTTGATGTAGGGTGTGAGATGTTGATCTAGACCTAATCTTTCCCATATTGTTTTCCAAATTTCCCAGCAGTTTTTGTCAAATAGTGGATTCATGTCCCAAAAGCTGGCCTCTTTGGGTTTATCATACACTGTCTTGCTGATGTCATTACCCCCAAGTCTATTCCACTGATCCTCCCTTCTATCTCTTAGCCAGTACCATATTGATTTAATGACTGCTGCTTTATAATATAGTTTAATATCTGGTACTGCTAGGCCCCCTTCCTTCACATTTTTTTCATTATTTCCTTTGATATTCTTGATCTTTTGTTATTCCAAATGAAATTTGTTATAGTTTTTCCTAATTCGGTAAAGAAGTTTTTTGGTAATTTGATAGGTATGGGGCTAAATAGGTAAATTAATTTGGGTAGAATTGTCATTTTTATTATGTTAGCTCGTCCTACCCATGAGCAATCAATGGCTTTTCAATTGTTTAGATCCAGTTTTATTTTTTTGGAAAGTGTTTTGTAGTTATTTTCATATAATTGCTGTGTTTTTTTTGGTAGGTAGATTCATAAGTATTTTATATTGTCTAGGGTGATTTCAAATGCTGTTTCTCTTTCTAACTCTTGCTGCTCTAATGTGTTGGAAATGTATAGAAATGCTGATGATTTTTATGTGCATTTATTTTGTATTCTGCAACTTTGCTAAAGTTTTTAATTATTTATACAAGCTTCTTAGTTGATTCTCTAGGATTTTTTTAAGTAGATCATCACATCATCTGCAAAGAGTGATAGCTTAGTCTCCTCCTTGCCTATTTTTATACTTTCAATTTCTTTTTCTTCTCTAATTGCTATTGCTAGTGTTTCTAGTACTATGTTGAATAATAGAGGTGATAATGGGCATTTTTGTTTTACTCCTGATCTTATTGGGAAGGCTTCTAATTTATCCCCATTGCATATGATGCTTGTTGATGGTTTTAGGTATATACTGTTTATTATTTTTAGAAAGGGTCCTTCTATTCCTATACTTTTCAATGTTTTCAATAGGAATGGATGCTGTATTTTATCAAAGGCTTTTTCAGCATCTATTGAGATAATCATGTGATTTTTGTTCCTTAGACTGTTGATATGGTCAATTATGTGGATGGTTTTCCTAATGTTGAACCATCCTTGCATTCCTGGTATAAATAGCACGTGATCATGGTGGATGATCTTCTTAATTACTTGCTGGAGTCTCTTTGCTAGTATTCTATTTAAGATTTTTGCATCTATGTTCATTAGGGAGATTGGTCTGAAGTTTTCTTTCTCTGTTTTTGATCTCCCTGGCTTTGGAATCAGTACCATATTTGTGTCATAAAAGGAGTTTGGTAGGACTCCTTCTTTGCTTATCATGTCAAATAATTTGTAAAGTATTGGGATTA
>NC_058134.1:128607419-128679067 GCF_016433145.1 Gracilinanus agilis
TTACAATAGTTATGATTACCAACTGTGTATACCCCTCTATCTTATTTTCCTCTTTTGCTCCTGCTCTTTCTCCTTTCATTCTGTCCCTCTTCACACATATTTTGCTTTTAATCACCATTCCTTAATTACCCTACCTTCTATTACCACCCCACTTTGTTTTATTCCCTTCCTCCTTCTCTATAGTTTAAGATAGGATTCTATGTCTGAAAAAAATATGATTGATATTCTCTCTCAGCCAATTATAATGAGAGCAAAATTTAAGCCTTTCCTGTCACTGCTCTCATCCTCCCCTCTAATATATTAGTTTTTCATGCCTGTTTAGATGAGATAATTTACCTCATTCAACCTCTCTCTTCCATTTTTTTCTCAGTATAATCCTGTTTTTCACCCCTCAGTTTTTTGGTATATCATATCATGCTAACCAGCTTATTTCCACACCATCTATCTATTTATACTTCTTCTAACTGCTCTAATACTAATAAACACATTTATGAATTACAAATATCATCTTTCCACATAGAAATACATAGTGTGACCTTATTGAATTCTTTAAAATTTCTTTCTTATTTACTTTTTAAAACTTCTCTTAGATTTTTGTGTTTGGACAGCAAATTTTCAGTTTAGGTCTGGTCTTTTCATCAGGAATGCTTGAAAGTCTTCTGTTTCATTAAATGACCATTTTGTCCCTAAAAGAATATACTCAGTTTTCCTGGATTGGTGATTCTGGTTTATAAACCTAGATCTTTTGCCTTTTAGAGTATCATAGTCTAAGGCTTCTGATCATTTCATGTGGAGACTAATAAGTCCTTTGTAATCCTGACTATAGCTCCCTGGGATTTGAACTACTTCTTTATGATTGCTAGCAGTATCTTTCTCCTTGGCTTTGGGGCTCTTTAATTTAGCTAAAATATTCCTGGGAGTTGTCTTTTGGGGATTTATTTCCAGAGGTGAGCTATAAACTCTTTCAATTTCTAATTTATTGTCTTGTTCAAGATTATCATGGCAGTTTTCTTTGACAATTTCTTGTATTATGATGTTCAGGCTACTGTTTTTTTTTTCATCACACTAATGAGTAGTCCAATACTTAAATAATCTACAGGACCTATTTTCCAGGTTAGTTATTTTATCAATGAGACATTTCACATTTTCTTCTGGTGGTTTTTTTTGTTCTTTTGATTTTTTTATTGTTTCTTGATGTGTCATGAAGTCATTAGCTTCTAGTTGCCAAATTCTAACTTTTAAGTGATGATTTTCTTCTGTGAACTTTTAAACTTCCTTTTTCATTTGGCCAATTCTGCTATTATTTTCTTCTTGCTTTTCTTTCATTTCTCTTCCTGATTTTTCCTCTGCCTCTCTTAATTGATTTTTAAAAAAATTTAAGCTCTTTTAGAGTCTGAGGCCAATTTATATTTTTCTTTGAAATTTTCTTTGCTTCCACTGTCCCCCTTTCTAATCTATTCCTTGCTCTTTTTTGTCTCCACAGAATTTTTCTTGGTTAGGTGTTTTTTTCCTTGGTTTGCTCATTTTCCCAGCCTTTTTCTTGACTTTCACTTTTATATTAAAGGTCTGCTCTGTTCCCAGGCTATAGTAAACATTCTCTTAAACTTCAGTTTTGCCTTGTTGCTGCCCTTAGCTCTATTTCTGGGTTTATGAAAATTTCAGTTCATATGCCAGATGTGGTGAGATTTTATATGATAAATGTGATCAAATTAAAAAATAACTCCTAACAAAAACTGTAAGGAAATCAGCTGAACGTTTGACTTGATTACTGATGTTGCATGGTTTATGTTAAATGCACATTCTTTTAATCCATGAATAGAGCAGGAAACATTGAAAAAATTATGATGGCCTGTGGGCTGGGAGCTCTGAAAGTCATCTCCCACTGCTGACTCAATCACCCCCTGAGACTGCTGATGGCTTGCAGAGCTCAGAGAACTGTGAGCTACACTAAGGTTCTAATCTGAGGCTTTTCCAGAGGCTTTTGGTTTCACACTAGGCTTGATTAGGTCAGGTACCCTGGGGGCTTCCTTGTCCTAGGGCTTATAATTTTGCCTTGAGCTTGAGTAGGGACTCTGGATTTACACAAACCAAATACACTGCTAATTGGCTTTCCCTAAGCTTCACATCCTCACTTCAGGTTTAAACTGGGGCACTAGGCCTCTCCCTGGTCTTACTCAGGCCAGGTGTACTGTGGGCTACTTTGTTCTAGGGCTTAGGGACTTGCTCTGGGCTCATACAGACAAGGTGTACAACATACTGCTTTGCACTGGGGTTCAAGTCCTCACTACAAGTTTGAGCTGGGATCCCCAGCCTTGATCTGGGCTTACATAAATCAAGCATGCCACACAGACCACCTTGTGCTGGGAGCTTAGGCAAGGTCTCAGGGTCTCCACATTGTTTTGGGTCAGGTATATTTTAGTACATTTAGTACATATACCTTCAGAATCTAGAATAGTAGATGTGGGGTGGGAAGTTTGTTGTTGGTTTCTCCAGGAGCTCCTTGGCATAGCCTCTTGCTAGTTATGTTCCTCTCATTGCCCCTGTAAACTAGACCCTCTTTTTTTGTCTTTCAACTTGATCTTTACATGAAAATTTTTCATTCTTTCTCCTTGATGGTTCTTTCACACCAGTATTCATTTTTTGAGGTGTTATTTTAGGTTGTTTGGAGAGGATTCTAACAGTGATTCAAGCTTTCTCTGATTCTACTCTGCCATCTTGGATCCATACCCAAAAGTCCCATAAATATTTCTTTCAAAAAACTACATATAAGAGAAGTTTGTATTTCTTACACAACTCTCTTCACTGTGTTCTATATTTTGAAATGTTTGTGCTCGGTGTTGATTATTAAGTTTATGATAAAAGAAACATAAATAAAAGGAAGCTCACAGCTCCTAAAATTACTACCCAGTTCCTAGGCTTTTTAAGTATTTTGAATTAGCCATTTATCAATATATATTTGAGGGGTTATATTTTTAAATGTATAATATTTATCCAGTGGCCAACAAGTAGGTATATGTCTATTGCATTAGAACAAATATCTGCATTTTTGCAATAAATGAACACAGGAGCTATTGAAAAGCTATAGCTAAATGAAAAGATGACTCCTGGGATGCACGATTGGAGAGGCAAATAAAGGATTTGGCAGAGATGGCATTACAGTGTTCCAAATGCAGCAAGAAACATCATTTCACAGAGCACTTGGTCATCTCACCATGCAGGTACTCATGATGAGGATAATTACAACTTATCCATCAACATTTATTGTAGGAAGTGATGTAGAAAACTCCTATGAAGAACTTAGTAAAGTTTTCCAAAATGTACTAAAATATACCTCAATATTTATTGATTTCATTGTAATCATGGGCACCAAAAAGGATGGCAAATATATATATATATATATATATATATATATATATATATATATATATATATATATATATATATTTTGGAGAACATGAATTAAGTAGTCTTATCTAGTGACCTAGAAAAACTCACATTTTCCCAAATTGTTTAAACGCTACAATTATGTTCTAAATACTTCTTGACATAAAGGGCTAGCTTTTGCTTTTCTTTGAATCACCAGTGCTTCACACAGTACTTGGCATATAGTAGGCACTTAATAAATATTATTCAAGTAACTGATATACATACTTATATAAATACATATGTAAAATTATGTTTAATGTGATGGAATCAGTTTAATGTATACATATGTATATGTATATATAATGAGCACGAAATATATAGATATGGAAAGAGAAATCAAGGAGAATGTACAAAAAAACTTTTTTTCCACCTCTGTTGGAAAATGTTAAATGAACAGAATACTATGTAAATGAAATAACATAAACACCTGATAAAACTGTCACAGTATAAAAAATAATTCATTGTAGTGAATTGAGGGGTGCTTGGAACTGAAGGATCAGATGTGGAAAAGGTCTTAGAGATTTTCTAGTTCAATACTTTTCTAAAAATGAAGAAACTGAGGCTCAGAGAAATGAAATTACTTGTCTAAGGTCACACAAATAGTTCCAAGTAGCATTGTTGTTCAGTCATTTCAGTCATGTCTGACTCTTTATAACACCATTTGGAGTTTTCTTGTCAAATATAGTTGAATGTTTCCTATTTCCTTCTCCAGCTCACTTTATACAAGAGGAAACCAAGGCAAATAGAGTGAAGTGACTTGCACAGGGTGATCCAACTAGTAATAGTTTGAAAATGGATTTGAACTCAGGAAGTCTTCCTGATTCCAAGAACAGCACTCTATCCACTGAGACAACTGGCTGCCCCCCAAAAAGTAGCAGAGCTAATAATAATACTGGTCCTGCTAAAATTTAAGACTATGTTCTGGCATGATCATGTTTTTAAAAATTGTAAAGATGGACCATTAATTCCATTTTCTGCAACAAGTCAGTTTATTCTCATTGAAACTGAAGCTAAATTAAAAGTAACTTTCCAAATAGAAACAAAGTCTATTCAAAGGTTAGCTATAATACATTACAAGTGAAAAAGATGAAAACATTAAAAGTTAGATAAATGCTTTATATTGTAGTGTTTTGATGTGCTCTCCTATGGTTAAATTGACTGCAATTTCAAATAAAAGCTAATTTTTCTTCTAGGAGGAAAAAAAGGAAAAAGGGAAAAAAGTCCAGAATAGACTGTTCAAAAGCCTAATATGTGTACGACATGAATATTTCTTTAAAGAAGAGAATCAATGAAATTGAACTAGACATTGTAATCACTAAGGATCAGGGCAAAAAATTAAATTAATATTATATCTTAACAGACAAGAAAAAAGTAGTCATGGATATGGCAGATATTTCAGAATTACTTGTCTGTGTGTAGAAAGATAACTTTTTAGAAAAAGATCAGAATTAATTAGAAAAAAATTAAATTAGAAGAATTATAAGAGTGTGAAGACAATGCATGCAATTACAGAAAATTCAACTTAATAAGTTCAAATAAATTGTTTAGCTGAAAAAATTGTGGGAAATGGTAAAAAATAAAAATTGATTCAATTACCATTTCTTAGAGAGGTTTAACCAATGAAATGAGAATTAATAACCACAAATGAAGCAGCAGAAGAGTTCATAAAGAACCCAGACTAGCAAATATTTGATTGGAGTACAAGCTCATTTATAAAACATTGTGGCATAGCATGATAGATAATTATGAGCAAGACCACTTCAAGGAACATCAAAAAGCAACTGAAGGGAAAATGAGGTAGCAGAGAGCTTTGAATGAGACTCAGATAATCTTGAGAGTGAAAGCAGTTGAAATCAACTTGCATTTATTAATGAAAATGAGAGGGCTACAACTAGCCGTGAAATGGAACAGATATCTCATCTATAAAATGAGAGTGGATCGGAGAGTAATCTTTGAAGAATATTTCCATCTTTAAATCCTATAATGACAATAGGAATTGAACACCTCAGAATTTGAGGTACTTCCTGAAGATGTAGTTATAATAGAAAGGATATGAACTCAAAAAAGTCAATATGACTGATTATCTATAGAAAAAAATCTATGCTAGAGATGACACTCTATTAAGGGCATTGAGGGATCACTTTAAATCTCTAAGAGGAGAAATTATGTAAGGAATGAAAAATATTTCAAAAAATATCATTAGGGCAGCTGGGTAGCTCAGTGGAGTGAGAGTCAGGCCTAGAGACAGGAGTTCCTAGGTTCAAACCCGGCCTCAGCCACTTCCCAGCTGTGTGACCCTGGGCAAGTCACTTGACCTCCATTGCCCACCCTTACCACTCTTCCACCTATGAGACAATACACCGAAGTACAAGGGTTTAAAAAAAAAAGTTTAAAAAAATATCATTAACCAAAAAAAGTAACTAAGAAATATTCAGCAACCATTGACCACTTCTCTTTCTTTTAAAAAATCTTTTATTGGTGCTTTTTTTGTTTTACATTATAGTTATTTCCTTTCTTCACTCTAAGCCTTCCCTTATGACAGATAGTTATGCAAATACAACTGATACCATTATGAAATACAATGGTATAATTATTTATTTCTCTTCTCTGTGCAGATAGCCTTTGTGTTCATGGATGGTAATCCTTGATTTAAAAAATATAAAAGTAAATATGAAATATTTTTATGATTATTTTCAGTAGCAGATCAGAACTATATGAGTGATAAAAAAGGTTCAGAGAATATAAAATCCCACAAAGTATATTAGGGATTAATTATTGATATCTTCTCTTAAACATTTAACTAGGAAGACCAAAATTTAGGAGAGAAAGAGAATAAGCATTAAGCATCTACTAAATGCTTAGTCATGTGCTAAGTTCTTTAGAAATATTATCACATTTTATCCTCACAACAATCCTTCAAAATAGATGCTATTATTATACCCATGTTATAGTTGAGGAAACTGAAGCAGATAGAACATTTGGTGTCTAACCCAGAATTACACAGTAAGTGTCTGAGGTCAGAGTCAAATTTAGATCTACCTAACTTGAGGTCCAATGCTTCATCTGCCAAGCCAACTACTTACTTGTGTAGTCTTGAAATTTCTCAAACAAGGTGTCTCCATGCACATGTTAAAATCATATATAACTGCAGAAAATTTTCATCTACTGTCAATGTTACACAAGGTAGACATAAAATGAAGGAAATATTCTCAAAAGCATCATGGAAGATATCCTGGGAAAATTCTAAAGAGAAAAGAGATTCCCAATCAAAAGTAAGACTCTCCACATGCTCTTTTTATAGCTAATATTGGACTAGTTGACATTAAGCATTAGAAAGCAGAAGGATGTCTTCAATGAGATTCTCAGTTGCTTAGAATCCCACAATGAAAAAACGAAGTGTATTAAAAATATAAATTGCCCAGATTATGGCACCTAGTTGAGAAAAAACTACCTATTGACTAAGTCTATTTTAGATGGACACCATAAAAGGATAGTAAAATGGAAGTAAAACTGAATAAGACAAGACCACATTTTAAAAAATGGTGGCACATTTTAGTTTTCTCCATTTCCCAGCATGCAACAGCTTATTCCTAAAACACCAATATTTGCCTGATAAAGTTATATGGCTAAAAATCACTGAACAATATGATCTCACAAGACTCAGAATTACAGATGACCCAAAGGACAAGAGAGATGTATAGCAAATGTAAATAAGTTCAACATGTTACCTGTGATGAATACTTGTACACAATAATTAGCATAAACAGCTTCATCAAGGATATATTTGACAGGAAAGGGTAGTGAGACAGTCAAGTAAATATTAGAGGAATTAGCTAAGTGTTGAAATTATAGCCACAAAATTTAAAAGAAATAGGTAAGTACTTTCAAGCCTCCAAAGAGAATTTACGGAAAGGCATGGACATGAATTTCAAACAATGGAAAGCCATAGATGATTTACATGGCTGGAAATTAATTTATGGAAGTAATGAAGTCAAAAAAGTCAGAGGTTATAAGTGCTTGCAATTAAAGGGCTAGACAATTTTGTAATGACCAAATATAAAGGTATATAAATACAGATGAGAAAAATTGTTACATTAGAAGCATAGTTAAGATATAAGGGATATACATTGATCATAAGTAATATGTATGAAGGACAATAAGATATTTTAAAATTATATAAATAAAACTGTATCAAAAAATTAAGGCTAAATTGTTTATAGCTCTCTTTGGGCCCAACAGCTCATTAAGTTTGTTCTCTACGAATAGTAACAAGAAATATAATTTATCATAGTCTTAAATGGTCCCTTTGGATCAACTAATGCATTCCTCTATGCTAAGGAACTGGCTAATACACAGGTATTTAAAATTATTTGAACCCTATTGTTGCTTTAAAACTGGAGTTTCTTTTGTTGAATTTATTGAATTGTGAAATTCTGTTCCAGGCACCCCAATGACCACAATTTCATAATTTGACATGTTTTACTTTAAGAATGTAATCATTAAAGCAATAATGTGATAAATCTAAGCATTCTAAGAATCAGGCTATTATAGTATTTCTCAGTTATGACAGCCTCAATGGCTCTCAATAGTTCTAAATAAGTCTTTGCAATCTTTTGGGTTCAATGGTCATAAATTGTTAAAATATAATCCCTTAAACATAGGTTTATGTGTTGAATAGAACAATTAAGGAAAGAGTAAGATAACTTCTTATGAAATAGTAGATTCTAGAGACAAAAGTGTCTATCATACATTTGAAAATATTTCTCAGCTCAAATGGAATTCCCTGTCCTCTCCAAAGAGCTTTTACTTCAAGATCTTTCAAAAAATGTTACTTGGTATTTTGCATACCAAAGGTATAGCTTCTAAAGTGTTAAGAACTTTCCTCAAAAATATCCCACCCTGAGTTGTGAATTGATCCAACCATTCTGGAAGACAATTTGGAATTATGCCCAAAGGGCTTTAAAAGAACACATGCCCTTTGATCCAACAATACCAACTCTAGGTTTGTACCCCAAAGAGATAAAGAAAAATGGGGATGGACCTGTTGGTACAAAAAAATTTATAGCTGTACTTTTTGTGGGATGATCAAATGTAATAAACTGTGCTACTAACAATACAATGATTTAGGACAAGTCTGAGGAATTTGTGAAAAAAAAAACATGTATCCATATCTAGAGAAAGAACTCTTGGAGTAGAAATGCAGAATAAAACATAAGATTTATCACTTGGTTATTTGGGCATATGATTTGGGGCTTTGGTTTTAAAAGATTATTCTATTACAAAAATAAATAACATGGAAATAGGTTTTGAGTGATAATACATGTATAGCCCAGTGGAATTGCTTGTCAATTCTGGAAGGGAGAAGGTAAGAGAGGAAGAGGAGAACATAAAGTATGTAATCATGGAAAACTTATGTGTAAATTTGTTACTGGAATAAAATAAGAATTTTTTAGTCCACCCTTGAATTCAAATCTGAACAACTCTGTTATCTTAGAGGTAATGCCTGCAATTTGTTTCATGTTAAAGATTTTTTCAGTATTTCTAAATATATTCATAATTTGATACATGAGTTTATTAAAGGTAAATATTTTATTGAGTAATCACTGACTATGTCACACGTTAAAGAATCATTCATTTGCAATTTTCTCTTTAAGAAAAAAAGACAGAAAATGAAAATACCATTTCTGAGGTCTAAATTGGAAAAATGATGAATAGAATTAAAAGGATTATATCATTCTTAGAATAATGACAGACCCGTGGCTTTGCACAGAATAATCACCTAATCTAAACTTTTATATGTATTGAATAGAGTGGAATGCTTGGGGTAATTATAGAGATAATTCAAATCAAAGTGAACTTTTTCACAAATTGTATAGTCATTATACCTTCAATATAAATGGGATATCTTACTCCATTATGGAAAGTAAGACAAATTAAACTGTACTACTCTAAATAATTCAAAGAATTTTCCATAGATTTTCTCAAAATATTAGTGCAATTACCTAACCAGGTAAATTGCTGGAAGTATGAAATTCAATTAACAACTCATCACAAGTGAGTTTATAGAAAAGAGAAAAAAAATTTAACTTATTAACAATGATTTTACCTTCATTTAATTTAAGAACAAAAATACATACCTTAGGTAATAGCCAATGAAGGCCATTCTGCCCTTCTTCATATAAACATATGTGGAGACTTCTCCTAGTCTACAAACAGTTTCTGTAGATTACTTCATAGTGAAAAAAGAAGCAACTTTATTAATTACCTGAAGAGCTAAAATTTAGTGTGTATACAAAAGTCCTAATCAGTTAATCTCTAGATTTCTTCCCTGGAAGCTTTCAAGTAAGGTAGAAGAGTTGCTGTGGATTTCCATATATGGAAGGGATTTCTGAATCTCTTTTGCATCCAACTACATAGTCATAAATAACAACTCTCTTTTGCTTTTTTTTTCTTAGGTAAATGTATTTGTAACTGTATATATATAACATATACACATATGTATATGTATATGTACATATGTATGTGTATATATATATATGGAGAGAGAGAGAGAGAGAGAGAGAGAGAGAGAGAGAGAGAGAGAAACAGACATACTTAAGAAGGACAGAAGAGTTATTAGAAGCCTACGAATTAGAGTCTATAATTGAGTTTGCAGTGAATAGCAGCCAAATCCAGTGATGAGTCTAGTGGAAAGATTGTGAAATAGTCAAGAGATTTTCTTGACCCATTCTAGGAAGGAGCCAGCTCAGCAGAACACGGGAGGATCTCATACTTTGTCTATATCACTCCCAGAAATGGAGTTTGGGGGAAGGTAGAAAAGGTCTTCTGGAGTCATGAGGTACACCAATTCTAATACCTGCTGAAGAGAAAAAAATTTGAAGAAATGACTTTATGTTTAATTTCACTCTCCAAAGAGATCAAATGGGCCTATAGAGGAGAGAATGCACACCCCTGTGGGGTGAGGTATGTAGTGCAAACGGGTGCATATTAACCCTGCAAAGCCTTACTGCAGAGTTTCTGACAGTTGAAAAGGGTTTAAAATCCTGAGGTTAGACAGTTGACCCTGGAGACTCGATGAGAGTAGGATGGTCAACTGAGCTCTATCTTTGGACTGAAAACCTGGCCTATATTCTGCAACTTTTCTCTTAAAATTTGTAAGCTTAACTATTTCTTTTGGATCGCCCTAACCTTCCCTATTCTCAATCATCATTTTCCCCTTCCTGAATTTTTGTGAGATTTGAAAAGAGGGTGGATCTGTGTGGTAGCTTTCAAACTTGGTAGATTTAGTTTCCCCGTAGTCAAATAAGGCTTACCCTTGTTACAAATGATCTCTTGAATCATTGTATCAAACTTTCCTAACCCTATAGGCTACAAAACCTATCAAGACTGAGTTAGGCAGGTCCTTTCTCAGTCTCACATTCCTGTCTCTCTCCCCCACCTGAAGCTTTCTCTAGGCAGCTGTTAGGATTACCTTGTATCCCTCCATCCCTTCCAATCAACCCTAAAACTCAATAAACCCTGTTTGTCATTTAATCAAACCTTTGGCTAGCTCATTAGTTGATTGATAAGAGAGGGAGAAGGGGAGAAAAGAATAATATTCTCTCTGGGTCCTGAAGGGAATTGGAGGCATCTATTTTGGAGGAAGTATAATCTCAATACTTCCTCTGAATCTTCCTTAGTGAACCTGAGAAACTGACTAGAAAGCCCTCTAGTCAGTTTCAAGCCATTCTTGGCTGGCCCTAACCTTTGTCTGTAGAAGTGCCCTTCCTACCTGGAGGGCTCAGTTTGTTTCCCTTCAGTGTCTTTGTCTCAAACCTGTGTCCCAGTCTGTGTCTCCCAGGTTGCAGCTGCCTGTCCAAAATACCTCATCCTCTCCCTTGCAACTCTTTATACCTCCATGTTTATATTCCCTGAACTCAGTCATTCCCTTACTTCTCCTACCACCTCAATTTACCACCTTTCACCATTGTACCTTCCTTATCCACTTTACTGCCTTAGAGATCCACAAACCCCTATCTACAGTGCCTCATCTCTATCCACACTACCTTTATTCCCTTACCTGCCTTATCCCCTATTACAACCTTACCTCTGTCTTAATTTCCTATTACCTCTAACCTAATCCCATATTTACAACCAGTTTATTACCCTACTAGATTAAATTCACATATAACAGGTAAGGGGAATCTTGTAGTTTGGTCCCTATTTTACCTTCTCAGTAAATAAATATGCTTCTATAGAAGCTAATTACTATTAGTTGGTTTATCTATATTGGGGAAATGTCAACTGGTTAAATTACATGATGGAATAAACCAGATAAAGTCTGGTAAAGGATAGACTTAGGGGTCATAAATCCTCGAGATAAACTCTAGGACCTGGAGGAGAGAAGCTGTAGGTGCTCTTTGAAGACCTGACCTTCCAGTGAAAATGTTATTGGGAAAGTAAACCTAAAGCCTACATACTCTTAAATAAAACATTTGCATTAATATTTCCCAGTGCTTTAAATCATTTAAAAAATGGTCTGAAATCTCCCTGTCCCTGATGTAAGCCTTGTAGTCTTACTCTTACATTCTGGGGTAAGAGACTATTTATTCTCTTTGAATTTTTAAAAGTTTAATTTATTTTTTAAATTAACACAAATTTACTTTCACTTGTTCCCACAAATCACTCCATTGAATAAAGAAAAAGGAAAAATAAATTATCTGTAACAACCATACATAGTCAAGCAAAAAAATCCTTTGTGTTAAAAAAATTGATGACTAATTCTTCATCCAGAATCCATCACCTCTCTATTAGGAGGTAGATAGTATGCTTCATTATTGGACCTCTGGATTCATGAATGCTTAATGCATCTTAAAAACATGTTCTTTCATTTTTTTCAAATTGATGTTATAATACGAATTGACATCCTTCCTTTATTCTGTTCTAGCTCATTTAAGGTTTTTTTTATTTCTCTTGTTAACCATCTATTTACTCATTTCTTATAGCACAATTATATTCCATCATATTCATAGCCCAACCACAATTTGTTTAGCTATTCCCCAATTGACAGACATTCTCTTAATTTCCAGTTTTTTGAAAGCTCAAAAGGAATAATTGTATATATTTTTGTATATATAGTACTTTTTTCTTTTTTCTTTCTTTTTTTTTTGATATGGGCCTAGGAATGACATAGTTGGATCAAAGGTAATATAATGACCCTCAATCCACATAGTTCCTTTCTTAATTTTAAATAATACCAGACAAAAATGTTGCTAGTATAATCATAAAAGCTCAGAGCCCTGAGTTAGTTGGACACTTCGGCTTTTTCTGAGTTTTAAATGTTTGTGTATTTTCATTTAACTCTTGGCCTTTTAATAACTGAGGAAAATCAAGATACAGATCGCATTTTGGTAAAGAAAGCAAAGTGAAAGTATTAGAGTGTCCATTACTGGATCAATACAGTCCTTGAGTGAATACAATCAGTAGCTTCAATCTGAATCATCTGTTCTGAGATGCCTGCAAGATCCCAGCAGCCAGTTGTCTCCCTTCTCTAGCATAGCTTTTTATATTCTCCTTGAACATAGTTCCATTGTGCTTTTTATTTTCTTTCAAGCTCAGCTTTCCAGCCCTAAGTAGGGCTAAGGAGTCTCCCCATTGCTCCTACTCAGTTCTTGTGGCCATTATTCATTTCTTTCAGGATGCTTTCTCACAGGCTATGTGTCTCTTTTAAAACTCCAAGACATGAATGATTGATTTCTCTTCCAACTTGCTCTCAGGAGGGTAAAAAAAATATTTATGCTTATGAACTACAAATCCCAGCATGCTAATCAGTTTGCAAACCCCTGTAACATCATCAAGGTCCCTTTTGTTTAAAAATGGCTGCCTATTATTTAACTCCTTCCCCATTTAGAAATCAAGATTCTATTGTTTCTATGGTAGCCCTTTGTCAGTCTCCAAAAGAACATAAGGATTTTCAGTGAAGAAAAAACAGGCTAAAATAATTTGGATACAGAGCCACATTCTCCTTTCAAATGGAAACACCTTACAGAACACACAGCACAAAGTACAGCTGCAAAATGTATGACATTTTAAAAAGAGGGCATTTTTCAAAGTTCTTCCTGATACCTCAGGGACCACATAAGTCTTACCCACATTCTGAACTAGTATTTATTGTAGTAATATTTTACAGGGCATCAGTTACTTCATTAAGTGTAGGTGGATGGTTTCTACCCTTCAATCAAATACGTGATGCCAGAAAAAAAAATTGTGCTAGTTAGTAGGTATTTCAAATATGTAGTAAATTTTAGTCTTGCTATGATAGAAGACCATTATTTCTTTTTAGTGAGTGATACAGTACAGAAAGAACTTTCTCTAGTTAGATATGAATTTGGTGACTGTTCTATGTAAAAAAAAAACAACCTGTCATTTTTTTTCTGATGCTACAAAACCTAATAAGAAAACCTAGAGTCCTAACTACAGTGAAAAATGTCCTTATTACTCTGGAATTGGCTTGAAAATAGCTAGGTAAATACAGAGAGAATTCTAAAGTCCTTCAGAGACAGCAATGAGTAGAATACATATCCAGATATAGGAAACAACTTTAATCTGTGGCCAGATAAGTTTTGTGTCAGATAAAAAATGCAAATAATTATGGAGTATAGCAGTTTGGGTTGCTGGGAGTAAAGCAGGGTAGAGATCATCACCCTCATCAGCCTGTTTTCAATTCACACCTGATTTTGTTCACATAACAATCAGGGTCATTATACAGACTGTTAAAAAAAAAAGGGAAAAAACCCTCCTCATCCTAGATCCTGTAACTCTTTTATAATTTTGCTAATTGGAATGAGTAGTTAGGATGGTGTGGAAAGGACCCAGGCAAATGACCCCAGAATATAACTAGAGTTTAAAAGATTTTTAAACCAATACTCAAGAATTTAGAACGAGAAAATCTGAGTAACTAAAGGGTAAAAAGGATTCAAAAGATAGTCTTAAACATATTTAATGATTTCTTACTTTGGTGACTTGATGTGGATGGCTGGGGTCTACAACAACAACAACAAAAAACATGAAAGGTGGCCCCCATAACCATAAGCTAAAGAGTTTTCAGACTCCTCTTTGCTATGGGAAAGACAATATCTTGCAACAGAATGGCAAAAGAGAGTAACAAAACAAAACAAAACAAAAAAGGCAACACCTCAACAGAGAAGAGGGAAAGAGTAGAGATAGTTAGAAGAGAGTAAGAGAGTTCAGATTAATTGAAATATCCAAAACAAGATCACTTCACAAGGCTACATAAATAACTCTGCTCTATTGGAAGTATGAGTCACTCCAACCGTGTGTGTTCCCTACCTACCAAGGCATACATGTTCTGTATACAATTGTAAGCATATTTTTCCATGTATTGCTTTTCCGCTTTTTGAGAGATGGCAGTATTCATATTATTTCATTATTTTCCACCATAATGTTTTTAAAATAAGTTTGTTTACTCTAAATGACTATTGTTTTTGGCTGCCATATCTTTCTTGGCAAGTAAATCAAATATTTTTTGGCTAAGTTGTTTTCTGGACTTTTTTGCTCTTTTTGTGGTAATAGTTATATCAGTTAAGCATCACTAAGAAATTGAAATAATAAGGTGAATCTTTATTCATTTCCTGTTTTCAGGATTGTTTGTTTAGTTATAGTAGATTAGAATTATTTTAATTGCAAAGGGTCTTATTATTATATATCTTACTAATTTGGTATTGACTTAAATTTGTGATAACTCATTGACAACTGGGTTCCATAGAGCCAGCTGATTCTGAAATGACCCTTATTTTAATCATTTCCTAACATTTAATATAATCAGTTTCAGTGTATGTGTGTTTGTGCGCATGTGTGTATATATAATTTTGTTTGATGTTCACCATGTTAAGCACCCTCTAACTCTCTCCTTGAAAAAAGTATTGCTATACAACCATCAGACTTCTAAATTATCTACCAGTCTGATATTTTTAACATTTCTTTTTTTCCTATTTTTTATTTTTTTTAAATCATTAACTTCTGTGTATTGGCTTATAGGTGGAAGAGTGGTAAAGGTGGACAATGAGGGTCAAGTGACTTGACCAGGGTCACACAGCTGGGAAGTGTCTGAGGCCGGGTTTGAACCTAGGACCTCCCATCTCTAGGCCTGGCTCTCAATCCACTGAGCTACCCAGCTGCCCCCCATTTTTAACATTTCTTTATCTTGAAACATATTTTCCAAAGTCTTTTACCAATGTGCCCCATGTTCACTATCTGATTAAAGTCACAGAGTATGCATTAGTGTGCAACATTGTGTTAAATTCTTCATGAAGTTTTTCTATTCTTAATTCTCTGCATTAGACACATAAGCTTCAATGATCTCCTGGTCCCCTTGCCTAAGTTTGTCATGAGCACCATAATAAAAACTGTACAATTATCCCATAAAATGACTGTTCTTGTTCCTTTTAGACACATGCTGAAACCATCACTGTCAACTCTATTACTAACTTCTCCAAGGAGAAGCCGAGTCAGTCTTCCATTTAGCTGAAAGAACTTTGTGTTTTGTGGTTTTCTGTAAAGAACTTCTATATAAATATAATATACTTCCTCCAGTGTTATATCAGCTTGTCATTAGACAAATACCTCTCATTTAGTGTGTCAACAGTTAATAGTTTTTTTGGTTAGCTTAAAAAGAATAATAATTAGCATCCCCCTTTCTCCTCCAAAATTATCTAACCCTGTCATTGCAGTAGGAGAAAGGAGTCTCACAAGATGGAGGGCTAATTAGAAATTTTAAATTTGTTTCAAGAGTTGTCACCACCCAGTGGCTGCCTTACTGGTGGTGAGATACTCTACTTATCTAGTCTGATCCTTGGGCCTTAGAATCTTGCCAATTTCCTAGTACAGTAATTATTGGAGTATGGGCTATCGTGGCATAACAGAAAAACCAGCTGAGTTAGTATTTGGTGTGGGACCCCAGAAAAACATGTTTAATTCAAGAAATATTTTAGGTAAAACCTCTATATTCAGTTTTTATTGGAAAATAGTTGTGGTGCAGTTTGGAGTGGAGAGAGTTTCAATAAACTATTTTTTTCAATAATAAAATTCTATTTATTTCTGGTACCTAATTAATTGATTTACTTCCACACCAATTCCTCCCAAATTTCCATATAAATCAAGCAGATACTAGAGCTGGAATCAAGAAGTCTTGAATATAAATTCGACTTTAGACACTAACTGAATTACCTCAGGTAAGTCACTTATTCTTTCTCTACCTCAGCTTTTTTTTTTTATCTGAAAAAAAGGGATAATAATCACACCAATCCTCAGGGCTTGTGAAAATAAAAATAAGATAATATTTGTAAAGCAATTTATAAACCTTAAAGCTCTTTATAAATGATATTGTTGTTATTATCATTATCAGTTATTATTCCTAAAATACTACTACCCTTCAGTCTTTAAGATTTGTAACCTGATGTATCAGTCTCTGCCATCTCATAAAGCCAAATTTACTTTTGTTTTTACCTCTACCACATTCATCTCATCTATACCTTTGTCTCTGATTACATAGTAGCCATCTTAGTTCAGGCACTGACCACTCCTTGCTTCTACTACTGGAATAGCATCTAAATTGTTTTCCATGCTCAAAGCCTCTCTCATCTCCAATCCAATTTCCACACAGATGTTAAAGTGATTTACCTACAATATACGACAGTCTATGTCATTTCCACATTCACTAAACTCTAAAAACTTCATATTGCTTCTAGGATCAAACAAACTTCTCTGTCCAGCTCTTAAAGTCCTTACAACTTAGACCCTATCAAAGTTTCCAGTCTTATATATCACTACTCTTCCCACACTTCAATGGTCTTTTTTGAAGTTTCTCACATAGAACGTTCCCATCTTTCACCTCACTATATTTTTACTTACAGAATGACTAGAATGAATTACCTTTCTCCTCCTTTTCTTACCATCCCTTGTGGTCTTCAAAACTCAATTCAAGCACTATCTTCTCATAAAACCTTTCTTTATTCCTTCCCACTTCTACCCAAGTGTTAGTATCTTCTCAACTCTCATGAAATTTATCTAGTATCTATTTTGCTAAGCTTACATATATATTATAAGCCCTTGCTAGGACATGTTCATTCTCCCCAAATGCCCCATATACTCCATAACTATTTTGGCAGATGGACTAACCCATCTTGAGAGTGACCAATAGGCTTTAAGAAGGTTGTTAAGTTAGAGAGATGCCTACCTTAATCATGTGAAGACTTCTCCTGGAGGAATGGGCAGATGAGAACAATTTGTTCCAACAGCCATGAAGACAGATGAAGCAAGCACTATGAAGCACTTAGAGCTTGGTAAGATATCAAAGATGCCAAGAATCATCCACTGCACTCCAGGCCATCACCAGTCATTCTGACTTTTATCTTGCCACTGGATACAGATGACTCTAGAATAGAAAGTGAGACTGACAACTTTGTGCAATTCTGCCTCACTTAAATTCAATTCATGTGAAAGTCAAGAAATCATTCATTTGCGATGTCATTAGTCCTCTTCAAAAATGAAAGACAAAACGACTAAACAATTTTTGAAATCTGATTGTGATGGAATTCAACTGCAAAGTAAGAAATAACAAGCAGGATAATTTGAAAGAAAAAGCATAGAAAGACCTGAATGAAATTATAAAGAGTAAAATGAGCAGAACCAAGAGAACATTACATAAAGCAACAGAAATATTGTTTAAAGAACAATTGTGAATGTCCACTTCCAGAAAAAGAACTAATAAATAGAAAAATATATACATATGATATAATTATGTCTATACATTATATATAGCATATTACCAAATAAAATCTTCTTTAGTATGAGAGGAGGAGATTGAAGATGCATGGGAAAAAAAATTTTTTTAAACCCTTGTACTTCGGTGTATTGTCTCATAGGTGGAAGATTGGTAAGGGTGGGCAATGGGGGTCAAGTGACTTGCCCAGGGTCACACAGCTGGGAAGTGGCTGAGGCTGGGTTTGAAATTAGGACCTCCTGTCTCTAGGCCTGACTATCACTCCACTGAGCTACCCAGCTGCCCCCTGCATGGAAAATTTAATGTAATAAGCAAATAAAATTACACTGAAAAAAAACTAACAAAAAAAGGAAAAGCAACAACAATTACTAAAGATAAAGAAACTAAGAGTCAGATGATTTAAGTCATTTGCCAATGGTAATATAACCAGTCAGAAGCAATATTTGAACTTAAGTCTTCCTGACTCCAAGTCCTGAGTCTATTAATTTATCCATTATGCTACAATATTCAATATATGGAATGATTGGCCTTATAACAATTGTATGAGGGAATTTTATTAAGGAATAATTGGCCTTCTACCTGAAGTCAGAGTATCAGTGATACAGGAATGTCTGCTGAGAAAGTAAAGAAAATTTCTAATCTGAAGTAAAATTAGAAATACAAATGACCATGTCTTAATTCAGCAAAACTGAGATGGAGTCAAATCCCTCTAAAAATGGAACATTGCTAAATAAAGTTTTTCTTTTCCCCCCATCTTCCTCCTAATCAGATGAAAGAATGCTAAAAAAATTTATTTTTCTTCCTGAAATCTACAATTCAATCTGTCTATCCATAAAACATTTGTTAAATTCAACCTTTACGACAATTTTCTGTCTTCTTCTATAACCCCTTTTCAGGTCTTCATCATTTGTTTCTGTACTGTTCAAGCTAGTTGATTGAATTTGAACTTGATGTGACACTAACGAATAGTATAAAAGAATCTGGCATAAGAACTTTCAAATCATATATAACATATCTGATCAGCTAGATGGTACAGGTGGAAAGATTGCTGAGTCTAGAGTCAAGAAGAACCAGAGTTTGAATCCACCTTCAGACCCTTACTAACTGTGTGACCCTGGGCAAATCACTTAACCCTATTTGCTTCAGTTTCTTCATTTTTAAAATGACTTGGAGAAGGAAATGGCAAACCACTCCAGTGTCCTTGCCAAGAAAACCTCAAATAAGTTCCCAAAGAATTCTTTAGACTAACACACTAAACGTTATCCTAAGGCCATGAACAGAGGTAGTCATAAAGAAAATTATTTTTTAAGTTGACACAAGACCAAAACAAATGTTAATCATATAAGCTCATCCTTAAAAAAGAAAATGTAGAGAAATATTAAGTAAAGCTCATTCTCTGTCTATCTAAAGGAACAGGGATACAAGGACATGAAAAGTTATCTCTTCATTGTTCCCGAAGGACATATATTCTTTGAGAAAATAAGGAGTGGTAATAAGAGCAAAGGATAAAGACAGAGGAGTAAGCAGAAACTGGATAGAAGTGTCTATTGAAAAATTTTTCTGAAGGGTGGGATTTGGAATTTTATTGTTATTTTTTTGAGATTTTGGACTGTGTGCATTAATCTTCACTTTCTGCATTATAGTCACATAAATGATTATCCAGTTCTTTCCATGCAAACAGAGAAATTTAGTATATTATTTTTCTTTAGATACATTGAGTACACAGAAGCTATCGGGGCTGTCAGGACTACATAGGAAGTACACATTACGACAGAGAAGAGAGGAGTTAAATAAATAAATCTGTTATCAATCCTGAATCTGAAAAAAATGGAAAGTGCTATAGGCCTCAAGAGGCAAATGGAGAAAACTATCAGTTTAATGGGGTGTTAAGTCCTCAGGAAGAACAATATAACAGGGCAGCCTCACTAATTCTCAGTTCACTAATCCATAAACTCAATAACTCTTACCAAACCTGGCAATCTCACTGGGTGTTTCAGAAGGGATCTTAATAAGCAAGAACTAATGAAATAGAAAATAAAAGCCTTGTATTCTAAAAGACTGCATTATAAATTTAAGAGGCTACTAAAGCAATACATCATTATGGGAGGTTAATCCGCAAGCTTAACTATAAAAAAAAAAAAAACAGAAAGTGAAAACAGAGGCTTTGTACTGAAATAAATTGGACTTTCTTAAAAAAAAAGATCTTTCCAAATCTCTTATTTACTATTTAATTATTAAAATTCAATAAATCGAGTCTCTCATTCCTCACTCAGAATATTCTCCTCTCAAGCCTTCTTTCCATTGCTAATATATCAATCTCTATACCTTTCTCTGGCCATATTGCAGTCAGTCATTACATGTGTTACTCCAAATAGGCCCAAATAACAACCAAAACAATTAGAACTGCCTAATTAATTTGACTAGACTGTAAACTTTTGAGATCCTTCATATCCATTCACTAATTTGTTCAACTCTTCCTTCAACAAGTACCTACTGAACTTTATGGCTAACGTTACAAGAGGCGGTATGTAAAATAAAAAATAGCAAGATACAAAGTCAAAAGTTTACCAAAAAAAAAGTCAAAGAGTTTACAAATACAGAAAGAAGACTCATAGAGAACCCAAGGGACAATACAAGATAAAACAAATTTAGTGCAAAATCATGGATACAAAGTGAGGAGAGATCATTCTAGGTTGAAATTGTGGGTGAAGAAAAACCTCCCAAGGCAGGAGTTAGAATTTTATGGAAACATAGTATTTCCAAATTGGAATGGGGCCCAGAGTTAATTTAATTCAACTCATACCTATATGGGGATCTCTTTTACAATATGCCTAAGTGAGCCTCTGCTTGAAAACCTCTTTTGATTTGAAATTCACTCCTCAGACTGTCCATTCTTCTTTGTAGCAATCCTAATTATAAGTTATTTCCTTTTATCAACCCAAAAAATATTTTTATCTTAAGACTACAGGCATTGTTCTTGATTCTGCCACTCAGGGTCAAGCAAAACATATCTAATTACTCTTCTACAAAAATAGTTCTTCAGATTTTGAAAAATAATTTTTGTTACATCTTAAAACTTCTCCAGGCCAAATATTCACATTTGTTTCTAAAGATTATCTAATAATGTTGGTGCCCTCTCTTTATTACTCTCCTTTTCCATCCACTATTATATGGCTGGACAAAGAGTACAAAAGATACTAATTGAAGGAATAAATTTTTAAAAGAGTGAATGAATAAATGAATTTCTGATAAATAAATAAATTCATTTCCAAAGCTGGCAATGAATTGGCAGTTTGAAATCCTGTCAGATAATTGACTATAGTTTGGCCAAAGAAATATGTAGAGATATTATGTTAGCAATAGAGTAAAGATTTGAGACTGGAATTTTCTGGGAATGATTTGTGGGAGACTTGTGGCACTTATGAGCTTTAATAATGAATTAGTAAAAGAGGAGGTTAAAAGTTTGGTGTAAAACATTTGGATACTGTGTTTCAAGGGAGAGTGAAAGAAATTAAGAAACCCTCTTTTTCTTTATAACTATTCTGGAACTTGGTAGTAGAATTCTTACAAAAGAACTCTGAGAGTAACATTTAGTCATCCAATGTACTGTTTCTCTGGTACAAAAATTTCCAAACAGTAGATTATACAACAGTTAAAATCTACACTATTTCAAGGCAGAAAAACCTACAGCAGATAAAATTATGATCTATAACATCTCCTACATGTTTTGTATCCCCAGCCCCTAGCACTGTAGGTAGCACATAGTAGGTGCCTTGAAAATGCTTATTGATTGGTTGTTTATAAAATTCTTGAGAAAAACCATGTGATATAAAGCTTAGGAGTATTGCAGGTGAAAGACCCTGGGGCATGGAAATCATAAAAAGTATTACAGTTAGAGGAGACTTGTATCACCTTTTGGCAAGATCATGTTGAAAATTTTCTAGACTGTTTTTAAAAGCTTCCAGGGAGGTAAATTTTATTACCACCTCCATCATTTGCTCTTCCACTGTTTAATTGCCTTTGTGTTTTTTTTTTCTAAAATTAATCTGAATTCCTCATTCTGTGACTTCAATCTATTTCTTTTTATAAAATTGTTCTCTCTCAAATTGGTCAGAATTCCAAGGCTACCTTGCTCAACCTGTACCTGAGTAAGAAGATTCTGAAGCACATTCAAGAAGGGGTCATCCTGTTTTTGTTGAAGATCTTCAAGTAGGAAACCACAACATCCCAAGGCAACCCATTGATAGTTCTAATTATAATGTGTTTTTTTCTCTACATCAGTCATTAATTTCCCTTGCAGTTTCTACCCATTACTTTAAAGTTCTGTCCCCTATGGCCAAATGGAACAAGTCAATCTAATCCCTGTTCCACGTGACATTCCTTTATGAATATGGTGAAAAGTTGTGTATCATAGTCCATGAAAGAGCTTTTTATATGCTTGGCTTCTAATAGTCATAAATCTGAAAAAGGTCACCTATGATTGTCACAGAGAAATATATCATTAAAGTAGATGATGAATTATAATCTCATATCAATACAAGATTTAGTGGCCATAACTCAAATACATGACTGATTAGAAAGTTTCTCTAATAAAAAATGGCCATGACAAATTCTGTATGTTAGTGGGAGAAAAATACTGCATAACTATGTTTTAAAGGAGATGATTTCTTGCTATTCCCACATGCTTGAAAATTTCAGAAGAGGTTACCATTGGCAAGACAATTTTTATAAAAAGAGCTACGTAAATCACAAAGCAAAACAATTCAGTGCAAATAAAACAGTGTAAAATAAAGAGGGTTTAAGAGTGAATTGGCGGGAAGAATAAGAAATAATTTTACAAATAACCATTTATTTATTGAAGCAAGACCATAACAAGGCACCAATATAATGTATGCATCTCCACTTTTGTGAATTGGAGAAGGGTTGGGGTGCTCTTCTATTAGACCATAAAACAAACATAGCACCTGTGTTAGGTTCTTAGAACAAGGAAGAGTGTGCAGAAGTGAACTTGTGAAAGGAAGCACATCCATGAACCAAGTTAAGATCATCAAAGAGTCTGAAGTTAAGGACTATTTATAGATACAATGGCAGTGGGAGGGGTGATCAGAAGAACCTGGTAAGCCTGTATACTGAGTTATTCAGAAATAATGCAAGTAACTTCATTAAAATGAGAATAGTCTGAAGCTCTTGTGACCCTAGGGAAGAAATCATAGCAGTGAAAGCTATTTTCTTCCTTAGCCCTAGGAAGAATAATAGAATTATTTTAGATAGTAAATAACAGTTGAGGTTAATTCAAGCAGGCAATTAAAATGTATGTAAGTATTTGTATTTTTTAATGTGCTATTATATCTTTACTTTGTAAAACAACATCTTAAATCTATTAAATGTATGCTGCTAGGTTAATAGAGGTCATCTTTTTTTTAAAACAAGATAAAAAGATTTAAGTATACCTAAACTACCATACTTCAAGGTCTCACCTAGTGAGAACTAGAGAACTATCCAAAATAAAGGTACAGTGTTTAGAAGACTGTAGAATTTGTTCTATGAGTCTGCTTCTAATAAGGGATAGGAAAAATTACAACTAAAATGCTTGGTCTCAGTATCTTGCACACAATTATCTGAATATTTGATTAAGGGAGAGAGTAGTATCTTTGTCCCTCAAGTTCTTCAAGAAAAGAAACAGGGGCAGCTGGGTAGCTCAGTGGATTGAGAGCCAGGCCTAGAGACGGAAGGTCCTAGGTTTAAATCTGACCTCAGAAACTTCCCAGCTGTGTGACCCTGGGCAAGTCACTTGACCCCCATTGCCTACCCTTACCACTCTCCTGCCTTGGAGCCAATACACAGTATTGACTTCAAGATGAAAGGTAAGGGTTATTAAAAAAAAGAAGAAGAAGAAAAAAAGAAAAGAAACAACTGCCCTGAAAGATAACTGAAAATTAAAGAATTCTAGACTTAGAAGGCAGATCATTTAGTCCATCTCCTTCCCTGTATAGTTTAGTAAAGAGGCCCAGAGATATTTTCTTGTTGTCACACAAATAATAAATGGGATTTGAAAACAAAGCTCTTGACACCAAGTTTAGTACTATGTTATTCCTCCCCTTACAACACAATCTGAGACAGAAGATCTAACCAAATATTGTCTCTAGGTCCCTTCTAGCTCTGGAATTTTCTGATCCTATGACAGCCTGATTTCTGTAAGAGACTGATTTACTCCCAGCCTTTTAGTGTTGTCATAGTTCTGTTGGCCTAAGACTCCATCAAGACTCTTAGGAAACCTTTTCAGAAAAGAACCTAATAAATTGACAAGAACTCCTTAACTTACAAAGAAGCTAGTTAGATTCTACTTAGCAAATTGGTATCAAGTGGATTCCAGTGTCCTATGACAAATAATTTCAAAAAAGGTTTACTCTGAAGAAAGTTTTTGAGCTTCCTAGAGTTGATACGCTATGCTATGCCTACCTGCTGGTCTGGATTCTAATTGATCTAACTGTTTTTCTGATTGACAGACAAAGCATAATGGGTTGGCCACTTAACTATAAATCAGAAAGATCTGAATTCAAATCCTTTCTCATATAGTCACTATATATGACTTTAGGCAAGTTACTTGGTATAGTTTGCCTCAGTTTCTTCATCTGTAAAATGAGAGGGTTGGACATGATGGCCTCAAAATTCCCTTTCAACTCTAAATCTATGATGCTAGGATGAAAACTTTCAAAGGCTGTGAAGCTACTTGGGAGTTATGAACTGCATTTGGAGAGGGAATACTCATATAAAAAGAAATTAATAAATAAACAAACAAATAAATAAATGAAAATAAAAATAATATAAGTAAATCCTTGAAGAATCACATATTCACCAACAACAATGATATCATAAAATATATGAAATATTAAGAAACTCAAAGCAGATAATCTCATTTTTATATAGTTCAGCAGTCCCTAATATATCAATGTAATATGGATACAACCTGCTTCATTAAGTCATTTTCATTATATCTCTACATATACACATTATAGAAGTTGCTAAATGGCATAGTGATGCATAGTGGCGTCAGGAAGACTTGAGTTCAAATTTGACTTCAGACATTTATTGATATGTGATCCTGAACAAATAAATTCACCTCTGCCTGACTTTCTCATTTCTACAATGATGGTAACAGCTTGGTAGTTGGGAGGATAAAATGAAATAACAGTTGTAATTGTCTTAGCACTGAGAGAATGAATGCTAAGGACAAAAATACACAATAGATAAGCTGAGCTGAATTATTCACAAAGACTATATACTTTCCTACGATATTGTTATTGCTAACAATATTTCTTCTGCCCAACATGACCTTCTCTTCTCCACTTGTGGAAATCCAATATATCCTTCAGGGTCTAGCTCAAGTGATCTCTCCTTCAAAAAACCCTACTAATTAATTCTCTCCTGCCCTCCCCTCACCTCATCAGCAAGAAATGATTTCTCCTTCTTCTAAACTTTCAAAGGATTTTGCATGTCTCTTTTGGCACCCACTGCTTTATATCATGGCTATTTGTGTAAAGATTTCATCTTCATAATAGACTGTAAAATCCCAGAGGCCAGAGATTATTTTCTTTATGAATGCATCTTCATTGCTCCTAGCATGGTACCCCACGGTAACTCAGGCAGTCAAGAAATATTTGCAAATGCAAGTGCTGAAAGGTGCCTTCAACCACTTTTAGTTTCTTTCTTCCTATGGATACAAAATATCTTTTTTCCTAGGCTTTTCTACACCACGAAAGAAAATGTTCTTTTCAAATGATTAAAAAAGAAAAAAAAATAATTGAAATAGTTTTTCTGAACATTCTTCCTGCTGTGTCATAAATCTGGATAAAACCAGAAAGTGAACATGGCATTAATGCATGCAGATGCAAAATCCAAACCTGCTGTGAGAAAGTAAATTAAGATCTGACCTGAAGGGCTCATCTTGAAGTTTCTTTGGCCTGGACAATTTTCTCTAGCTTTGGTGGGAGGACCTGAAGCTGAAGGTTGTAAAGTTAGATTTTGTTTGACTGTGTTGTAAAAAGGAAAGTATTTAGTGACTAAAAAACAGAAGTAATTGCTATCATGCCATCTAAACTTTTAACAGCCAGGGCTTGGGGGTGTATCATTTTTCTTTAAGTTTTGTTTTATAGATTCAGTTTTCTGACACAAAACATAACAAGAACAATTAAAGTGGTAAAGTAAAATAGTAATAATAATAATCCAACTTAAGTGAAAGTCATTCACTTGGTCTCATCAGAGTCTAATCATTTACTACAGCTATCAAAATGGTCTGATTTCCCAAGAGAAATGTACTTGTCTTAAGATTTAAAATAAGTTCATCTATTGCTAAAATGTAGTCATGACAGTTAATCAATACCTTTAGTTTTTCTATGTTCCTTAATCTAATTCACAGATGTGGAGGACAGATTTAGAAAAAAATTAAGTATACAGTGATGGAGAATTTAGGTTCTGGGAGCTAAGATGTAGGAGTAAAAGATGCTCTCCTCCCCTGATCCTTACACACACACACACACACACACACACACACACACACAAAATAAATCACCTCAAAACAAAGGAAATCTGGAGGACCACATCTCACTAGAGTAAGAGGAGAGAGCAGCGCAAATAGCACAGTATTTGTGAGAACTGGCAGATCTTCGAGCAGCTCATGACAACCTGAAGCAACAAAGCTGTAGAACAGAAACAAAACCCAGCCAGAGACACTGCACACAGGTTGAGAAGGCAGGAAACCTATTTAATTCTCATATGACATTGAAGCTCTGGGGCTACAAGGAAGCAGAGAGGGGAACCTGTAACTACCTTGACCAATCCACTATGGGAGAGCGGAGGGGGGAACTGGAACCATAGTGATCTCCCAAGTCCTACATGGCAGCAGAGCACTGGGCTACAGGGGAACTAAAAGGGGGAAATGGAAGTAACTTGCTGACTTTTATGTGGTGGTGGCCTGGAGTGGCAGAGCCCAAGGCAGGGAGCCTGCCCAACCCAGGCCACTTGGCAGGGGTTGGGAAGAAGGAGAGTAGAACCAGACCGGCTCAAAGGACAATGAGGATACTTGTGATATTGGGTGCTGAATGTAGCTGTACAAAACAGCTACAAAGCTCCCCCAAGCAAGCCAGGGGGGCCACCTCCTTGACAGACATATTGTGAGGAAAAAGGGCATTCAGTCCTGCTCCAAGTACCAGATTAAGAGTATGAAATGTTGGAGCAATGCACTTCAAGAAAAAGAGAAGAACCTCAACAGATAAAGTAAAAGGAGTGAGTAGAGACAACTAGAAAAATGAGGAAAAGAAAAAAACCCTTCATTTAGAAAGTTACTTTAGTGACAGGGAAGACCAAAATATGAACTCAGAAGAGGACAACAATGCCAAAAAAGAAATATGTGAAGCATCAGAGGAAAGTGTGAAATGATATCAGGGCTCAAAAGAATCAATGGAAGAACTTGAAAAGAAGTTAAAAAACAAAATAACAAGAGAATTGACAGAAAAACTCTCAATAGCTGGGAAAATTTATTGAAGAAAACAACTACCTAAGGATTATAACTGACTAAATGTAAATGGAGAGGAAAAAAAATGCTAAAATAAGCAACTCTTTAAAGAATAGGTTTAGCCAAACGGAAAAGGGAATACAAAAACTTAAGGAAGAAAATAACATTCTAAAAGCTAGAAATGGCCAAATAAGACTTAATAAAAACCATTTAACAGTAGGAAGCAGTGAAACAAAATTTAAAATGAAAAAATAGAAGAAAATTCAAAATGCTTCACTGGAAAAATAACCAATCTGGAAAAGAGATCCAAAAGAGATAATCTAAGAATCATCAGAATACCCAAAAGCCTGAACACATGTTACAAGAAATCATCAGGAAAATTCTGTCCCAATATTCTTCAAAAAGAGGGAAAACTAGAAATAGAGAATCCACTGATTATCTCCTAAAAGAGATCCCAAAATAAAGTATCCCAGGCCTATTATAGCCAAATTCCAGAACTACCAAGTCAAGGAAAAAATGCTAGAAGCTGCCAGAAGGAAACAATTCAAATATTGAGGAGCCACACTCAGAATTACACAGGATCTAGCAGCTTCTACATTAAAGGACCAAAAGATATGGAATATGATATTCTGAAAGCAAAGAGTCTAGGACTAAGACTGAGAATTATATACCTAGTAAAACTGAACATAATCCTCCAAGAGGAAAATGATATTTAATGAAATAGAGGAATTTCAGACTTTCTTGGCCAAAACATCAGTGCTGAAAAGAAAATTTGATGAGGTAACTCGACACTCAAAAGAAGAATAAAAATCAAGGATTCTTGATAAGGTTGAACTGAATACATTCATACCTGGGAAGGTGATAATTTAAATAACTAAAATATAATTAATATCTATAATATTGAAAGACAAGGTACTTAAAGTATTTAAGGTGCTGAAAGTACCTAAGATAAGAGTTTTATTACTATTAGGGCAAAGAAAAGGAGAATACATAGAAAGAAGGAAGGAAGCTAAATAAGATGTGTTGATATAAAAAAACAAATGGGAAAGAGGAACACATAGGAAGAAGAGAAAAGTAGAGATAGCCTAAGGAGAAGCAAACCAAATCAAGTCAGTAAAACAGATCAAAACTCTTCTGCCAGTAGTTAGTAGGATTGGGTCCAGGAATAACTGTTTCACTTCCAGCTGAAGAGAACTAGTCTCCCCTGATATAAGAAGAAAAAAAGAGGGAGATCTGAACTTTGACTCTGATTTTAAATCCATGGTTTTCTCTATTATACTGCTAGTCCATACAGTGTGGAATACTAAACTAATCCCTTAATTTAAAGAAGTTTAATCTCTACTCATTAAAATAGAGGTTACAGAAAGCAAGGATCAGCAAGAAATCTTCATTTCCTCATGCTTTACCCATTCTATCTATTATTTTGCCTCGACCAGATCCAAAAAATCCAGCCTCATTGCTGGAACAGAAGTGATGAACTCCTGATCTCTTTTTATTTTTAAAAAGTTATCATTAGGAATATTTCATTATTTTCCTGCTAAATTGCAGCTGGTAAGATTTAAAGAAGTTTAGTGGATTCTATGATATTCATAATAATTAGTAGTAACTTACATTTTCTCTTCTGTTAGAAGAGATTCTGTGTCTTATCATATTTTGCCAAGTTGGACAATGTTCTCTCTTTGTCTCCTGCTTACATTTTTCCAGACAAGCAGTCTTTCAGAAGATAAGAAATATATAAATCTAACTATTATTATAAACATATTAAGAGTATTACAACAATAAGTTATGGTTGTTAAGAGGCTGATTGGGGCTTAGAAGAGGAAAGGCACTTAAAGGGACAACTCTGCTTTTATCAGGAAATCAGGAATTGAAAGCTCTGGTCTGTGCCTTCTTTGTTTTGACTACCACAGCAAAAGTAATCCTGACATACTTTACCATCATCATCATTATCTACTCAAGTCCTAATCAAATATCTCACCATTGTTTGAAGATGATATTCCCAAAGGCATTTGATTGGAACAAAAGCTTTGCCGTGTCCTACCAATATGAAAAAAGTTCTGAATATAGATCTGATTGTGTGCTGTTGTCTGTTATTCAAGGACCAAGCAACCTCAAAAATTATATACATATTGCTCAGTACATCTGATTGGATATCAAGTCATAATACTTTGGGATCAAAGCAAATCGTGAAGACTGGAGTGCCTACATTACTGAAATAACAAATCTTTGAAGCAACCCACTTCAGTAATAGACTTGCATATGTTTTTTATATGCTTTTCAGGGTGTCCCAAAAATCTGAATGCTATTTTAAGATATTAAAGCTTAAATAATTTATAAATGAAGAAAATAGTATCATTGTCCCTTAAACTTGTCTAGAAAAGAAACACAAATTTACCTTGAAAAGTATCTCTGAGTCACGGAATTTTGTATCTGGAAGAATGGGAATACAATCCATGTCGGTAGAGGGAATCACCATGTTTAATCTTAAACTGGCACCAAGATTTTGGGATACCTTGCATGTATACACAGTTTTCTCCTCTAGATTGTAAACTTGTAGAAGAGAAGGATTGTTTCATTTTGGTCTTTATATTCCCAGCACCGAACACAGAACACCAAACACATAATGAAATATCAACAATGGCAATAATTAATCTTCATGTTTTAAAGATTGCTTTTGCTGCACCTGTGTGGGATTTCATTGGTATGGGGACCATCCAGTAAAGAAATTCCCTTTACCAATGCAGATTAGCACCTCTCCAACTTAGACTTGTAGTTTCCTGGAGACATTAAGAATTTAACTGACTCACTCAGAGTCTCATGGCACATTTGTATTAAAAACAAAAATTTTACTCTCAATTACTTTGTGTGAGGTAGGCAGTTGATGTAGGCTAGACAATTCTTTAAGCGTAGTCTTTGAAGCAAAAGAAATTCTACCAGCCACTTTAGCCCAGCAGAAACCTGCACAGCTCTTAAGATCTATGGACTTCGGTGAGCTTCTTTCTCACAAAGCAGATCTTCAAAGAATAATTACATGGCGGCTTTTTTCCTGGGTCACATAAAATGGTAGCTACTTAAAGTGAAGTAAATGTGCATGTATCTTCCTGTATTTTGCCTACATGAAAAAGTTCAAGTGATTTGTATATTGATCAATAAGCCCCATAATTACCTCGATGTGGGGAGGGCTATGCTTCTACTGCTCCTTGAAATTATCAAAACAAATATTATGGTCTCATTATTTTTTTACGATGAGAAAACTGAGATTTAAAAAAAGTTAAGAGACTTACCCAAGTTAGCAATAGAGGATTCGAACTGAAATGTCCTGACTCCACACATTTTCTATTTCCCTTTGCTGCTCATCTATATGAACTCAAAGGCTATTACTATGTTAACAATGTCTTTACCCTATGGAAATAAATGATGGGATATATTCCTTGGAAACATGGTAAAGAGACAGTGGGATAAAGCAAAACCTAGCAAATGTTACATCTCCCTTTACCCTCTTCCTCCTATTCACAACGATAACTCTGAAGTCACCTGATTCTAATTCTCACCATCTTCTTAAATACCCCTTTGCCACCTCCACAGCAGTTTTTGCAGCAAAAACCGTTAAATATTACTTTCCCTTTGTTTTATGGCCCTTATCCAAAGCAGATCATTCCTTAGTCACATTATTATAATCATCACATTCTGAGCTACAAAAGTGGTACCAAGTATTATATGCAATGAATGACTTTGGTCACAAACCAGTCTGGCAGGTAAGTAGACACATCCAGCTATCTTGTGAGGAACAAAACTGAACTCTCTGGTTCTTATAAAACTCTGCAAGAGGAACCACATTGATCAGTGGGAGAGAAAGAAATAAAGAGAGAGAGACAGAGACAGACAGGCAGAGAGACACAGAGAGAGAGAGAGAGACAGAAAGACAGACAGACAGAGACAGAGACAGAAACAGAGAGAAGAGGAGGGGAGGAGGATGTGTGACTGCACCCATGGATGAACCTTAATTTGAAAGGTAAAGAAAAACACCAGGATTTTAGAAATCCTCCTAACCCTCACATTTTTGCTGATAAATTAATCTGTTTTTCTTAAGATTAGTAACCAAAAACAGCAGGCTTGATGGCACAAAAAGGGATCAAAATAAAGACTGGGAGCTCTACAGATTTGTAGGCACTTTTCAACATGACTGAATGCCTTCCAGAGGGACTTACCTCATCACCACGTGTGCAGAAAAACCACCTGGCTGCCATTTCGTGGGCAACTGGCTCAAAAAAATAGTAGAACCACAAATATCAGAATTGCAGAATGCAGAGAAATGCCTCAGCAGATGCAAAAATTAAAGGAAAAATAACAAGAATTACAATTGCTTTTGAAACATCAAAGCTTACATCCAGCTCTGTAGATTCCTAAAATGCATATCTGTCCTGGGCTTGACTGACACCCATGTTGAATTCAGTTTTGTGTAACGATTTACATGATAAAATCCTTTGCTGGTTTATGGAAATTCTGATGAATTTGCTGCCTTCTTTTATGGGTTTTTCCCATATTGGAAAGAAAGAAGGGGAAAATCATGCTGAATTCATCAGAATCAAAAAAGTAAGTAGCTATAAGAAAATGCTTAACCTGAAATAAACCGCATCACAGAAACAAAATACCTAAAGATTCACTGAAACAGTGTAATAGAAAGAATAACAATGAAAAAATAAAACTCTCAGGACTTTTTAAAGACTCAGCCTAGTCCTGAAGAAGAGACAAGAAATTCTATTTCTTTCCCTTCTTTGCTATGGTAGGGGCAAGAAGTGAACAGCATTGAAGAAAACACTTTCTGGTTTAGCTGATATGTGTTAGTTTTGCTGAACTTATTTTTTTTACTATATTCTTTATTACAAGAGATGCCTCTTTGTGTAGGAGGAGATACATATATTTGTTATTAAATTATTTTTTATGAAATTGTTATGTAATTGTTGTAAAACTAAAAGACATTCAATATTTTTAAAGATGATGTAGGGTAATTAAGGAGGGGAACAATACTGAATTATAAATATCCCAATTCCATAATTTGTCTATTTATAATAAATATCTAAATAATATGATTTCTTTCATTTTTCCAGATTACATGTCAAAACAATTATTAATAATCATTTTATGGCATTTTGTGTTACATATTCTCTCTTTCCCTCCCAATATATCCCCTTCCTCAAGATGGCAGGTACTAAGATACAATACATGTTACCATGTTCATCATGTTGTGAAAGAAGACACATATTGCTAACACTAGAAAAAAATTCAGGGAGGAATTAGTATTTTTTTCAAGAAATTAAGCCAAGCAACCAATGAATAAAGATTTATTAAGAGTTTATTATATTTCAGATACCTTATTGGGCTGAGTAGTTCTTAGAGGGTCAATGGTCAAATAGTGTTTGTCTTTTTTCCTTTTATCCACCCTCTCTACAGATTACAGGACCATAAATTTACAATTGAAAGAGAATTTAGAGGTCAGTAACAACTCAGTAAAAGAGACTTGTGGGAAGATAGAGTTGGAAGATAATGTGTTAAAAAGTATTTGAAATCTTTTAAATTTTCTTTTTCATTAGTATTTATTTTATACTGATACTTTTTTTAAATCACTGACACTTCCCAAGAATAATTTCCCTTCCCTAATGTCAACCCTGTAACAAAGCATTGTAGTCCAGCAAAGTAAATCAACACATTGGCTATATCTGCTAATATTTTTCCTTTTTGTCATCTTTATCTAGTCTATTTCCTCTGGCATAAAGTAAACATAATCATTAGTCCTCTTTTTCCTTAATTTTTAAAACTCTTACCTTGTGTCTTAGAATTGATACTAATTATTGATTCCAAAGCAGAAGATCTATAAGGATTAGGCAATCTGAGATTAAGTGACTTGCTCAGGGTCACAGTTTTTCGTTAATTTTTAAAGAAATTAATAGAGTTTAAAGAGTAAAAGTCAAAAGTACAAACAAAAAGCACTCTCTGGTGATGCAAATTTAAGCATCTCAGAAATGCTACAGAATGTTCTTAGGCGGCCCCAACTCCCAACAACAATTAGAAACAAAGTATTTTAAAATGTTATAAATCTGGAAATTTAAAATAAAACTATAATAATAGAAAAAAGCTTATCAATTTACATTCCCCCCCATTGGACCACTAAACGACTGATTATTTCCATAGGTTCAATAAGTTGAAGCTCTTATTTTGAAAAGCATCTTTTTGGTTTATTAACAATGATATAATACCTTACATTTTAAAGACATAGTCACATTCATTGTTCAATTCAACAATTCAATTTCACAAGCATTTATTAAGTGCTTCCTATGTGTGAGGTACATATTTCCTTTTATCTCCACAGCACCCAAAGAGAAAATTGACTTTATTATTCTCATTTTACAGATGAGGAAAGGGGTCTAAAAAGGTAGACTTGCCAAAGACCTAACACCTAGTAAGTGGTGTAGAACTTAGACAAAAATTCCCTAAATCCAAGTCCAGTCTTTTTTCTTAGAATAAATTGCCCCCTATCCTAAGTGAACTAGTGAATGGAACATCGATATGAATATTCATTGGTTATCAACTTGTCAAAATGGTAGCAACATATTTATAAAGTTTCTACAAATAATTGTTTTAACTAGGATGCATCATAACCCAAAAAAACAAAACAAAAAAATTTACAAGCCTCTTCACCTTGAAATGTAAGTGGTAGATGTACTAACTTAGTTATCTTTACATCAAAGTCTAATATTACAATTAAATTTAGTTGCCAGAAGAATAGTAGTGAAATGAGAGAAGCAATGCTCAACCTAAGAAAAAATTTCCTAATATTAAAGAATCATTAAAAGTGATATGGGCAACATTTAAGCTGTATCTCTCAATGGAAGCGTTCAAGAGTATGTTACTATAGATGGCTCCTTGTCATGGAAATATTATAATGGAGATTCTTTCTCACTGATGAGTTAGACTAGATGAATTATGAGGTCCCTTTGAATTCTGAGGTTCTAAAGCATTGACATTGGGAGAAAATGGCTGAAAGAAAGATTAGATATCAAAAAATGGTCAAACTGGATAGGAGTGGGGGGAAATGATACAGATCATGCACAAAATAGATTGCTACAAGGATAACTAAAAGTTGAGCGTAATAAAAAGTAGACTAGCTGTAAAGTAAAAGGACCTAGTTTCAAATCCTACTGTTGCTATTTAGTACTTAAATGACTGGATAAATTGTGTACTCTCCGTAAGCTTCATTTTCCTTGTCTATAAAATGAAAGTTTGAACTATATGGCTTCTGACAGCACTTAAAGATCTATGAAGTTTATTCTTAGAACAAATTGAAACAGTGAGACACCAACTTATTTTCTATCTCAAACTTACCAAAAGGAAATAGTATTATTATTATTTATCCATTTATAAAGAGGCTTGTGGTCTTTGTCATCATATATGTGTGTGTTGAAAAATGAAGATAATAGCTAATAACAAGAGCTAATATTTATATGATGCTCTAAAGTTTGCAAAGCATTATATATTGTTTGTATGTATATATCAAATTATATATAATCATATTTATGTATATGTGTGTATATATGTATTCTGTGTAAAAGGCAACTCCCTCCCCTCCAGCTCGTCCTACTGTACTGCGGCCGAATGTCACATGAATGCTCCAAACAGAGGTCACAGGTGAAGAGTCCTAGGAACATGACCCAGAACTAAAGGTTATGGGTCCATGTCAAAAGAGAGAATAAAAGAAGGGCACCAGGGGGTACCTGCTCTCTATTCCCTTGGATGGTGGCATGGAGGGGCACATTTGGTCAGAATTAGATTGGATTAGGCTTTAATCTCTACATATCTGTTTTCTCTATTTCAAATGATTATTAATAAACTCTATGGAAACTAAGAACCTAGAGTTTGTAATTTAACTTTAATTCCTTATACATATAAAATACACATATACATATATAACATATGTAGTTACATAAAATATTATTTGATAACCTAGGGAAAAGAAGCCTAAAAAGTAGTATAGGATTGAAAAAAGGAGCATAATAAAACCATAAGTGTTGACTTCTCAGATAATAAATCTCTCTAACAAAGGAAAGATATTCATCAAGTTGTTCCCGATTGTTATGTTCCTTAATATAGTTTAATAAATCTTAAGGGACTTTATGAAGGTTAATATTAAAAACCTACAGGTGGAAAATTCTGGCAAAGGATTAGGGATACATTTCCAATATGTTTTGCAGAAATTAAGTCACAAACTTCATGAATGCTAATGTGACTAACAAGGAGATTTTCCATAGTCTTGTTGCCATTTTAATATGGATGAATTATAAATTCAAAAGAACGGTTAGTACAATTTGTACCAACTGTGAGTTTGCTAGTACATTTCTTTCAAAATACATGTTAGGATTGAATGGTAATATACCTCAAAATTTTGACACATTTATTCACTCAACTAATACTCAGTCTTGGCAGGGTATATGATTTTTAAAAATTCTATCATTCAAAGTACAGGGATTAGCTAATATTTACTTTATAAAGAAATCCACATTGGGATTACTTTAATGATTCACCCTGTTGCATTTAAAATGGTATTTGATTTGATTTGCAGAAATCCTTTTATGTGCAAATTTTTGTACTACTTGAATTGTATGTAGCAAGTTACTCCAATTTTCACAGATAAAAGGACAAAACAGCATGATATGGAAAACTTAATACATTATTATGAATCAAAATTATTGTTGCATATTTAAAAGTAACTATAAGTAGTTTTCAAAGAATCAAGAAATAGCAAAGTAATAAAGGCATTCTGAAGTCATCTAGACCAACTCAAAAGTGAACTAGAGCCCCCTCTTTTTAATTCCCAATTAGCCTTTTCATGGAAACTTCTACAGAATGGGAAACCCTCTAACTCCAGAGTAATTTCATTCCCTTTTTGGACAACGCTAACTGATAAGAAAAAAAATTATTTTACATTGATTCTAAATATGCCTCACTGAAGCATTCACCCAAAGCTTTCAAGGGTCAAATAGAATACATTTCATTACTCTTTAATATATCATACAGATAACTTGCCCTTTTTTGATGTTCTACGGGGCATTATCAGAAAGTCACTACCACTAGAGGTGTGGAGCTATATCATGGGAATTGGGAAAGGGAGAAGGGTAAAGACACACTAGAATTTTTCAACCCTCTCTCATATTGTGGTGAGTTTCTTGTATGACTCTAGTTTGAAGTGAAAGTGAGTGTTTACTCAATGGCCCTTTTATATACCTACCATCCCAAAGGAGTTGAAGGAGCTTTATGCATTTCCCATTCTGTTCATTATCCCCTGTGAGGCTTTTCATTATATGCTTTTTCTGTTCAGTGAAATGAAGGCTAGCCCATATTCAATGTATAATTAATATCTTGAATGCCTTGCAAAAGTTAGGGATACCCTGCTACCCACATTTGGAGGAATTTAGACGTGAGCTATGCTATGATGGGATTTTAAAATTTTTCTTGAGGATTATAGGTGATGAAAATAAGACATAGTGAGAAAAATCATCCTCTAGGATTAATGCCTAAGATTGAACTTGATATATTTCAGCTCTGACTATTGAGAGGAGGGTTGGGTCATGAATTACAAAATAAAGAGGAGAAAGGTACATGGAAAAGAAAAGGCATTCAAGTTACTAAATGCTCATTGAATATAGACTAGCTTTTATTTATTACAGGAGAGAATAAACTTATATATATACATACATATATGTATTTCCTCAGAAAGTCACTGTTGTTTACCAGTACACCAATGGGTTGTACATATATATATATATACATATATATATATATGTATACATATATATGAATGATTTGATTCTTTTTTCATCCTATTTCCATTGCTTTTATGTCTTAGAATTAAATTATTATTAAATTATTAAAATTAGTTTATGGTAATGAGTTGGTGATTCATGTATTAAGATAAAGCATGATGTATTAGAGATTTACATCAAAAGATCTTCTCCACATCTCTTCTTTTATTCCTTTGATAGATTCTCATAACAAGCTCTGTAGATCCTTTATTTTTCTAGTCACCATCCTCTATATATGTTTCATCTTTTCATTATTCTTTCTAAATACATCATGAAATAGTTAGTATACATGGAATGGAATAACCATATCCACACATAAGAAGATCACAGTCTTAGCTTCATTATTCTACCTGCTAGCAGTGTAAATTCAAGGAGGTTACTTAACTTTCAAGTCTCCATTTCCAGTTTCTCAACTAGGGGAAATAAAAGGTGCTGTATCTGTCTCTATAGGTAATGTAAGAAGATGTCATTACAAAGCAATTTTATTAGGAAGGCAAATTTTGTTTTGTTTTGTTTTAGAAAATACTAGCAATTAGAAGAGAAGACGACATGGAGCATGAAACAGAGGGAAAATATAGACAAAGGTCTAGCTTTGTAAGTTTGCATGAAAACAATCTCCAGGAGTTCATATTCTCTGAGCCAGAGAACTTATTGCTACACATATACCCCGAAGATTCAAAGTCTTAAAAATAATACACACCAAAATACTTACAGTGGCATTTTTTTCTAGCAAACATCTGGAAACAAAGTTAATGGCCATTAACTAGGGAATGGTTAAACAAAATGTGGCATATGTATGTAACGGAATATCATTGCACTGTAGTCAATGAATAATAAGGAGAATAAAATGAAGTGTAAGAAGGCATATATACTGATGCAAAGTGAAATGATCAGAACCATGAAATCAATATTTATAATGCCTATTACAAAAGAAAAGGAAAGAATAGGTAAGTACAACCACAGAAACTGAAATTGACTACTTTGTAATGATGACCATGAAGAGACAGAAGAAAGCATACCCACCCTTTCTTTACAAATGGTGTAGACTATGGATATGGAATGTATATGCTATTGGATTTTATTGATATGCTAGTTACTTTGGATAGTTAAATAGCACAGCAGATAGAGTACCAAGCCTAAGATCAGAAAGACTGGAGTTCCAATCTGATCTCAGATACTAACTGTGTAATGTTGGGCACTTAACCCTTTTTGCCTCAGTTTTTTTATCTATAAAATGATCTGGAGAAGGAAATGGCAAACCCCTCCAGTATCTTTGTCAAGAAAATCCCAAAAAGGATCATGAAAGTCAGAATGACTGAAAACAACTAAAAAACAATAAAATTAATTACTTTTCCTAAAATTCTTTTTTATATTTATTTATTTTTAATTCTTTGTTAAAGGCAGACTCTCAAGATAGCAGAGATACTTAAGAAAATGACATTGAAATGAAAGCAAAAACTAAAAAGAATTAAACAAAAACAAACACCTCCATAAGATTTAATTTCCATGAAATTTCAATAGTCAGATCAATATATAAAGCATAGACATACTTAGTGTGTTACTAAAAACGCTAATTCTTAGGATTAAATGCTAGTTTTCTATTATTCAACCAAATCAAATATAAAAATCTCTTCCTCCAAAACTGTGATCCTCTCATTTTTCCTCCACATATGGTCCTCTGTCCTTTTCCTTTTATCCCATTTGTGGCGAATCTTTAAGATAGAAACACATTCTGCTGGCCTCTCTATATTAAAATGAATGATAATAAGAGTGCCACTTGCTGTTTTGCCAGCAACTGACCAAAAGCAACTGACAATGACTAAAATTGTGTTCATGACAACTTATTTACTCTTCCTTACCCAAACTCACAACTTTGAAATTAAGTACTGCAGAGCTGATATAAAATGCTAAGCGTGATGACTCTATATATTCCTGTTGTCACCAATTTTTATTTAAAATTCATGGGTACAGCTGACCTGTGACTGTGTTTATCACTTCTTCTTGGTCATTTGAAAGGCTAGAGCAGAAGAGAGGGAAGCACAGCTGGCCAAAGCAGGGCCTGATTACAGACAAACTCAAAGTTATATTTCAGGTACATAAGCAGGCACCTGTAGTTCATGAATCAAAGCAAAATGTTATCAGATGATTTGGCAACAAACATCTACAGGCAGCAGGATCTGCTACACTATATGTCATAGATTAAACAAAGATTTAAACATTCCTTATTTTTGCCAATATATATTAGAGAGGCAATATAAACAACCTTGGGTCCAAGTATAGTCCCTGCCACCTAAAAAAATAACATTAACATATCACTTAAAGATTTCAGAGCCTTTAATATAGTGTGTTTCATTTGAGATTGACAACCACTGTAAGAGATAAATAACAAGGAAAGAAAATTAATAATCAAATAAATCACGGCTTACCAAGGTCACATCTGGAAAATGTCAGAGGTAGGAATTGGACCTAAGATCTTCCTTATTCCAAAAATAGTACATTATGCTACACTGTCTGAATGAATTTGTGACCATAGGCAAATTTCATCTCTTAGTACCTCAGGCAACTAGCTAATACCATAAATTACATTTCAGTTGCCAATTTGCATTTGTAGTGGGCACCACAGTCCCCCAGTACACCCCCAAATCCTAGAGAGATCACAGGTCAAAGATTACATGAGGAATTCACCTTGCAGGGCTGGCAGTTGAACAAACAGGATCCTCTACCTCTAAGCTTCGGATGTATTTAAACTAGCCTTAAGACAAGGGTCTGAGCAGGAAGGGATACCTCTTATTTACATCCCAAATACACTAGGTTTCTCCAGATAATTTACCCACCTTTATGATCCTCATATCTCAAACATCGCTTATGATATCAAACATCCCTAAGTTTCTCAAAATGGAGAACTTACCCACCTTTATGATCAGATTGTTATAAATGATGTATGCTTATGTTTAAGACCATAGGACTAAAGGCACCTATTCTCCCTGATTGCCCCCCTTGTTTGTTCCCATTGTTCATGCCCTTCCTCATCTTTCCTTTTCAAGTTACTTAGACCCCATTCCTTCAGGATATAAAAATCCTGAACTTTTCTCTGTTCAGGGAGGCAGCTGGTCCTTCACACTGCCTTCTGGCCATTCAACCTATGTAAATCTCTCTGTCTTTAAAGGGTTTCCACAGGAGTCTGTAATTCTTGAGAGGGTACCTCCCTGGACTAAGGGTTCATCTCCAGCCTCCCCCCAAACACATTGGTATAAGGAGTTTAAACATTGACAATGCCTTTTATTCATTGTCTTAGAAGCCTGGTGAACCCTTTGCCTATGGGAATTCTATAGATACATGCATACACATATAAGACATTCATTAATTAATCAGCAAATTGTTATTTTATTTCTTCTAATACTTGAGTTTTTAACCTGTATATTTTTAACTATTGGATGTTGACTTCATTAAGCCCATCCCTGGAGTAGGTTGGCACACAAAGCTTCATTAGCTGGGCACAGACTAGAATAGATTTCTCTTCTGTTTATTCTTTTATTCTGAACAGGCTAATAATTGGTTTAGTCACAAATACTCTTAAGAAGAGTAGAGCCAGGAATTTCCAAACCATTGCTTGGAGCATTTCTATGTTAAGCAACAGTCCTGAATAAATACAATTAATTGAAGTATGAGATTGAGAAATGTCAACAAGCACAGGCATAGCTGACCAAACCAAACTTTGTATTAGTCTTGCAACAATCCATTCTCACCATTTTTTAAGAAATTGTTCTGTCAGAGGTCACCTACAGCTTTATTATTTAATCCTGTTTTATTTTAAGCATTCAATTTAATTTAACAAGCAGTTGGTCAGTGCCAAGTGGGTGTAAGGCAGGGGACTGCGGAAACAAAGACTATATCTAGATAGCTAGATAGCTAGATATATGTATGTGTATGTGCATATATTTATATGAATGAATGAAATAGTTTCTACCTTAAAAGATCATCCCTAACTTTAAATATCCTAATTTTCCCAAAATGGACTCCTCCTTCTTTTCTCTATTTCTGCCACTACCGTTCGACCAATTATCCAGGTGCAAAATCTTGTGTCATTGTTTATTTTTAAATCCAGTATCCAATCTTTTAACAATATTTGCTGATTCTACTTATATGAATGCCTTTTAAATCATCTTTTCCATTTTATGTGTAAATCCACTACCTTCATGTTAGCTTTTTTTTGCCCCAAATATGTATCAATGCTGTATAGTCCTGGTGGTTTGTATTACCTCTGGTATCTTTCTATATTCTTCACAGTAGTCTCCAGTTAATCTTATTTACTCCCAAATATGATCTTGACACACTTCTACTCAAAAGCTAATCACGGAATCCCATTGCCATGATTTAGTTTCTTGCTCACCATTCAAAGTCCTTCAGAATCTGAGATCCTTCTGTGTAGGCAGCCTTATCTCACCCTACTCTATGCTCTCTTCTACCTTTTTATTCTAGCCCATCCTTGAAAGCTCAGTTCAAATGCAGCCTCCTCCAGGAAGTCTTCCCTTAGCTTTTTTCAGTTGGAAAAGATCTTTCCTTCCTCAGATATTGCACTAAGCTTCTCTTAATGTATATTTCTCTTCAGCAATGATCATTTTCTATATCTACAAAAATATCATTTTCTAAATTTCCAGTTGTTATATGGTGATATCAAAGTGGGTTGTATCATCGTCTGCTAGATTGTCATTTCCATGAGAGCAGGAACCATGTTTTAATTATTTTTGGATCTGCCCAGCAGCCTTCACAGCCCTTTGCATACAGTGTACTTAAAACAGGCTTGTTAAATGTAAGTTTGACCATTGGCTATAAGAGGAAAATCTTTTAAGCTCCACTTTTCCATCTTCTATAAGAGTCGTGGTTATGTCACGTCAAGTATTAACTACGGCCAAGGCCTGGCAAGCCTTGAATTTTGACCTAGAATTTTATAGTATTTACTAAGTCCAATGAACAATTTTAATGCTCCAATTAAGATGAGTATGTTAAAGGAAAGGGAGGAAAAGCCCAGAGCAAAAACATTACCTGGAAAGTACTTTGAAGTTGGGAAGCACAGCTTGACTGCTATGGGTAATGATTATTATAAACAAAATAACATCCTTGGACAAAGGCCTGACACCCTGAGGAAATGCAACACGAACTCAATAGTGATGCTACACTGATGCACCAGAGAGAATGTAGGCGAGGTAGGGAAAAAGGAAAGGGAAGAAATCAATCCAATCCCCTGAATTAAAGAGCTCCTTCTGCTGATGGCCCCCTATGGCTCTAATCTATGTATTTAGAATGCATAACATTCTGATGGCCTTGAAGAATAGCAGCTCTTCATGCCCTTAGGTAGTCGAATAATATCTTCAAAGTATGCTGTATTGTTTTCTCTGGCATGGAAAAAAAATAACTTCCTTAGAATATCCAGGTAATCTTTTGCATTTCCAGCATATGCACTCAGAAAATGGCCTGAAATCATTCAGCTCAAGCTTATAATGCTAGGCAATTGCTTCACAATAGCAGGTAAGTTCAGAACTAGGCAATACTAAATAAAGATTTTCAGTCCTGAAGATGATGCAAGATTCCTAGATTTGATTGGTTTTCCATTGTTGCTTAAATTTCAAGAAGAATCATGTTGCCCTCTGTTGATGGAAGACATATTTAAACTTCAAAGGGATCAATGTTAGCAGCCATTTTTTCCTAACAATAGTAGTCAGATAAATGTTACTAATGTTCAATTTTGAAAGTGGATGAAATCTATAATACTGAAAACACTAAACTGATGCCGTTTATTATTAACAAGTTAAAACTATTATATTCGCCTTCTCTAGATATGTACTCATGTGTTCTGGAATTCAATCTCTCTTACATGTATTGTCTTTAAAATATTAGCTCCTTGGAAAAAGGGATTATCTTGCCTTTCCATTTGTATCTTTGGTTCTTAGCACATTGATTTGTACATAATAAGTAAATCCTTAAAAATGCTAGTCCTGGTTTGAATGATGCTAAGAGTTGATGATAGAAATGGCTGATTCTAAAGCAGTGTTTAAAGCAAGGACACATAGAATCAGATGGAAATTAGCCACCCTATTAAAAATGTTATCTCTTCACTAACAGACATTATCTGTGCAACCAACCAGTGGTTTGCCCTATTCTTGGGTAGGTTACATTAATCTAGAAGTGAAGGGCCACACTTAGACACTACCTTTGTACTATCTGACCTTGTGCAGAGAGGGTTTTAGTCTCCTGTGTGCTTAATGAAGAAATACTGGACATCTGAGTTTTCCTATTATGGTCTATACGGAAGAGAAACTTCCATAGGATGGTGTGATGAAAATGACGTAAAATTGGAAAAATCACAGTTGGAGAGCTAGGAAGGGTCCTTATATGTCAACTAATCTAAACTAATTTTGCAGATGAAGAAACTGAGTCTCAAGGAGGCTAAATAAATTGACCAAATTCCCTTACTCAAAAATGTTTTAATGGATCCCTCTGACTTTTAAGATAAAGTACAAACTCTTCAACCTGACATTTAAAGCACTCCATGATCTGGCTCCCACTGACTTCAAGTCATTTCATATTATTTCTCTTCAAATTCTCTCAGTTCTAGTCAATAATAATAATTTAAATACTAAATCCTGTGAAGGGGGTCACATTATTAATAATCTAACTAATATGTTCTAATTATATGTAAAGTATAGTTACTGGTTCCAGTCCAATGGACAGATATAATGCTAAGTGAAATAATGTGGTTTAAATTATTATTTTCTAGCAATGGGATTAGATTTCTGTTAATCAATTCAAGTTATCTTCTCAAATGTTCATTTGCAAAATGGCTGCCTACTGTTGAGTTCACAGACTATTCTTTGTAGGAATAATTTTTAATTGTGCAAGCACTGGACAAAGAGGTTCTGATCTCATAGGCTGGGCTTTTATTATGTGATACTCAAAGTGAGCTCAAATTAGGTTTCAGGTAGCTGTGTGATTCTGGATAAGTCATTTAATCCTGCTTGCCTCAGTTTCCTCATCTGTAAAATTATCTAGAGAAGGAAATTACAAACCATTCCAGTATCTCTGCCAAAAGAACCATAAGTGGCATTATGAAGAGTCAGAAATGACTGAAAAGCAATTAAATAGCAACAGCAAAAACTCAATGTAAATAAGCTAACAAAGTCAGATGTATTATTATCATTATCATTATTATTATTATTATTATTATTATTATTATGTGTGTGTGTCACAAGAGTTACATTAGTACTTGATATGTACTCATGTGCTCTGGAACTCAATCTCTCTTACATGTATTGTCTTTAATTAAAATATTAGCTCCTTGGAAAAAAGGGATTATCTTGCTTTTCCATTTGTATTTTTGGTTCTTAGCACATTGATTTGTACATAATAAGCAAATGCTTAAAAATGCTATTACATTCATTCATATAAATGACCTTATGACTGCAAGTTGCATATGATTCCTATTTGAGTACTGAACTTGGCAATGTATTGCTGACTTTACTACTCCCACCCCCAATAGATTAGATCTATTTTCTCCATCTCCCATTTATCCTCCTGGAATGCTTGGCAGCTGGTGTGCTCACTGCAGAAGCAACTACCCTTTAGTTATTAATTAATTCAACCATTTTGGAGGGCAATTTGGAATTATGCCCAAAGAGCTTTAAAAGAATGTCTGCCCTTTGATCCAGCCATAATAAAGAAAAATACTTGTTCAAAAATATTTATAACCAACTCGTTGTGGTGGCAGAAAAAATGAAAATGAGGGGGTGTCCATCAATTGGGGAATGGCTGAACAAATTGTGGCATCTTATGGTGATGGAATATTATTGTGCTAAAAGGAATAATGAACTGGAGGAATTCCATGTGAACTGGAAAGACCTCCAGGGACTGATGCAAAGTGAAAGGAGCAGAACCAGGAGAACGTAGCACACAGAAACTGAAACACTGTGACACAGTCAAATGTAACAGACTTTTCTATTAGTAGCAATGCAATTATCCGGGACAATACCAAGGAACTTATGAGAAAGAATGCTATCCACATCCAGAGAAAGAACTGTGGGAGCAGAAATGCAGAAGAAAAACATATGATAAATCACATACTTTGATGGGAATATGATTGGGGATTTGATGTTAAAAGATCACAAATGTGAATAACATGGAAATAGGTTTTGAACAATGAAATGATACATGTATAACCCAGTGGAATTGCTTGTCAGCTCTTGGAAGGGGAAGGGAAAAGGGGTGGGGAAAATCATGAATCATATAACTATGGAAAAATATGCTAAATGAATTATATATTTTTTAAGAAAAGAAGCAACTCCACTTTATGGAACAGAGAAAAACAAAGACAAATACGGTTAAACAAGGATAAGAGAAGTGAAAAAGAATCATGCTGCTGAAAAAAAGTTTCCATCAACAGATATCTGGATCTTTTTTCAACTGCACCAAATTATTATTATTTTTTTAATTTTTAAACCCTTAACTTCTGTGTATTGACTCATAGGTGGAAGAGTGGTAAGGGTAGGCAATGGGGGTCAAGTGACTTGCCCAGGGTCACACAGCTGGGAAGTGTCTGAGGCCGGACTTGAACCTAGGACCTCCCATCTCTAGGCCTGACTCAATCCACTGAGCTACCCAGCTGCCCCATGCACCAAATTATTATTGAGAAACATTTTCAGGACTTCATGGACCAATCTCTCCCAGGGATATAATTAACCCTTTCTTTTTCTTATTCATGCCAGTTAGTTAAGCAATTTAGCACCTACTATTTGTCAGACACTGTACTAAGTGAAAGACTGTGACTGTCAAAACTCCATCATTCAGGTATCGTTGTTGTCTTTTCTGGAAGATGAGGGTAATATGGATTGAATCTTAGTTTGCTCTAGTCTTTCTTTGAGTAGAAGAAGGGAATCAAAGACTTGATTTCACTGTTAGATACAAATAAGAAGGAGCCCAGAACTAAAATCAATTCCAGAACTGACTTGGTTGGTGGCTTGTTTGAAAATTAGGTCTAGGGCACCCCTCGTTTCTCCTTCAGTGCACCAGGTCAGGAAGAAGCAAAGACATTCCTTCATGTGGAAGACACTATCATTGATCTCTTAGTTAGAAAGTCACAAAAATCAGGAGGAAATGTGCTATCAATAAATGTTAATTTTTCTTTAACTAAGATTTTCAAGTTTGGATGAAGGTTTTAAGTGTGTTTCTTTTAAGGACTGATATATTCTAATAGATGGATTCTATTCATTATCTTCTTTTAAAAAAATCCATACCTTCTATCTAGAACTATACTAAGTATTAGTCCAAAGCAAAAGAGTAATAAGGGGTAAACCATGTGTGTTAAGTGACTTGCCCAAGGTCACACAGCCAGGAAGGGTCTGAGGCTAGATTTGAAGTCAGGACTTCATTTTTCCAGGCCTGGCTTTCTATCCACCAAACCACCTAGCTGCCCTGAGATTGAGATGTTTTAAGAAAATGGTTTTACCCTTTATCCTCTACTATCATCTCCAACTAATCCTGTAGATAGATGCTTTGTTTATCCATAGTTTTTGTGTGTTGTCTTCCCCATTTCGAGCAAGCCCAAAAAGACTCCTAATTCAGTGTGAACATTTGTACCTTAGAAAAAAGAACTACAAATAAGAACTAGATTTACTGTTTTCTTCATTGTCTAGGCCTAAGAATGTGATAGAGAAAGTGACAATAATGAAGATTAACCTTTAAATTCTGCCTTGTGTTTGTTTGGGGGGTGGGATGGAGACCAGTTAAACATTTACTAACACACCTATAACCATATTAGACAGTCTAGGAAGGTCTATTTTTTTTTCTATGTGTCTCTGGTGCTTAAGAAAGTGACTGGCACATTGATCGGATGTTGTTGTTAAGTCTGTCATTAATCCCATGCTTTTGGAAATTCATCTTCCATTTTACATTTTTTGTGCTATTCCCCCAAAAGAAATAAAACACTATCCCCTCAAAATCCCAACTTCTCAAACAAAAACTAAGTAGATCTTTCAACATGACTTTGGACACTTAAAAATCCTTTTTAAAAAGTCTTGAATTTTCAGAGGTTGATCAACAAAGCTTAACTGAGTTTCACTGTGGAAAAAACTGCAATATATACTACTTTAAAAATGATTCTTAAATCTGTGAAAGCTGTTGTTATTGTTATAAGGAGATAATTGAGTCAAGTAGTTATACATGCTACATTGATATTTAGTCTTTTTTTTCCATCTTGTCAGACTCTTTATGGGCTTATTTGGGATTTTCTTGGCAAAGGATCCAGAGGATTTTACCATTTTCTTGTCTAGCTCATTTTATAGTTGAGAAAATTGAGGCAAAAAGTGTTGTGACTTCTCCAGAGTCACGTAGCCAGTAAATTGTCTGAAGCTAGATTTCAATTCATTTCTTACTGACTCCGGACCCAGTGCTGTTATCCATTGCATCACATAACTGCCCTTATATGATAAAGCCTTTATCATTTTACACAATACAAAATGAGTAATGACGATTATACCCCTAATGTCCAGCCACTGGTAAATAGCACCAGGTTATGGAGGGGGTAGAAAGTATGAATTCACTTCATCTAGACATGAAGTTCACTGCTGTGATCATATCAAATCCTTATTGTCTGTATGTAACTCTGTGCTTTTAACCTCTATCAAAATAATTTGACCATCTTGACAAAATTGATGTCACCTTGAGCACAGAAATGACAAATATTTTAATTGATTAAATGATTAATAACAATTAAGAACTATTTTATGTGTTTTCCCATTTATTCATTTGTCCTTTAGGTCTTTCCACAGTGATTCCTTGCATTGTGAAGTTTCAAGAGAGTAGATACTCTCTTAGGTGATTCATTTTCTATTTCACAATGCATTTTGACATGAAGCTATCAATTTTTAAGTAATGATGAGGAAGCGGAAGAAATATGATGATTATTTTGTATTCTCAGTATTCAGCAATAGATTCAAGGGAGAAAGAAATTGAATGTTTATCAGACCCGAGCCTACATCACTAAAATTTTATCTTCCTAAAGAATTCAAAATGTTTCTTATTTAGGAGGTTTCAACAAAGAAAAGTAAAAAAATGAAGTCAAAATTTGACAATCATCTGACTAACCTAAAAAATACAGAGAGCCAATTTTTGTTATTCATATCATAAATTAATTTTTTTGGTCCAAAAGATTTAGTATGAGTAAGTTCAATTCAGTAAGTATTGATTAAGCATTTACTATGAAAAAAGGCATTGGGTTTGGTGCTACAAATACAAAAAAAAAAAAAAACACCCAATAAAACAAAGTAGTCCCTGCCATCTAGGAATTTAAATTCTATTGTTGATCAAGCAATAACTTTGTAATTTCATTGTGATTTTTTAAAAAATCTCTTTTCTCTAGATGTCTTTAGTGGCTGGTCATTCTTGATTTTACCAGCCACCACCTCTCAGTTATTTTATGCCTTGTATATCTGCCAGAAAGACAAGTTCATGAGTTTGACCCTTCTTTGAGATACCAACTTTAAATTCACCAACAGCAGTGGCAACCATCAGGACAGCACAGTCAGCCTGGGATGTGCTTATAATCATATTCTTGATAAAGTCTCTGTGTGTTAAGGCATCAATGATGGTCACATAATATTTTCTGGACACAGATTTCCAGGAGGATAACGTCAATGGTGGTACCATGCTCATATTTAGCCTTCAATTTATACAAAGCCAAGGCATATTTTATCATGCTTCCCCATCTCAGTAACCTCCTTCTTGAACCTTTCAGATGTTTAAATCTCATCACATTTATAGATGAGATAGCCAGTGATGATAGATTTGCCTGTGTGTTGGGCCAGCCATGGGAGGTTGGGGGGGATATCCAGGTACAACAATATTAATGTGAGTCTTTTCCTTGCCCAATTTTGTTTGGGTTTAAATATATACCAACACTTATGTTCTGGTGGCAAATATAATCTGTAGCAAGAGGGTGAAGTAGAGAAAGCTGAAGCCTGCTTTATAAAAATGACCAAATTTTCTTCTGGAATGTTTTTTTTTTATTTCTCAAATCTGAAATAATTACTGAATAGGGAAAATAAAAGGATTTAGCAAGCTGTTCTCTAGATTGTGATTCATTATTTGGGGGTAATCAGCAATACCTATGGTAAGAGACTGAAAGAATTTATATTTAGTAAAGATTGTGTCATGATATATACAATAATGATAATTAGTTGCTTAATTAATTAGTTACAAGCAATTGGAAAGAAACCTGAACAGAAAATACTATTCTACCTTAGGTCTCATATATGAAAAACTATTCACATCAACATTTTTTAACATAGCAAAGACCTAGAAACCAAATAGTTCCCAATTATTTGGAGAATGTCTGAACAAAGTATAGTGTGCAAAAGTGATGGAATATTAAAATACAATGATAAATAGTAAGGATTCAGAGATACAGTGGAATAATTGTATGAACTGATACAGAATGAAGTAAAGAGAACCAGAAATACAATATGCACAGTAATTATGATCATATAAATTAAAAGAATGACAGAAGGAAGCCACACAATGAACATTCGTAGCAATCAACCTTGATTCTTAGAGAACCAGCACATCACCTTTCTCTCAACAGAGAGGCAAGGGATCGAAAAGGGAAAATACTGCAAATGGAGCCAGACGTGGACCTTATTAGATGTCTTTGCTTAACTATTTTTCTTGTGTGTAAAAAAAGATACCCATCTTTATCAGGAATGGGATAGTTTGGGGTAGGAAGGTATATCAAGTAATGACTGATATAGAAACAAATAACATTAATAAGACATTTTTAACAAATTTTTAAAATTTGAGCTCACTATGTAAAAAGTGAACGAACAGAAAATGGAGCCTTGTGTGCATTTAATTGGCTCGAAAGCTTTCAATAAAAATGTGTCTGGGGAATTTTTACAATGCTACAGCAGTGGATGAGATAAAATCAAGCTACCTGAAAACCTTTTCCTATGACTTACATCTCTCATCTTAGATGCACCAACCCTGTTCACACCCCAGAGAATATCTTCCGTTTTTTCACTAAATCCACCTGAGTGACATTTAACCACTCCATCCATCTTCCACCTGCCACATCAGCATTGTAATAAATCCCCATTTCCCTTCAGAGGCTTTAACACATTGCGACACTCCCTCTTCCTCAAAAATAATGTTCTCTCTCAGTCTATTACCACCGGTATTGCTGATTAGCTCCCAAAATGTGAATCAAAACCTAGATAACAGCTTGCTAAGTTGCTTTATTTTCCCTATTGAATAAGTAGGCCCAGCTTTTTAAAAGCAGTTCAGATGGACCTCATCCTGAAAGGGTAATTTCCACATCATCTTGATGTTAGGAATACCACTTTTCACCTGTCAGAGCTCTGCCCATGATGAAGATGTCAGGTTATATGTGAAAGCTGTTATTAACCCTGGGACATGTCTGCTGAGAACTGCTTTATGTGGTGCTTAATGTCCCTTCCAAAGTTTCCCAAGGGTTTCTCTGGAAATAGCTTCCTTAGATTGGAGGGTGGAAGGAGGGGCATAGTGTGTGTGAGTGTATATTTCATTACACATATGATGTCTATGTATGTGCTTTCACATGTATAGGTATTTATATATATATATATGTGTGTGTGTGTGTGTGTGTGTGTGTGTGTGTGTGTAACTATAATACATACCAAGTCTTGTACTTGGTAACCATGACTCAAAATACCGAGATGAAAAAAAACTTTTTAAAAATTCTCCAGGATGACAGAATTAACTCAGAAATGTAGAGTTCAGCTTAATTCATATTACAAGATGGAAAAATGAAATTTAAATAGAAATTGAAGCCCAATTGTCCATTCCTGGTTAAAATGCTAATAAAACAACAAGGGAGGAATGTGTTTTCACTCCTACAGCTTTGTCAGGATTTGTCCCCAGATACAGTAAATATCCCAATCTGGTAACTTGGGGGTAAAGGGGGTGGGGGGGGGAAGAGTGCTTTTGTCATTAATTATTGCTGAGCCTTTTTGCATTACTAACTAGGATCATCACTTGATGACTTATTATTTAATACAAATAAAATTTATGGTTAACCAAGAGAAAATGAGAGCATTCTAAGTCAGGAAACTAGCTTGATTCAGAGTAGTATGTGGTAGAATTTTGGAAGGTACATAGACAGTTATATTAGCCAATTTATGTGCATATAATGATGGGATTGGGCATAGGTCCTGTAGTCAACTCGAGTACATCTTTATTTATATTCAGGACTACTTTTAAAGTATTGCAAAATCAAAGATAATAAAAAAAGAAATGGCTCTCAAGCAATCTTTCTTACAAAATGTGCCTGTTTCTCTTAAATCAGGACAGTTTCCCCACTATAAGATAGAACCCAATATCTGAAATTTCACCTTTTTGCAAGATTGTTTCCCTCAAGCAATATCCAACTTTCTGGGAAAAGTGAACCTAAAATTAAAGAGAAAACTTATCTATTCAGTATAGACTATCTGGCAGTTACCAAAGCCAGATGTGCCTAGCAAAAAAAAGTCAAGAGAAGCAATTCTCTCCAAATCTCTGGATCATAATGTGCTTCTTTTTTCCCAAAAAAATTTCCACTTATTTTTTTTTCTTTTTGTCACTAAAGTCATTTCCTGAAACATTCCCCCCATTTAACCTTGGACAAAAAAGTATAAAAAGAGAGTATTGGATAAAAGAGAGAAACGTGTAAGAAAAACTGACCACTAGAATCTGATAGTGTATGTCTGTAACATTACACACTGATTCTTCCACTTTTCTGCTCAAATGAGAGTAGTCAGTTTCACCTTTTATTCTCTGGACCACAATTGGTCTTTGTAATTAATCTGTATTTGATTGCATTTCATGTTGTGCATTTTACATTATTTTAATTATTTAATAGATTGCTCTTAATTTGTTTACTCTGTATCAATTCACAGAAATCCCCCATAGTTATCTGAATTCTTCATATTCATCATTTCTTTTTTTTTTAATTCTTTATCTTCTGTCTTAGAATCAATGCTGAATATTACTCCCAAGGCAGAAGAGCAGTGAGGGTTAAGCAATGGGGTTAAGTGATTTGTCTATGGACACAAATCTAGGAATTGTCTAAAGCTAGATTTGAATCCAGGAACTCCCATCTCTAGGCCTGGCTCTCAATCCACTGAGCCACCTAGCTGCCCCCATATTCATCATTTCTTAAATCACAATAATATTCAATTAAATCAACATAGCACAATTTGGCCAGTTATTTTCCAACTAGCAGGCATCTACTCTGTTCCTTTTCTTTCTACCCAAAACTTGTCATTTCATTGGCACAAGAAATCGATGAAAAAATTCTCTGCCTACCAATACAGAGTAATACCAATTCCACATTTTCTAGATTTAGAATAATCTAGGTGCAATGAAAAATTCAGGTATTTTCTCAGTCACACAGTCAGTATGTTTCAGAGGTGATACTTCAGCCTAAGCCTTCCTGACTCTAAGGGAAGCTTTGTATATACTATGCTTCTTGAATTAACAGTGTACTCATGTAATGGCTAGCTATGAGGAAATCTCCCCAAATTGAGAAATAGAATGGATCCATAGTTATGAAATGTCAAATGTAAACCAAATATTATCTTATAATAGATGTTGGGAGCATTCCTGAGGAAACTTAACTATAAAATTGGGTCCCCTGAGCAAGCTTAAGTGGGGTGAAGTGATGAATAGGACTAGTTAGATTTGTTGAGGAAGAGCCAGGATTGGATCCAAGAATTATAACTATCAAAAACTATTCTTTCCTTTGCTTCACTCTCATGTGCTTCACCCCCATGTGCTTCACCCCAGCTCTCTCTTCCTAATTGCCTTCCCTTATGAGCTTCCAAGTCAGTCCCTCTCAGGGTTTGGCTGCCTGTTGGGATCAGAAAGAAATAAAAGATAGCTAGAACTAGAACAGCTTTCAGAGAGTAAGTTCACTTGATCCTGACATTCAGTATCTTACTCTCATTTTTTTTCTCATCCTGAAATCCTAAAACCATTATGTTAGCTGTGAAAGAACTCTGGATTAGTCTATGTCCTGGATCGTGGATTATTCTATAATTTTGACCTTATAATATTTGTTTCACTCATTTTCAGCTCAAGCCTGCTATGTATCTTGACTATATTCAAGCATGAATGTTGAGAATAAATGTACAGTTTCACATATGAATATTTAAAAATTTGTATAAGAACAAAATAAGAGAGAACGAATTAGATTTCAATTCCCCTGGGAAAGATCTGAAGCTTTAGTGGATTTCAATGAGTCAATAAAGACAGCCAAACAGGTAATGTGATGATAAATTGCATTCAGTGTCCAGCAAATGATCACTGTACTCCCACCTTCTCAAGAAATTTTTGGAGTATCCTTTTTAATTCTGTATGTATTTTTAAAAAGCCAACAGTGAATTAAAGTGGATTCCTCCCAATATTATAAAGGGCTTCAAAATCAAGTCATTTGGAAGAAGGAGAGATGTTATGACTAGAGAAGAGAAGACTTACAAGAAAGAACTGCCCTTACATATGTGAAGAAGTCGTGTGGAAGAAATAGCTGTATTCTTCTTGGCCCTGAAAGGGCGGAATATAGAACAATGAATAAAAGTTACAGAACAGCAAATTTAAGAGGCAGAGATGTAAGAAGACAATTCTTAACAATTAGATGTATTCAAAATGGGCATGGAATGTGTTGAGTGTTATTAGGATTTCTATCACTGAATATCTTGAATGATCGCTTGTTAGGGATTTTGTAGGAGGCAGGGACATTTTTGTTCTAGCACAGTTAAACTGAAGAACACCTCATGTCCCTTCAGCTCCAAGATTTTGTGATAATATAATATAGAAATAGCTGTTATTTTAACTTTGGTTTATCTATACCCTTCTCTTTGTGGTTGAAATAGATTCCTTAAGTTAGGCCATTAGGGTTTTTCTAAATGAATGAATTAAATTTCCTTCCATCCAAGCATTTATGAAGTACTTGATATGTGCCCAATACTTTGCAAAGTGCTGGGGATAAAAATAGAAAAGAAAAAAGTGGTGCATCCTCTGCTTTCAAGTTCTCATTAATTAGGGAAGACAAAAAGTACATGAGAGAAGATGTGTTCTGGGAAGATGGAAAGGCCCAGAAATCTAATGGTACAACAACAGGTCAAATAGAAATGTCCACAGGACTTTAGGATGAAGTAGCAGGGAATAGAAGATCATTCCAAGATGGTAGATCTTCTAAGAGCCAACTGATTCCAGCTGGGTATAGTTTTTTCCTTATAACTATAATGATAAAAAATGATAAAAGCTGATATAAATATATAAATTAGTATTTTAATTAAAGCCATGCTGATAGATGAAATTATTAGACCACGAGCTTGTAAGAATTCAAAACTGCCGCCCCAGCCATCATTGTTACCTCTCTTCCTGAGTCTGCTGGCCAAGAGGCCACTCCCTCCTAACCCAGGAAATTTAAACTGTTCTCTGCATGGAGACGTAGGCGTCCCCACATCCAAAGAACAGGAACCAGAAACCCGTTGGACCACAGGAAATGTAGTTTGATAATTTCCACATGTCCATAGAAAATACATATATATATACTTAAAGATGGCATCTCCCAAATTTCATTTTTACAATTCCCCCTGAGGGCCGGCAAAAAAAAGGTTAGCCCTTTTTCTTCGCTGGACCTGTAAAAAATAGACAACTTCTAAAATTTAGGAATTTGGGGGATAAAAGAAATAGATGAACGAATGGGTAAAATTAGCTGCATTGACAAAAAACCAATTTGGGGGCAGTCCCCTACTGGTATAACAGTGTACAATTAGAACAATATATACAACTCAATTTCAACTCCCCATAGTTCAATCAACTGCACCCCGAAGTTCAAAATTTGGTCTTCATGGTACAGTGAAGGCTTTTCAGACATCTTCATGGTGTCTTCACCAAACATGTTCTTTGTCTGGATTCTGGGGAGATGGCAAGATCCTTATCTTGAAATTATTCTCAACAGAATTTAAACTTTACATTATAGATTACAAAACATACATTTTCTTCTAAGATTTATACAATTCCCCCTGAAATTACTCCTAAAAGAGTTAAATATACATATATTTTTACATTATCAGATTTTAAAAAATTTAACAGATATCCCCCTGAGGTAAATCTTAAACACACCTTTTTTTCTTAAAAAGGGTACCTCAGGTCAGCTAAGGATGAGTGGTTGAGTCCCGGGGGTTGTATGAAATCAATTGGCAAAATAAAAAGAATAAAATTCAAGAAAAAAAGAAGAAAAAATTAACTTGTGAATGAAATGTAAAATGTGCAAAAAATCTGGGGGAAAAAAAAACTTAGACCTTTGAATGAAGGTCTAATGAAAGTGAATTCAGCAGTTTGCAATTACCCATTCAGGGCCAGGACTTAAGGAAAATGTCTCTCTCTGATCTGGCTTATCATCAGCTTTTCAGGGAACTGAGCCAAATAAATAACCAATCTTAGGTGCTTTCTAGGAATCTAAGTCGAGGGGACCCATGTCCTCTAAAGTTTTAGAAAAGACTGGGACTCTAGGACTCAAACCCCAATTTCCAAGTCCTAAAGTATTGGCATAGAACTGCTACAATTCTGCAGATTTTAGTCAGTCAAGTCTCTGACCATGTGCTTTCTTTAGCACTATTAACAGCTCTCATGTTCCCTTTTCGTAGAATCAGACAGAAAGGCATTTAATCACAGTCCTATAGGCTCAGGTATTTGCTGTAGAATCAGAAAAAGGATGAATAATGATTATATATGTACTTCCAGTACAAGATGAGAAAAGGGAAAAATCAATTGCTCTAATAAAAAATGTTTTAAAAATAAATAAATAAATAAATAAATGAATGAATGAATGAATGAATAAATATATATATATATATAGCTTAGAACTAGAAGGGTTATGTTACCCAAAAATGAGATTCTCTGTGAGAGAAAGTGGGTTTTACAAAATAGAAGATTCACAATGCACATTCAAATAGAGTACCATTATTTCCAATAGCACATTTTAAAACAATAAACAATGATGTTTAAAAATCATATACTTGTTACAACTTTTAAATCTTGGCTAAGAGTTTCTCAACAAACTCTGTTATTGCTTCCATAACAAAATCTGATATTTTAAAAAAAGAAACCTTCTGGTCTAAATTATCCTCAGATAAGAATATACAGGGGCTCCTTGGCTTCCTGTTTTTAAAAAATTCTGGGTAGGAAATGCTTCTACCCATTTAAGGCAATAATTTTTCTTATAATAAAATATATAAAAGCTTATCCTTTAAGACAACTATTCTTAAGGATTTAAAGTAAGACCTCTTGTAAAATTACAAGGTAATTCTCAAAGCATGGAAACTTTCAAATTTCTTTACAATTACCAAGACAGAATAAATTTTAAAAGACATGTGCTCTATAAATCCAGTATACATAAGGCAAGTTACAACTTTAAAAATGTGTAGGAAATATAATGTGAGTATTAGAGTAACAAGCTGGTCAAAACCTCTTACCAGTTCTATAAGATTTTTCTCATTATTTGGGAGTTACAATAAAATCATAACATAATTAATCTAGCAGCCACAAACTTCATTAACTTAAAATGATTCAGTGCAACAGGAAAATCAACGAAATAAGCAAGATTAATTCACAAAAGTAATTAGCAAAATACAGTAAGATACAGTCTTTAAAAAACAGAAATAAAATTCATTCAGTTCCGAGGTTTAAAAGTTCACCCCTTGTTCAATTTAAGGTTCTTTTGATTGAGTTCTGCTGAGTTTAAAGTGTTTTTTTTTTTTTTATAATCAGTCTTTGGTCATGGAATGAGGAGGAATTGAGTTCAAATCTGCCCTCAGATATAGACTAGCTAAGTGTCCATGGGCAAATTGATTAACTCCTCTTTACCTCTATTTTATCATCTATAAAATAAGGATGATAATAGCATCTACTTCCCAGGGTCATTTCAGGGACCAAATAAGAATAATTATAAACTGCTTAGCATATAAATATTATATGAATGTTAGCTATCATCATTATCATTATCAATATAATAACATGTTAGGTATATTGACAAAATAGAAGAGTATAAGTACTGAATATTATTATCCATAGCCTCTAAAGCATACTTCTCTTCCTCATCAACAATAAAGATGTTTCCCCCATACTCTATGTAAGTTATAGTAATAGGTTAATTATAACTGTTTTCATTGAAGTATTTGACATATATCATTAACTCGTAATGACTTCAAATTTACTTAATATTTTTCTTCTTTGTTAAGAAATAAAGAATTCAGAAGTAATTAATGAGTCTCCTTATTTTCTTCATAGTGGAGTCATAGGGGACCATCAAGGTCATGAAGTTCAATCTCCCATCCAATGCAGGAATTCCCTCTACAACCATACCTGATAGATCACACCATCAATCTAGAGCATCTCCAGGGATAAAATTATTATTATTATAGAATTTTAGTCCAGATGTTATCCTTGTGTCATGAAATTGCCCCCCAAAGTCAACCTCACTCTGTTCCTCCTGAAAAATCTTCTTCCTGATGTGGATAAGGAAGGGAATTCGGAAGGCAATTAATTTTTTAAATTTTTATTTAATTTATTAATTTATAACAGGATTCATGTTCTCTCCATCTCCTCCTCCCAAACCCTCCCATAGCCCCCACACAATTCCACTGGGTTTTATATGTGTCATTGATCAAGACCAATTTCCATATTATTGATATTTGCATTAGGACATTCATTTTGAGTCAATATCCCTAATTATGTGATCAGGTAGTTATTTTTCTTCTGTCTTTCTACTTCCACAGTAGAACTTCCAGAATTCTTCCTCTGACTGTGAATAGCATTCTTTCTTATGATTCCCTCAGAGTTGTCCTGGATTATTGCATTGTTGCTAGTAGAGAAGTCCATTACATTCAATTCATTTTACCACAGTGTATCAGTCTGTGTACAATGTTCTCCTAGTTCTGCTCCTTTCACTCTGCATCAATTCCTGGAGGTCATTCCAGTTCACATGGAATTCCTCCAGTTCATTATTCTTTTCAGCACAATAGTATTCCATCACCAGCAGATACCACAATTTGTTCAGCCATTCCCCAATTGAAGGGCATACCCTCGTTTTCCAGTTTTTTGCCACCACAAAGAGCCCAGCTATAAATATTTTTGTACAAGTTTTTTTCCTTATGATCTTTTTGGGGTATAAACCCAGCAGTAGTATGACTGGATCAAAGGGCAGCCAATCTTTTAATGCTCTTTGGGCATAGCTCCAAATTGCCATCCAGAATGGTTGGATCAATTCACAACTCCGCCAGCAGTGCATTATGTCCCAATTTTGCCACATCCCCTCCAACATTCATTGCATTCCCCTGCTGTCATTTTAGTCAATCTGCTAAGTGTGAGGTGGTATCTCAAAGTTGTTTTAATTTACATTTCATTAACTATTAAAGATTTAGAGCACTTTTTCATATGCTTATTGATAGTTTTGATTTCTTGCCTATTCCTGTCCCTTGCCCATTTATCAATTGGGAATGGCTTGAATTTTTGTACAATTGATTTAGCTCCTTATAAAGTTGAGTAATTAGACATTTGTCAGAGGTTTTTGTTATAAAGATTTTTTCACAATTTGTTGTTTCCCTTCTAGTTTTGATTTCATTGGTTTTGTTCATACAAAAACTTTTTAACTTAATGCAATAAAAATTATTTATTGTACATTTTGTAATCTTTTCTAACTATTGCTTAGTTTAAAAATCTTTCTTTTCTCAAAGATCTGACAAATATACTATTCTGTGTTCACCTAAATTGCTTATAGTTTCCTTCTTTATATTCAAGTCATTCACCCATTCTGAGTTTATCCTGGTATAATCTAAACCAAATCTCTCCAAAATTGTTTTACAATTTTTCCCATCTTGTTTTCCGATTTTCCCAATAGTTTTTGTCAAATAGTGGATTTTTTTTCCCAAATGCTGTGCTCTTTCGGTTTATCATAGACTGTCTTGCAGGTGTCACTTACCCCAAGTCTATTCCACTGATCCTCCCTTCTGTCTCTTACCAATACCATATTGTTTTGATGACCACTGGTACTGCTAGGCCACCTTCTTTCACATTTTTTTTTCATTATTTCCCTTGATATTCTTGATCTTTTGTTCTTCCAAATGAACTTTGTTATAGTTTTTTTCTAATACAGTAAAAAAGCTTTTTGGTAGTTTCATAGGTATGGCACTAAATAAATAGAATAATTTGGGTAGGATAGTCATTTTTATTATGTTAGCTGGCCCTACCCATGAGCAATTAATGGTTTTCCAAGTATTTACATCTAATTTTAATTGTATGGAAAGTATTTCATAGTTGTGTTCATATAATTCCTGTGTATGTCTCAACAGATAGATTCTTGAGTATTTTATTTTGTCTACGGTGATTTTAAATGGCATTTCTCTTTCTAACTCTTGCTGCTTGGATGTATTGGTTATACATAGAAATGCTGATGATATATGTGGTTTTATTTTGTATCCTGCAACTTTGCTAAGGTTCTCAATTATTTCCACTAGTTTTTTAGTTGATTCTCTAGGATTTTTTAAGTTGACCATCATATCATCTGCAAAGAGTGATAGCTTGGTCTCATCCTTGCTCCTGGTGATAAAATTGAGGACTTCCAAGCATTCATAAAGAAAAAAACCAGACTTAAACAGAAAGTTTGCTGTCCAAACACAGAACTCAAAAGAATCACCAAAAGAGAGTGAAAAATAAATCTTCCCCAGCTGGCAACAGAAGCTTTTATCTTCTTTCTCTGTAGTCTATGGGGGAGAGTTGTTGGAGTTTCCCAGCCCTATGAAGACTTCTTATCTGTCATATTGATGGGATTAATCCAGGTGGGGTTGATCTCTAGAGCTCAATGTTGATGTGCTCTGAGGCTAAAACCTAGAGAGAAGGGGGAGGCGGGGGAAAGATGGAGTGTTTTTCACTGTGTCTGGTTTGCCTCTCTGCATTTCTCCTCTAGCTGCCTCCCTATGTCTGTGTCCAATGTCCCGAGCCTGGCTCAGCTGTGCCAGCAAAGCCCTCTCTCTAGACCAGTGTGTTTGCCTGCCCAGAGAGTCCAGTTGGTGCTGGAGACTCAGTATAGCCCATGGGGGAGGAGTCCTTGGATTCCTCTTCTTTGTTACCCTCACATCCAGCAATTTAAGAATTCAGGCCTTTTTCTTGGCATACCTTTTGAACTGTCCAGCAGGAGGATCCCCCAGCTCTGTCCTATTGTTATATTTGGTTTTCTTTCCCCTCAAAGCACTTTTTTTTTATCTCAGTATGGAAGGATATGGAGATCTGAAGTTTTGCTCCATCTAAGTCTCCATCTTCCCAGCGATGCCTGGAAGGAAATTTATTAATAAAATGATAACTTCAGGTAAATGATGAGAAAAGAAATGCAGACTCAATTCCTGATTTCCAAGAGCTCACATTCTAAGAGGAAAGTAAACACTTAGGGGAAGTTTCAGCTGCATTATATGGAAAGGCTACATTGACTTCAGGGTGCCTTGGAAAAACATAGGGTGATGCTTCTTTAACAGTCATTTCAAATTATAAAAAAGAGTATCTATTTCAATTTTTAATCAGTGTGACAGTGTTAGTAATCTTTTTGGTGAGAATTTTCCATTTCATATGTTCAATAACTATGGCTGCTAAGGAGGCAGGAGCCATAGCACCTGCATATCCATTTGCCAGCTTGAACTTTCCCAGAGATCAATTCTATGGATGATGGTTAAAAGATCCAGGCTGGAAGCATGATCAACAGTCTAAAGAGGAATTTCTATTCCTTCGCTTCTTGGACTAACTTGCCCTTTGGTGTCAGTTGTTCAGTAGCTGATGTTGGTAGGGGCAAGGATAGTAGTTCCTTTTGTCATAGAGGTTGTCTCCCTCTGTGACATGACCAAAGTCATGGCCTTTGGCCTTAGGAGTATGTAGAGGTGATGAAATTGGTAGCAGTGGTTTAAATTGCTAAAGCACTGCATCTTATCTCTCCCTTGAGATCCTTTGCTGTTTCATTGAGGTTCACCTGTCTAACCTCTAGGGAGAAGTTGGAGGTGGGTTGCTTCTCTGGATGATAACTGCTAATACTAAGTGAGAAGTGAGGCCAGTGATGTGGGATGGGGCTACTATTCCTAGGGTCCTGTGGCCCGCCTACCTACTGTGTACCTGTTGATTAATTTGGTGCTAATAAGGATGTTAGGACATTTCTTCATGGGGATTGGCTGCAAAGACTGAGGTTATGACAGCCATCTACAAACTAAGACCTTAAAAACAGATGATGGAAGATAAAATGGAAATGGATGGAAACAAGATATCATGGAAAAAAGAATCAGGAGAGGGATGCAGGGCTGAATGAGAGGGAGCCAGGGAAAAGGAGAGGTTAAAGAAAACTTTAGGCTTCATGCTTCAGTGACCATGGTAATGGTAACTCCATTAACATAAAGATGAAAATCATAAAAATAATAGATGATATTGATTGACAATTATTTTGTGGTTCTTCTCATTCTCAAAAATAGTAAAGTTGAGGGGGAAAGCTCATTTGGTGGAATATTTGTTAAAAATTGTGAGAAATTGAAGAGGATAAACATAGCAAGTGATTAATTATGGAAATTGAGTGAACTACTTGGACAATATCTTGTGTCTCAATTCTGAAGTTATTTTAGCTCCCTTTCTACTCAATTATGGACAGAGACCAAATTATTTCTTATGAGAAAAGTTTATTTAGTTGTGGGAATTGGGAGAAAACCTTATTGCATTATTTGAACATAGCCCTGCTTGGCTGGGAAACCAGACCACCTGTTTTAGAGACCTTTCATTAAGGACTAGGCGATGTTGACTAAGAAATGCATTCATACCCTAAGGCTTATGTGAGAAGTTTTCTCATAATATCTCATTTCTCATCATGTAATCTTTATGTCTTATCTGGGAAGTAGCCCCATATTTGATCAATTAGTTATTGTTTCCATGTTCCTTTAATTGTTAGATATTTGGGGAAGAGTGAGATACTTCCCCCCTCCCTAAATTCAGAGAATTGCACCTGTTCACTTTTGCCTTCCCAATTAGAACAGTGTCTAATCTTTCATCCAATTAGAGATCATATACCTTCTATTGTACTGTTTCCTTTTAATTAATTGGCTTTAATTAACTGTTTTTGAGTTATAACAGTCTGTCTCTCCTTGAATTAACCCAGCCCTAGACTAAGGAAAGGGTTGAGTCCTGATTTCTTAGGCAATTGGTATGCTTTGCTTAATTAATCAATATGGTCAGAAGACCAAACTTTATCCCCTCAGTCATTTTATCTTTTGCTCATTACATATTCTCCATCTTTGAAAAGGAGGCTTCTCATTCTGAAAAGTTCATTTATCCCCTTATGACTCAAAAGTGACTTATTGGAGCAAAAAACACACACTAGTTTGGAGGACTCTTGGGTCTTCAGCATTTACCTGGAATCATGCTGTAAGCTCCAAGTTCGATGATACATCTTGGATATGTACAAGGTAAATTCTCCGGTTCCTAACCCCCACCCACCAGGTTATATCCTAGGGAAAATCACCAATTAAACAAGTTTCATTGACATACTACCACAAGCACCATACTAGAAGATCAAGGTAAAAATCCAACATTCACTTTCTCTTGCTCTTTATCAAATTAGCTGTCCCTTTCTCCAAACTCTGTATTATCTAAATTAAAAAAAAAAAAACTCGCTGAAGTTGCAATTTTTCCTAGGCTTTAGAGGATCTTCACATTTTCCTGCTTAGGTTCTTTCACATATTACACTAATCAACCTCTTTGAACCAATACAATTAAACTTAATTAGTTGGTACCTCTATTTCTAAGCCTTTCCTCAAGAGACATTTTACTTTGGAGTTTGAGAAGGAATAGATAATGTATGTGTTGCCCCAGCAACATTTTTTTTAATAAGAAGAACAACATAACTTGTAAGAATTAATTATCAAATGTCTACCAAATATTCTGAAAAAAAACTAGGAGAAAAGAATTAACTACATGATTTCTGTATGGGCTTCCACTGGTCAGTCAATAGTATTTGCTAAAAACTATTGTAATACAGCACTGTAGTAGGTACTAATGAGGGAGATCAAAGAAATATAAATATGGTCCCTATCCCTAAGGAATTTGGAGTTTAGATTAGGAATGAATTCACACATGAAATGATTCAAAAATCCTATCTAAATTAAACATATCAACAAAATCAAATTATATTGTAACAAACTCCAAGGCCCGCTTTTATCACTCACTGAAATTTGTGTTCCTTTATTCCTTGTGACTTCTACCCATTGGTTCTCAATTTGTCCCTCAGAACCATAGATTCTGAGGATTATATTGCATTACAATTTTATGTCAACAAATCTCAGAAGTGCCAATATGGTTCAAATAGTGTTTGAAACAAAACTAACATTTGAAGATCACATTAAAATAATTCTAAATAAATTTCTTACTGTATAGTTGTTTTGAAATTACAGCTGTATTACACCATTATAGCAAAACAGATACCATAAAGTAAGATATGAAGTGGTGATGCTCTAATACTATAATGGATCTGTGATCATATGAGTGTTGGTATTTCCAACTATGATGCAGAATTCAATCCATAACATACATCCTGTGTATATCTCATTTATATACTCCCGTAAAGTTAATATAGTAGAACATCCAAAGTTCTGGGAACTTTCTTAACATTTTCTTAACATCCCAAGACTATATTAGAGGCAGTTGGATGACTTGGTAGATGGAGAGCCAGGCCTTCAGATGGGAGGTCCTGGATTCAAATTTGGCTTTTGATACCTCCTACCTATGTGACCCTGGTAAAGTCACTTAACCTCAATTGCCTAGGCTTTACCATTCTTCTTCCTTGGAACCAATATATAATATTGATTTTAAGATGGAAAGTAAGGGGTTTTTTTTAGGATCTATTAGTAATCTCTTCCTTATTCTACTGGACTAACCCATTTTCTTTTACAATTTCATATTTCTTTGACGACACCTATGAATGAAGTAGTGGTATAAAAACTACCCAGAAAATAGCTTCAGGAATCATTTGAGAACCAATGAACTGCATAAATGGTGTTCTTTGCCCTCCTAAACTGTCCTTCTTTGTATTTTAAGTTATATCAAAGTCTAAGTATTTGTATTACCAAGGTAGGAAATTTTGCTTGGCTTAATTAATCCCAAGAAAATTGACAATGGATAGGTTGCATATACAATGATTTTGTTTCTCTGGGATATCATCCCTGACCAAAAAAAATATTTTACAAATATATAGATGGAAACTAACCATAGGTAATCCAACAACCAATTAAATAGATTTAAATGTATAGAATAATTATAGAATAAGTTAGTCCCAAAGACTTATTTTTAGAAGGATTGGCCCACATTTTTCAATATTGTCAATTTCATAGGATCTTTTATTAGGGTAATTTCTCCATTTTTCATATGTAGAAACAGAAACTGTACACCTATTTAAGTCCATTGGTCAGATGAGCCCAGCTGAAGAAAATTTCAAATTATTGATTAAGATTTTTGTTTGTATAGCTACTTATGAATCCTTTCTTCTCATTGGTTGGTGATGTTTATAGGATAACAACAGAGTTCTTTGAAAGATGTCCTACTAATTTAGTATAGGAAAAGGGAAAACTTTAAGTGGATTTCCCAAGACTAAATTTTATTTTTCTCTCTAAGATTCCCTTAAAATGTCTATCAAAGATAGAAATTTCTATATCATCCATGAAATGCAATGTAATATGGTATACAGAGAGTTGGAACTGGAGTCAGGAAGACCTAAATTAAAATTCTAACTAAGAAATGGCAGCTACATGGTTCAATGGATAGAGAGCCAGGCTTAGAGATGGAAGGTCCTGATTTCAAATTTGACCTCAGATACTTCCTAGCTGTATAATCTCGAGCAAGTCATTCCCTTTGCCTAGCCCTTATCACTCTTTTGCCTTGGAAACAATACATGGTATTGATTCTAAGAAGGAAGGTAAGAGTTTTAAAAGAGTTTAAAAAGAGTTTTTAAAAATTCTAACTAAGATAGCTATTATCTCAGTAACTCTGAGCAAGTCACTTAACTTGTGTTCTCATGTGAAAAATAAAGTTCAAATCTAAAGACTAATAATTATTAACTGTATAGATCCTGGACAGGCACTTTCTTTCCCAACCTGTTTCTTAACTTCGACCTGGTTCTACTCCTAACTTTCTAGACTTTCCCAACTCTGTCTCAGCTCTTGTTGGAGATGCCTCTGTCCCTATGAACCTCTACTCCAATTGGTGAGTTTCTGCAGGGAACCTCCATTTGAGGAAGTATCCAGGCCAGCCAAACTCACTTCTAATTCAGATCTTTGTCTGACTCTTTGGAGCTTTCAGTTTGGTCCTGTGTGAATTTTTCACTTTTCCCATTTCTTCTTATTACTTTTTTTAGTTTACTTTAATGTGTTATCTTTCCTCTTTAGAATATAAGCTCCATGAGAACAGAGATTACCATTTTTTCCACTTGTATTTGTATTCCCAGTGCTCTGCACATTTGGGAGTTTTTTTGTTAAGTAAATTAGTCATTGTTGACTCTTTGTGACCCTATATGGGGTTTTCTTGGCAAAAAATATTGAAGTAGTTTGCCATTTCCTTCTCCAGCTCATTTTATAAATGAGGAAACTGAGGCAAACAGGGTTAAGTGACTTGTCCAGGATTATACAGTTAGGAAATATCTGAGGTTGAACTCAAATCCTCCTACATCCAGGGCTACAGTTCTGTCCACTGTGCCACCTATCTGCCCTAGCATATAGTGAATACTTAGTATGTGCTTTATTTATCTATCTTTAAATCTGTCTCCCTATCTACTTCCATATCTGCCTATTACATGTGTAATAATGGGATTCAAATCATGCTCCCTTACATGTTAGCTGATCGATCCTTGGCAATTGACATAACCTATTGATGGTAGGAACTGTTTTGTCTATCTCTAGGTCACTAGTATCTAGCAAAGATTCTTAAACATGACAGTTATTTAATAAATGTTTGTGGAATTGAATTTTCTTAAATTTAAATAATAATATTTAGCTTGGCCTGAAAAATAATAACAAGAAAATATGTGTTGTAAATATGGCCAGTGGCACTTGTTTATTCCCCATATGGGCTAGCTAGCTTCACTCTGTTCCTTGCAAATTCAACATTCCCTGAATTAAGCTATTCTTTCTTTATAACCCTTACCTTCCAACTTGGAATCAATACTGTGTATTCTTTCCAAGGAAGAAGAATGGTAAGAGCTAGGCAATGAGGGTTAAGTGACTAGCCAAAGGTTACACAACTAGAAAATGTCTGAGGTCACATTTGAACCCAGAGCCTCCTGTCTCTAGGCCTGGCTCTCAATACATTGAGTCATCTTAGCTGCCCCCACAACCAAAATATTCTTGAATGTTTCTGATGAAGAGAATGTCACTAGAATAGGTCATCAGGAAATGTTGTTAGAACAATACAACTCAAATTTTTACTCTTGGAATATGTAGAGCCAAAAGAAAACTCTTTTTCCTATTTACTACTCTTCCACTTCTAATATTTTATGTAAACAGATTCATAGCAAAATAAATATCAGCTTTGGAAGATAAGAGAAGTCTCAGAAGGTATTCAGAGGAGCATGTATATGGAAGTGGAAATGAATGATACCATCTGCTAATACTTGTTGACAAAAACAACTCTAATGGTACCCTCCTCACTACTGCCCCTTAAAAAATAAGGTTCTGGTGTAATCACCTGAATTCTCTGTGCCCAAGGAAAATTTCTGGATGGAAGGACCTGAGAGCACAGCTCATTGAGGACTTCTCATTAGAATCATCTTCATATGTAAAGAATTGAAAATTATCTATATTTTTCCACATGGAAATCTTAGAACAAAGTAAACTATGTGGGTACTTGGCTTTGCTTTAATCTATACTACAGAAAAAAGGTGTATACTATGATTTTTGTAAAGCAAATCTATTTTCAACAGATATCAAGAAAGGTTTCCTAGAGAAAGTAACACTTGAGATGGACTTTAAAGGATACAGATGGATTTGGCAGGTAAAGAAGTACCCCAAGTTCCGTTAGGCAAGGAAGACACAAGAAAATGCGTGCAACTTTTCAGATATATAATAGTGCTTGGGCAATTTTTGATAATTGAGCTATGATATGGAGTGCATGGAAGAGGCCAAGATGTCATCAGGCTTAGATTAATAAGTTCAAAAGCTCTTGAAAGATAATATAGTGGTAAATTAAAAAGAACATTCCATAGTAGGCCTGGAACTCTGAACTTTACTAAGTGAGAAACAATAAGGATTTTGTGAAGGAAGTAGAATCACTAGAGCAATACTAAAATAAAATTGATCTAGAAGCAGTATGAAGATATTCAATTTAGCAGCACATATACTCTCTACCCCTCAATCAAAAAGCATCATTTGTGTATATTCTAGGTCCTGTGCTAATAACTTGGATGAAAGAAATAAATGTTCCTATCTCAAGGAGTTTACATTCTGCTAGGGAGGACATACACATATGGGTTTAAAAAAAGGCACATTTCAAAACAGACATACAGTAATTCTGGACATCATGGCACTAGAATCTAAGGGAAATGGCAAACTCCCATAAAAGTTGATCCCAGAGATAGTTCTTGAAAGGAATTAGGAAAAGTAGAGAAGAACATGAGATACTTGAGGCACAAAGACTATTTGGAAGTACAGTACAAAATCAAGATGAGAGATGAAGAGAGCCTAAACTAAGATAATAACTTTGTGAATAGAGAAAAGGTTCAAGTAGATAGCATAGTGGACAGAGCACTGGCCCTGGAGTCAGGAAGACTTGAGTTCAAGAGTGGCTTCAGACATTTACTAGCTATATGACCCTGGGCAAGTTATTTAAACATGTTTGCCTCAATTTCTTCATCTGGAAAGTCAATTAGAAAATGAAATGGTGAACTACTCCAAAACCTTTGCCAAGAAAACTCCAAATGGGGTCATGAAGAATCTGACATGACTGATTTGATTTTGAACCACAAAGAGAGAAGGGATAAGATTCAATAGACATTATGAAGGTAGAAAAAACAAGATCTGACAACTGATTGTATATGGTAAGGGAGGTTGAGGCTGAGGTTAAGATGATGCCAATGTAATGAACCTGGGAGCTAGGGGAAATGGTGGTACCTTTGATAAAAGTAGGGAAGTTGGAAAGATAAGAGAGTTTGGGAGGAAGGATAAAAAGTTCTGTTTGAAAATGTTGAAAGTTGAGATGTTTTTGAGAAATCCAGTTTGAAATATCTACTAGAAAACTGATGTTGCAAGACTGCAGCTCAGAAGAAACTTTAGGTCCAGATATATTGATCTTGGAGTCATTAACATAGGGGAGACAATGGTTGGAAGCTGATGAGATCACTTGGAGAGTATGGAGAGAGAGAAGAAGAAGAAGTCTAGCATAGAGCCGTATGGAACAGCCACAATTAGGCAGAATAACACAGAAGATTAACCAGAAAAAGATTCTAAGAAGTGATTAAGTAGGTAGAGGGCAGTGTCCCAAAAATCCATAGCAGAGAGAGTAACCAGGAAAAGGAGGCGATCAATGGTGTCAGATGTATCATATAGATTGAAAAGACTGATGCTTGGGAAAAGATAATCAATTTTGATGATTAAAATTATTTTGGTAACTTTAGAGAGTACAGATTCAGTTGAATGATGCGGTCAGAAAATACACTGTAAATATAATTGGAATATATATGACTATATGTATATAGAATATTAAAATCATCAGTGATACACATCTATAGAATTATTCATATCATAAAATAATATGAAGAATAAGAAGTATACCATAGTAGAGACAGAGAACTGGTCTCCAAGTCAGAAAAACCTGGGTTCTAGACCTGCCTGACTTAGAGCAAATGCTTCAACTTTTCAGTTCCTTGAGCAACTCTCTAAGACTACATAGGTTGCAGAGAAGGTTCTAACACTCATTGGTAGAGGGAGATTCCTCATCAAGGAGTTCCTTATACTGATGAAAGCATATGTTCGGTCCTTACTCAACAACAATAACAATAATAACAACATTTACATAATGATTTATTTGTAAAGTGCTTCATAAATATTATCTTATTTTGTCTTTACAAAAACCCTAAGGACAGTTATTATTATTTTTCCCATCTTACAAATGAGAAAGCTGAGGCAAACAAGGATGAAATAACTTCCCCAAGATTCCAGAGTTAGTAAGCATCAGAGACTAGATTGAAACTAAGGATTTTTTGTCTCATATCCTAGCACTCTATCCTCTCTATGATTTAAAAAGCACTAGTGATAAACATATACTAGGTTAAAAGGACATGTGATAACACATCTCATCAGGTACTCAGTTTCTCCACTGTCCGCTATTTATCAAAGAAATATATGAGGTTGCTTCAAGTAAACAACTTCTTTTTAGTACTATAGGAAAGGGACAGTTCAGTGGATTGAAAGCCACATTCAGAGAAGGGTGGCCTTGGGTTCAAATCTGGATTCTGACACTGCTAGCTGTGTGATCCTGGGCAAATGACTTAACCTCCATTGCCTCTTCTGCCTTCGAATCAATATACAGTATTGATCCTAAGATGAAAGGTAATGATTTAAAGGTCTGGGTGGCAAAAGCAATTAAAGCAACTTTTATTCATAATACAAAGGACGAAGTAACTGTAAATATTTCTAACTGCAAATGATACTCTTTGTAAAGTGTTTAGAAGTACCTGAAACATAGCAAGTACTATATAAATGTTAACTGTTATTAAGTTCACCAATCTATCAAGCTGTCAGAATCTCTTGCATATAGCAAATATAATTAGACTGGTAATGATGTACATAAGGTTTGGGGAAATTCCTTTGGTGACTGGATCTGTGTTCATGGATTCAGTCATTCCCTGTGTTTTTATCTACATATCTCTTTCTCTGGGGAAAAAAAATATCCAAGTGTGGTCAAATTTCATCTCTGAAGACAATAGTGTAGTTTCCTTCTCAATTTATAGGCACAGGTGGCAGTTATTTGGAGACATTTAGGTGGTGCATTAAAGAGAATAAACTTCCTGAGTTCAAGTCTGGCCTCTTAGATGTATAAACCTGGACAAGTCACTTAACCTCCTGTTTGTCTCAGTCTATAAAATGAGCTAAAGGAAAAACAGCAAACCATCCCATTATCTTCACCAAGAAAACTACAAAGGGCAGAGTCAGACATGCCTGAACAGCTACAAAAAGCAATTATTTTTATTTCTCTATTATATAAATAAAATCTTGTACATATTTAATGACCTTCTAAGTTCTTACAGAGGACTAAGGGCCCTTTGCAGAGAGAAAAATGATTCACATATTCCCAGGATTCCCCTAAGTAGAGGCATGAGTCAGAGAGAGTTAGTGAGATGTATCATCAGATTCATACTCAGATTTTCCTTTCATTTTTCATGTCAACAAAAGGAATATACCTAAATTATTGGGATTCCTACTCATGACCTCTGGAGTTATCAATCTGTTAAGCAACTAGTAATTTTCTTGATTTTCTACCATTTTTATGCTAGAAAAGCAAAGAAATTTATAACACCAAGTTATATGTATTGATATTTTAAATGCAAAGAAGACTGGAGCTATTACAAACAATGGTTTCCATAGTAACTGCAATGCTTCAGGTATGGCAAGGCATATAAAATTGATAACATGCAGGAATATAACTGAATATGACAATCTATATGTCTAAAGTAAAAGACTGGGAGCTATTAGACTATATCATGGCAAGGCCCTGAATAGTCACTACAGATTTTCCCATAAATACATTGGTTTAGTGATCTCCTGGGGTGGGGGAGTGAGCTATCATAATAATTTGCATCATGAATAAAGGATTGGAAACAAAAGAGAAAATCTGGCCTTGATTTACTACTATAGTATACTCACACTTCAAATATTCACTGCCCTTTTTAAAGGAAGGAAGGAAGGAAGGAAGGAAGGAAGGAAGGAAGGAAGGAAGGAAGAAAGAAAGAAAGAAAGAAAGA